>NC_053041.3:241778830-242081860 GCF_002575655.3 Aegilops tauschii subsp. strangulata
AAAAACAAGCAATTCAAATGATGACAAAGTGAAGCAATTCAACTTACGTGAGTTGACACTCCCATCTCACTTTGAGGGCGGCCAATCACTTATGCATAGTAGCCGACATACTTGTTAACCTCCCCTTGAATGATGGACCATCGATGTTGGAGAGAGGGCATATTGCGGGCGGTAATGATAACATGCAGCTCTACATATTCCTTATGTTCATGATAATTTTTTCAAATCTTCTTCCAATACTTGTTTTCGTTTTGCCCTGTGCGACATATAGGGTCCATGTTGTGGGAAAGCGAGGTTTAACCAACAAGACACCCTCAAATGTTGTGAATGTTGGACCACTTGCCTTGGGTATATTTTCCTTTCTTTTCTTGTTGGGGTTTGATGTTCCGCCAACGTCAAACATAGGATAATTTGGATCCCTCAACTTATAGTCCATTTAGGTAAGTTTTTTATTCTCATTGATCATGTACGACATGATATTGTCCTAAAATTTCCATGATTGCAAATAAACTAACGGTATATGCAACTAATTGCTAATTGATTCAATGACATATGCAAGGTATGATCTAAAAGGAGCAAAAATTGTACTGTGTCCTGCTGCGTCATTCCATTGAATAGGACGTGGGCAAATTGGGCGCATGTCCGCGCCCGGTGGAGCTATGGCGAGTCACACACTTTGTCCTTTGTCGCCTACGTTGGATGAAAATAGTCCAGAATGGCCCATCCGGCCGTCAGATCGTCGTCGGTTGGACTGGGTACACAACGGCTTCCTTGTCGGAAGAAGAATGGACAAGCTTGGGGGAGCCGGGCGCAACAGAGGGGACACAATCCTCCTCGAGGTCCACAACATCCTTGGTCAGAACTCCCTGCGATGCCGCTTCTCCCACGTGCTGCCTCCTCCACCGGTCCCTCCAGGCCACATTCTCTGGCTTGCAGCTCGGCTCCACAGATGGGAGCCCCACTGACGACGCTGACGCAACATCCGTGGAGGTGGTGGGGGACGGGGTACCAGGTGATGGTATCTAGGGTGGCGGATGGGGCCCGGCGACGCAAATAGGAGAGGAGGGGTGGATGACGGCAACAACTCAGATGCGAGAAATGATGGACAGACGCGGGAGGGGCGGTGAATTTGGTGACTTTGTTAATTTAGTGCAATTTGTGGTGGGTCCAGCCTATCTGGTCCGACATGATGGACACGTCGGGCCTCCCAATATCCACCCAACATTGAGACTAGATATGAGGGGTGCCGGTCAGCTCGGGCATATAGAGACGGTATGAGGAGCCCGCCTGGGTCATTTTTTTGATTGGTCAGTGACCGGGCCGTTCGTCCGGGCGTAAGGGGGGGGTCGGGGAGCCCAACTAAAGATACTTTTAGGGCACTTTGTTAGAACCACGATAGTTTCATGGTAAACAGTTTGGAACGCAGCATTTTGATAGGATTTTCACATGAATGGAATATTTCCTCCACTTCTTTCCGCGTATTAGGATTTGTCTGAAGTCGAACTCTTCAAAGTTTGACCGAGTTTACACAAAAAAATATGAACATTCACAATTCAAAATCTATATCATGATCCATCATGAATTACATTTTCATACTATATTTATTTGATACCGTAGATATTGATAATTTTTAATATAAATTTGGTCAAACTTTACAAAGTTTGACTTTTAAAATATATAATATGCAGAGTAAAAAGAAACGGCGAGAGTACTATAGGATATTTTTCTAGGATTTTTTTAGGTAAATGATTTGCAACGACCGACTGGCCACCGATCGTGTGCGAGTCGTTAGATCGAACGAAATCATGCCACTAGCAAGGCGCACGATCCTAACTTCTCCCACATCGCGTTCCTCCATTCTCTGTGCCTTTCTTCTTCCTCTTGAGATCAAGCACAGTCCCGAACCCACCGTCCTCGCACCATCGGCGGCGCCGCCACGAGCCACCCCCACAAATCTTCATCTCCCCTTCTATTTTCTATATGATGGCCCACGCTTCGTCCCTCCACCGTTGCCCTCGTCTCCACAACCCTTGTGATTCCCAATCCACCTCCGCCATGGTTCTCCTTCAAGTTGTCCTAAGGCTGGCTGACCACACACGACGCAGAAGGGGCATGGTGTTGCAAGGGCCGGACAGCTTGGAGCCAAGCTGCATCCGGCACGACTACAAGCTACAATCGGCGCCCAACGCAGCTACATCTCGCACGAAGGCGAGCTACGATGGTCATCGCGATGAGCTGGGAACCACGCTCATGGATTGTGATGACCCATAAGTATAGGAGATCAACCATAGTCTTTTCGATAACACAGAGTGTCGAAACCAACGAGAAGGAGAAGGAATCGATAAGCGATTTTCAGCAAGGTATTTTTTAGAACATAGACGTCAGGGACGTCCGGCTTTAAATTAATAAAGCCCTCAACTCAGGCAGCGTGCGCAACCAAACAACCAAGCGAACAAAAGGAGACCTAGTCTCCCGGAGTCTTAGACATACCCGAAACGAAACGAAAGGAGCATTACATGGCATGTCCAACCAACTTAAGAGCACGCGGGCTCGGAGGAAACACTTCCAAAAGGGCCACCCATCCCTATGAGACAGCGGAAGGAGGCGTCGGGGCTCGCGACGTGGAGTAGACAGAATGCAGGCGAGCTAGAGCCAGAAGATGTAGATCAGAGTCCTGTTGCCTTCCCAGCGGGGCCCATTGCTGCAAGAACAAGATGCATTTGTAGATTACGTCAGCAGGGTGGGAGGGGAACACACCCTCAATAGTAAACTTGTTACGAATGTGCCACAAAGCCCACAACATGGTCGCCGCACTTGTCCACATAACACGACGCGAAGAACCCTGGACCGAGGACAAAGACGACACTAGCTCTGGGCGGGAGTGTGGATCCCAATCCACCCCCACGGCCTCCCGGACCGCACTCCAGGCAAAGCGCGCCAAGGAGCAACGGAAGAACACATGGTCAGCGTCTTCCGGAATGCCACACAACGCACAAGGCCCAGCGGCCGGGCCATTACGTTTGGCAATATTGATGGAAGTAGGAAGGCGGTCTTGACAAAGTTGCCAGAGGAACACCTTGATCTTGAGAGGAATTAGAGCCTTCCAAAGCCCCGCGGCAGCCATAGGGACATGGCCCCGAGATAACTCACTGTAAAGGGACTTGACAGTAAATTTGCCTGAGCCCGAAAGTCTCCAGGACACCGTGTCCACGCTGTTCAACAAGCGAACGTCGGCTATCATAGCCCGAAGGCGGTCCCAATCCTCCCGCTCTGGCCCCGAGAGCTCCCGTGTGAAGTGGATAAGGGGCAGGGAGGAGCAAAGAGCGGAAGCAACCAATTGGTTGGGCTGGACAACGATGGAGTATAGTTGGCGGAATTCCGACCAAAGAGGTTGTTGGCCTATCCAAGTGTCGAGCCAGAAACGCGTGGAGCGTCCGTTATTTACCGAAAACCTCGCACCCCTGGCGAAGAACGGTTTTAGGGATTGGATGGAGTTCCAGAACGGCGATCCGTGTGCCGCTGCCTCGAAGAAATTCCCCTCCAGAAAGTATTTGGCACGCAGGAGATCCATCCAGAGGCCGGTCTCTCCCTAAGCCAACTTCCAAATCCACTTGCACATAAGTGCAATATTCATCAACTTAGAGTTGATGATCCCGAGTCCCCCCTGGGCTTTAGGTCTACACACGGCCTGCCATTTAACCATGTGATATTTATGCTTTGGTCCCGCTCCTTCCCAAAAGAAACGGGCCCGCGGGGTGTCCATTTTGGAGTGGACCCTGTCAGCCAGCAGGAACAGGCCCATGGCAAACATGGGCAGGGACGATAGGCTGGAATTAGTTAGGATGAGTCTAGCCCCAGAAGACATAAACCGACCTCTCCACGGGCAAACCCTGCCCGCCACCTTAGTGCTGAGAGGTTCCCAATCGGCAATCGAGCATTTTTTCTCAGCGATCGGGAGGCCGAGGTAGGTGAAAGTCATTTTTCCCAATTTGCAGTTAAGCAAATTGGCTACCCGCACGCTTTCGGCCGCATCCATCCCTATGTACACCACTTCACACTTGTGAAAATTTATTTTTAGCCCGGACATGAGCTCGAAACAAAGCAGAATGGCCTTTATTGTTGCAATGCTGTGAAGGTCCGGCTTGAAGAGGAGAAGAGTGTCATCAGCGTACTGAAGGTGTGACACGCCTCCCGGGATCAGATTACCAACCACTCCCCTGATATGGCCCGCAATCTGAGCTTTGTCTAGCATGGCGCCCAGGGAGTCTGCCACAAAGTTAAAAAGCAACGGCGAAGCCGGGTCCCCTTGACGCAGCCCACGCTTGTTGCGGAAGAAGTTCCCTACTTCTCCATTCATCGCAATCGCCGTTTGGCCCCCTGAGACCAATTGCATCATGCGGTGAACCCAGACCGACGAAAATCCTCTGTCCAGAAGGACTTGTCGGAGAAACTCCCAGTTCACTCTATCGTACGCCTTCTCAAAGTCTAATTTCAAAAGAATGGTAGGTTGTCGAGAGCGTTTAAGCGAGTGAATGATCTCCTGAAGGGCCAATGGCCCCTCCAGAATGTTTCGACCACGAATGAAGGCCGGTTGGTTCCTACTAATAATTCGTTGAGCTATCGGAGACAAATGAGTGGAACAAGCCTTAGCGCAAATTTTAAAAGGGACATTAATGAGCGCGATCGGACGAAATAAACTAATATGGTCCGCTCCCTATACTTTGGGGATCAAAGATAGAACCCCAAAGTTTAGGTGAGAGATATCTACAGTACCGCGCATGAACCCATTGCAGACATCGAAAATTGGCCCTTTAAGCACTTGCCAAAAGCGTTCGAACATCGCCACCGGCCACCTATCCGGACCCGGAGCAGTGTCCGATTTCATCCCAAGAGCCGCAGCATCAATCTCCTGGGGGAGGAAGGCCAGCCCCAGGCCCTCATTCTCCACGTCCGTGACCCGCAGCGCAGGATCCCAAACGTCCGCCCTCAGCCGGGCACGCGACTCCTCCCTGGAGCCCATCAGCTGGATATAGAAGTCGTAAATGTGACGAACGATGTCCTGTTGGCGCAAAAGGAGCCCCTGCTCGGATTGCAGACGCAGGATGGCGCACTTACGGCGTCTACCGTTAGCGTACGCGTGGAAGTACTTAGTGTTCGCGTCACCCTTGAGCGTCCACTTAATGCCCCCGCGTCTACGCCAGTACTCCTCCTCGGCCCTTAGGAGGGACTCAACTTGTGCTTCAACCGCATAGCGCTGGGCCCATTCAAGTTCCGAGAAGCCCTGCGTATCCGCAACCGCGTCCATACGGGCGAGGTCCGCGGTCAGACGCACTCGGAGCTGCTTATCCTCTCGGCCTTGGTTGGCCCCCCCAGCCTTTGAGGGACGCACGCATTCCCGCCCCTGCGGCAATCCAAAACTCCATTGGCCCGCGTGATTGTCTGATCCGAGCTACGCATGTCTCCCATTTGGAGAGGAAAATTTGCTCAAAATCCGGGACCTCGAACCACACCGTTTCAAAATAGAAACGAGGGCTACGCTTTAACTTGTCCTCCCCTGAGGACAGGATTAAGGGAATGTGATCCGAACCAATCCTTATTTCCGCGTGGAGTGAGGACATGGGGAAAAGCATTTCCCACTCCGCGGACATGAAAACCCGATCCAGCACAGACCGCACCGGCGTAACTGTTTGTTGGTCCAAGTGTAGCGTGCGCCCACGCGGGCCACTTCCCTATGGGCCATAGAAGCTATCGCGTTATTAAACAGGGACACCCTTGTCCAGTTAATGATACCATTGTTCTTATCCGCTCCCGAGCGGATTAAGTTAAAATCGCCACCCACCAGCACTGGTAGGTTACGCACGCTCAGGGCCGCAACCTTTGCCTGTAGTTCACCCAAAAACTCTTGCGAGTGCGAGTGGTCGGCCGGGCCATACACCACAATGACCTCCCACTCGTTTAGAGTCACGTGCTGACGAACGTGTGCCGACAGGAAGAATCTACCGGCATCCCACGCCACCACCTCGCAGCAAACTTGGTTGATGCCAAGTAGCAGGCCCCCCGAGTGACCCACCGCAGGCACCCAGTGCCACACAAAGCGCTCGAGCGGATCGACGGCTAGCAGGTCCCGATGGGAAAAATCTGTCTTGATGGTTTCCTGCAAGCCAACTACGTCGATCCCCTCCTCACGCACGAATTCTTTCAACTGGGTCCGCCTCCCAGCGTGGCCGAAGCCGCGAATGTTCCAGAAAATAAAATGCATTAGATAACGCGATTGCGGAGGCGGATACCGCGAGCGGTAACCACTTTGGCCACACGCCGTGTCTTAACAGGAGGACGGGTTGGGGGGACTGCGCAGCCCCTACCGCTGTGTCCTCCTGGTCGGGCCGCGCAACGGCCAACAGAGAAGCCCCTGCTTCGTCTGCTGCCGGCGCAGCGCGTGCCGCCGCTGCCTGAGCGAGCGCGGCCTGCGCGATTTCCTTCGAGCGAATGAGCGACAAAAGTTCACGAGCCTCACCCACATCGGACATATCAACACCACTATCTTCTAAGATACCCCCTAGACACGCATCAGAATAATCATCGAAGATTGTAAAACGAGGCAGGGGATTACCTTCGATTTCCATGTTCTTTTGAGCCACCAGGAGTTGAGCGCGTTGCATCGCAGGAAGATTGCCCTTGGCGCCTTTTGGGTGCGAGCTGGCCCTCTCCTGTGACACCGGGGCCACCACCACCGCCTTGGAGCGCTTGGCCTTGGAGATGGGCGCCGTCTTGGACACCGCCGCTCGCATCGCGTCAGAGGAAGGAGGGGGGACGGCCATCGAAGACCCGCCAGCCAAGCCCCCAGGGGAGGCCAGCGCCATCACCACCGGCCGAAGCGAGGCAGGCGTGCCCGCACGGACCGATGGAGGACTCACTGGCGCCACCGGGGTTGCTTTGCGTCCCGCCGTCTTCTTGTGGGACCGAATCCCATCGCCACCTTGACCAAGCGCTGGCGGAGGAGATCGCACCACCACGCGTGCCCCACCCACCCCCGCAGCCGCAGGGGAGACGAGCAACGAGCGCCCCTCCGAGACACAGGAAGCAGAGACGCCCTTGTCGATGTCGAGGCCGAGCGACATGTTGGAGCCGTATTGATCGAAGCCCGTTTCATTGCTGCCCACAACACCTTGACGCTCCTCCTGGTCCTTTGTCGCCTCCCCGGAGGGAGGTCCATTCTCGGGCTCCTTGTCCTTGATCCCCAGCTTGTCCCAAGTCGCGGTATCGATCGAGTCATCACCCATGCTCGTGTCCCGCTCCTGATCCTTGCCATCCGGGCCCTTGTCCACGCTAGCTGGTGGAGGGGGAGGGGACGCAGCACCCTGCAGACCGTCCGCCTCGGCCTCCATCCGAATTGTGAAGCCCTCACTATTGAACCACAATTGGACGTACCCACGGAGCTTAGTCGGGGAGCGACAAGCGAACCGCATCCGCACCGGACCGAGCCCAACCAACGACGCCTTGTCCACCTCCATGGGGCGCCCAATCATCACAGTCCCTGCCAAGAGACGATCCTCGCGGCGGTGCTTGGGCGGCACACCCCACAGCTTGACCCAGACATCTGGCATGATCTCGGCCTTGGGCTCCTCTGGGAGGGATTCCTTTATTTCCGCCAAGATGTTGTTGAGGGACAGAAACAGCTTGCCGCTGCGGGTCGCCATCCGCAGCAAGGCCTTGTTGGGGAAGACGACGGAGAAAAGGTTCTCGCCGACCGCCATCACTTGCCAGTCCCACTCCCCCTCAAAGAGATGGGGGAGTTCCGCCTCCAAGATGGGGACCGAAAGCAGTCCAGGCGCCGCCGAGATGACCACCGCGTCCGCCGCCAGAGGGGTGCGCACCTCCTCGCCCTCCGCCTCCACAAATGGCAGGCAGAAGAAGCCCTCGCCAAGGATGGCGTTGCCCATGATCTGGAGCATCAGAGGCCGCCCGCGCGTGGGGCAGTGAGCCGACGCGTGTCCCTCCCCGTGGCACACAACGCAGAGGGGTTTGTAGTGGCACATGTTCTGGTAATGGCCCACCCTGCCGCACTTGAAGCACTCCGGCCCGTCGGACTCCTCCACAGGGATTGGGGCATCGGCCGAACCCTTCGAGGTCGCCGGCCCGGCCACCAGAGCCAGCTGCGACGAGCTTCCCCCCTTCTGCTTCTGCTTTTTGGCGAGCGGATCCCCTGTCCGCTCCCTGCTCGGAGGGAACCGGGACTCCTTCCTCTTGAGCTCCTTCTTCTGCTCCAAACCCCGACGCCGATACTCCTCCTTCTTCTTCCTCTTGCGCTCGCGCTCCTCCTGCTGCTGCTGCTTCCTTTCTTGCTCCGTGATCCACCAAGGAGGCGGCGGCCCCCATGGCCCCTCCTCCTCAGGGAGCGTCGGCTTCTTGGAAAGCGCCTTCGCCCGCAGATCTTGCTCCCGCTGACGCTCAGCCGCCGGCACCGGAGGCGACATGGGGGGCTTCTCCACCCGGCGGGATCCCATCCGGACCGCAGCCGCGAACGAGCAGGAGAGAGGGGGAGGGGGGCGGAGCGGCGCAGGCGGCGAGCACGGTGCCCAAATCGCCGCACTTGCGAGGGGGATGCGGGAAACCCTAGCGAGAGATCTAGGGCACCCGCTGGCAGCCACAGCCACTTATAAAGGGGCGGGGCCGTTTGCACTTCCACCCCCGCACCGGGCTCAGGCCCAGACACAGGAGTGCTCAAGGCCAACGGGCCAGAAAGGTCCGGCCCAAGCACAGGGGAGCGCCCCTGCGCCCCCTCTGGCGAAGGGATGGCCAAGTCACCCGCTGGGCCCCCCGGCCCACGCACTGGTAAACTGGGCCAATCAGCCAGGCCCAGCTGAGGCGCAGGCCCGTTCGGCGTCGACGCCTGCGAAACCCTAGCCAGGTCCCGCGGCGCCCCGGCCAGGTCCTCCCCGCCGCCGCCGACCCGAGCTCACCGAGACCGAAGGCGTCGTCGCCGACACCAGATCCTGGCGCCCCTCCACCATCAGGAGGCTAGAGCGACCCTCTGACCCCGCATCCACCCCCGGGGCGGCCGCCAGATGCGCGACGCCAGGCGGCGCCCACCATGCCCACCGGGCGCAAAAGCACGCCGGTGACCAGCCACGAACGAGCCCCCGAGCTCCTCCGCACGGCGACATAGTCACCCACCGAGCACGCCGCACGCGGCCTCGGCGAACCACCGCTACTTACCTGGTCACTTACCTGTTCTTCCTCGACCTCGTCATCGTCGGAGTCGACCCCCGCCAACGCCCAGAATCTGCTGCCGGAGGGCGACGACCCAGGGGGCAGCTCACCGGACGGCCCACACCACCTCGCCCGCCCCGCGGCTGACCTCACCGCCGACCAGCCTGCCTCCGCCGCCGCAGCCCCCCCGCAAGTGTTGTAAGATAGTTTTGATAGCAAGTGTGATAGTAAATAATAAATAATCAAAGTAACAAGGTGCAATAAGGTGACCTAATCCTTATTGTTGCTAAGAGCGAGGCGGAAGGAGACACAAGAGCCATCGGATTATAATGGATGGTCGATTTGGGCAGCTATAGCACCGTACAGTTTTTACTCAACTGCACAGGAGCCGAACCGGTAGTAGATTGCATGTAGTTAATTGGGTGCATGTTCAGCAGATTGGGCTAATACTTTGCCGCACCATGGTTCATGGCCATGGCATCTGCCTTCGAGGGGTGTGTGGTCTTATCCCCTTTTTAATATATTGAACTTGTGTACAATTGTGTGTTTTGTTTTTACCGTTATCAGCTTGTGGCCCTCTTGTCATATAGTTTACTCTTGATTTCTTGTACTAGGATATCCTTTTACCATTTTGTTCCGTGATCTTTGATTGTGAAACTTGATCTTTTTTAAGATCACTAGTAAACGTGGACGTGCAACACACGTATCCTAATCTATACTACAATAAGAACATGAACTTTGTCTTGTGTTTTTACCAGAACATTTAAATGCGTGTCACGCCCAATGATTTCAATGTAATAATTTATTTTAGATTAAGTCATAGGTCTTGTTTGAGAGGTGAAAGAATTTCATTGTTGAAATGTTGTGATCCCAAAATTCCAAAACCAAATAAAAAAACCCACGCATGTAACACACGACCAATTGACATGTCTTCACATAAAATTAACGATCACATAAATGTATTGTAATTGTTACTTATTACAAAAATACTTAAAAATAACAACTAAGGAACATTATCTAGTAATCATTATTTGATGATGATCATCTCTGGAAGGTCCATCTTTTGATGCGATCTATGATGCTTCGTTCTAAGACCGGGATATTGTTTAGAACTTCATTCTCTTCACACTTCAAAATATGAACCAAAACCCGCTTCCTCAGTTCAAAAACATCCTACATATGCATTGTATAACATTGTTATTAAAAAATCATGTGTAACGTGTGTAGAAATGAGAATGGTGTCAATACTTACCTTGGGTACTGGAAAATGTAGCGTCCCATCGTGCCATGAGTGCACTAAATTGAAAACCAAATAACCAGACAGGGGACTGCATGTATGAAATGTTACATGCTAGTTGAATGAATCAATTAAGATTGTGATGTATTGACAAGATTCGTACCCGTATGAGTTTCTGGGAACAACGGGAACTTTGCATCCCCATATCAAGATGTCATCCTTGAAGGCAGGGTTTCCAACTTGGAGTGCAAGCTTTAGATCGTTGATCATAGTTTCAAGTATATGCTTTCCGAAAGTTGGTATTGAAAGCGGGTCCAAAATAGAAACAACTTTTTTATATTGGTCCAAGACAAACAATAACAATAACCCAAGAATATCACAAGGCAATAAAATCTACAATAATACATGCATTTAGAAATACATTAATCATTATCATTCATTAATACCAAATAAACAATGAATTTGAATTCAAATCTTACTATATCACATTCTGAGATATGATACTCGTTGCTGTCAAGCCAGCTATCAAATAGTTGTGCCAACATAGCAAGGTCCATACCGTCACGATGACTTGGGACTCGTGCATAGTGGGACATGGACTACAATGATGTAAGAAAACATTAGTAGAATGAAGCAAAATGTAAAATGTGATTAAAATAACTTACACAGAATCGTAGATCCATATAGTGTACTGGGACATCTCTAGCAAGCTGGACGTCATGTCATGCTAGTATCCTCACTGCCATGTTAAAACAATCAGCATCCATGTACTCATCATTTTTTAATATGTTCTTTAATTGTCGCAAGTTTAAACTAATAGGGTAAGGTTGAGAGTTTTTCACCCATTCGCTCCTGTGAAATGGGAGTTTTGTCATTATACAAGAGTAATAGTTTATTAGAAGCAAAAATGAATTGCAAAAATGTGTCTTACTCTAGCATCGGGACATCATCAACCATGCCGATGAACAAGCAAAGTTCATGTATTAAGTCGTCGTTTGTTGGAGTGACAAACGGCGAAAGGATAAATGATTGCGAGATGAGCTCAACTTGTGACGATGAGTTTGATGCTTTGGGTTTGTTAGGAGGTCTTTCGACAATCATACAATCGGTGGGATCCGTGTTGGTGTCATCATCATCCAAGTCTCAGTTTCTTATATGGTCATCATTGAATTCCGAGTCGACTAAAATGATAGCTAATTTTGTTCTAAAATCTGTCATATGATCCTAAAGTGAAATAGTAATAAGATTTAGTTTTCAAATAATGATACAACACGAAATAATTAGTGTCATGATACGATGCAAAATATACCTGTTCGGGAGTGTCGGACAAACTATCTCCCGTGAAGTACTCCATGTAATTTAACATCCAGAGACCATAAGACGACCTGGATGATAAAGAAATTTTGATAGGCTTAATAACGAAAATATTAATAAAAAATTGTTAGTATTATAAAATGATGATGACTGAACCAGACAGTCAGACTGGGACACGCTCAATAAAAAAAGAATTGAACAACATTTGCCGCTAATATAAATCAAATGACCAAAAAGGCTATCAATAAAAAAATTGATTTGTGAACGCATAATTTTTTAATCTGGGTGACGTAATTAGGCCACACAAAAGCAACCAGAGGTCAGATTGCAAAAGAAAAAAAGTAACCAGAGGAATACTAATAAGGAGCACCGTACAGTTTTCACTCAACTGCTGAGGAGCCGAACTGGAAGTAGATTGCATGTAGTTAATTGGGTGCATGTTCAGCAGATTGGGCTAATACTTTGCCGCACCATGGTTGATAGCAATCTTGGCATCTGCCTTCGAGGGGTGTGTGGTCTTATCCCCTTTTTAATATATTGAACTTGTACACAATTGTGTGTTTTGTTTTTACCGTTATCAGCTTGTGGCCCTCTTGTCATATAGTTTACTCTTGATTTCTTGTACTAGGATATCTTTTTTCGCGAATACGCAAAAGCTTTGCGTATCATTGCATTGATAGAAGGAAGGAACAAAAGTAGTTACAGGGGTGGCCTCGCATGCACGTACACCAAGGGCGTGAGCGAGAGCTACAAGGGCGCATACACAGAGAAGGGGGATGCGCGTCCCCTAAAAAGATACTACGCGGGCGGGAGCATGTTGCTGAGCCCCTTGGCTCCGGCGGCGGCCCAATTGCGGGCGTCTTCCTTGATGTCGTGGACGAGGAGCGGGATAGAGGGGGTTGCTCCGTTGAAGACGCATGCGTTTCTCGCCTTCCAGATGCGCCATGCGGTGAGGATGATGAGCGAGGCTAGGCCGCGGCGAAGGGCGGTGGGGGCGTCCTCCACAGACTGGGCGAACCAGTCATGGAAGCTCGGCCCGGGGTCTGGAAGCGGCATGTTGGGGACACGAAGCCAAGAAAGGACTTCGTGCCAGGTTTGCCTGGAGAAGACGCAGCCCGCGAGCAAGTGCGCCATGGTCTCGGGCTCCTGGTCACAGAGGAGGCAAAGAGGGGCGTGGGCGAGGCTGCGGCGAGCAAGCCGGTCGGCGGTCCAGCATCGTCCCTGGAAGGCGAGCCAGAGAAAGATCTTGATGCGTAGGGGTGCCCAGGATTTCCAGGTGAGGCGCCAGGAGGGCTCGATAGTAGAGCCGATGAAAAGAGCTTTCTAGCAGGATTTGGCAGAGTATACGCCGCTCGGGGTCCAACGCCAGGTGAGGGCGTCCGGCGAGGCGGAGAGCGTGACCTGTTGAAGCCGCGTCCAAAGAAGGACGTATTGAACCAGCGCCCCGGGGGATAGATTGAAGGAAATATGCCCTAGAGGCAATAATAAAGTTATTATTTATTTCCTTATATCATGATAAATGTTTATTATTCATGCTAGAATGGTATTAACCGGAAACATGATACTTGTGTGAATACATAGACAAACAGAGTGTCACTAGTATGCCTCTAGTTGACTAGCTCGTTGATCAAAGATGGTTATGTTTCCTAGCCATAGACATGAGTTGTCATTGATTAACAGGATCACATCATTAGGAGAATGATGTGATTGACTTGACCCATTCCGTTAGCTTAGCACTTGATCGTTTAGTATTCTGCTATTGCTTTCTTCATGACTTATACATGTTCCTATGACCATGAGATTATGCAACTCCCGTTTACCGGAGGAACACTTTGTGTGCTACCAAACGTCATAACATAACTGGGTGATTATAAAGGTGCTCTACAGGTGTCTCCAAAGGTACTTGTTGGGTTGGCGTATTTCGAGATTAGGATTTGTCACTCCGATTGTCGGAGAGGTATCTCTGGGCCCACTCGGTAATGCACATCACTATAAGCCTTGCAAGCATTGTAACTAATGAGTTAGTTGCGGGATGATGTATTACGGAACGAGTAAAGAGACTTGCCTGTAACGAGATTGAACTAGGTATTGAGATACCGACGATTGAATCTCGGGCAAGTAACATACCGATGACAAAGGGAACAACGTATGTTGTTATGCGGTTTGACCGATAAAGATCTTCGTAGAATATGTAGGAGCCAAAATGAGCATCCAGGTTCCGCTATTGGTTATTGACCGGAGACGTGTCTCAGTCATGTCTACATAGTTCTCGAACCCGTAGGGTCCGCACGCTTAAAGTTAGATGATGATCGGTATTATTAGTTTTGTGTTTTGATGTACCGAAGGTAGTTCGGAGTCCCGGATATGATCACGGACATGACGAGGAGTCTCGAAATGGTCGAGACATAAAGATTGATATATTGGACGACTATGTTCGGACACCGGAATGGTTTCAGGGAGTTTCGGACATATACCGGAGTACCGAGGGGTTACCGGAACCCCCCGGGGAGTTTAATGGGCCAAGATGGGCCTTAGTGGAGAAGAGGATGGGCAGCTAGGGCTGGCCACGCGCCCCCTCCCCCTCTAGTCCGAATTGGACAAGGAGGGGGGCGCCCCCTTTCCTTCCCCCTCTCTCCTTCCCTTCCTTCCCCCCTCCTACTCCAACTAGGAAAAGAGGGAGTCCTACTCCCGGTGGGAGTAGGACTCCTCCCTGGCGCGCCCTCCTTGTCGGTGTCAAAACCGGCGGATCTCGGGTAGGGGGTCCCGAACTGTGCGTCTAAGGCGGATGGTAACAGGAGGCGGGGGACACGATGTTTACCCAGGTTCGGGCCCTCTCGATGGAGGTAATACCCTACTTCCTGCTTGATTGATCTTGATGATATGAGTATTGCAAGAGTTGATCTACCACGAGATCGTAGAGGCTAAACCCTAGAAGCTAGCCTATGGTATGATTGTTGTCCTACGGACTAAACCCTCCGGTTTATATAGACATCGGAGGGGGCTAGGGTTACACAGAGTCGGTTACAAGGGAGGAGATCTACATATCCGTACTGCCAAGCTTGCCTTCCACGCCAAGGAGAGTCCCATCCGGACACGGGACGAAGTCTTAAATCTTGTATCTTCATAGTCCAACAGTCCGGCTAAAGTATATAGTCCGGTCGTCCGAGGACCCCCTAATCCAGGACTCCCTCAGTAGCCCCTGAACCAGGCTTCAATGACGATGAGTCCGGCGCGCAGATTTGTCTCCGGCATTGCAAGGCGGGTTCTTCCTCCGAATACTCCATAGAAGATCTTGAACACAAGGATAGTGTCCGGCTCTGCAAAACAAATTCCACATACCATCGTAGAGAGAATAATATTTCCACAAATCTAACCTGCTGACACGTTCGGCAGCATGACATCATACCACGGCCCGGTCATTATTCGAACCGTTTTTCTCAACCAGCTACTGCACATGTTGCGAGGCGGTTTTCTTGGCACGTCTTGTCGAAGCAGAGATCGTGTCCCCTTATCACGGATTCTCATTAATATGGGTGTGGGTAACCCAACCGCGCCATCAATTACGGCGCTTGGGGAATAAGCGAGTTTACCAGGTAGGTGGAGAGGCGCATAGCTTCTTCTGCCCTTATAAAGGGACAAGTATTCACCCTTTTCACCCACGCCTTCTTCCTCCTTGCTCATCCATTCTTGCGCACTCGAGCTCCAGCGCCCAAGTTCGTGTTTTTCTCCTCAAACCACTCCAAGCATGTCCGGAGCAGGAGGCAAGTGGATGGTCTCCTCCGTCACGGAGGAGAACATCACAAAGCTACGGGGAGCCGGATATCTAGCCGCGGATATCGCACACCAGCTGCCAGATGCAGGGCAGATCGTCCCTACGCCAGAACCCTATGAGAGGGTGGTTTTTCTTACCCACTTTGTCCGCGGACTGGGATTTCCCCTCCACCCGTTTGTCCGCGGGCTCATGTTCTACTACGGGCTGGACTTTCACAATCTGGCCCCCAATTTCATCCTCAACATCTCGGCGTTTATCGTCGTGTGCGAGGCCTTCCTCCGCATCAGGCCCCACTTCGGCCTGTGGCTAAAGACCTTCAGTGTTAAACCAAAGGTGGTGGTCGGCAAGCAAGTGGAGTGCGGAGGCGCCATGGTGGGCAAAATGCCTAACGTCACCTGGCTCGAAGGCTCCTATGTGGAGACCATAAAGGGGTGGCAATCGGGGTGGTTCTACATCACCGTGCCGCGCGACACCAACTGGGTGGCGGCCCCCGAATTCCGATCCGGAATCCCCACGCGGCTCACCTCCTGGAAAGAGAAGGGCCTGTCCTGGGGTTCATCGGTGGAGCTGACCGGACTCCAGAAATGCATCAGAAACATGATGAGCAAGAAAATCAAGCTTGTCAACGTGGTCCAGGTCATGCTCTTCCGCCGGATCCTCCCGTGTCAACGACGGGCATTCAATTTGTGGGAGTTCGACCAGGCCGAGCACCAGACGCTCCGAAAGCTCTTCGACACGATGCACAAGGATGTCTGGAAGGTGCTGTTCAAGGGCGCCGAGGTACCTCCTCCCCTTACCGAGGACCGCGAATCAGCGCAAAGCGCCCTGCCAATCCGGTAAGTCTTTTATATCTCATAAGATGCTTATTTTCCCCAGTTTAATCATGTGCGGGATCTAAGCCTCCACGCCATTTAACAGGACTGGGTAGAGACAGCGGAGCAGATCGATTGCCCAGCCCCCCTGCCCGAAGATCCAGCAGATGCTCTCCTAACGAAGATGCTGGTTCCGGCGCCTTACGAGGTGCCGGTGAAGAAGGCCAAGAAGAAGGCCACGGGGACCCGGAAGGGTCTCCGGCGCAAGGTTATATCAGACTCATCGTCCGAAAACACCGAGGCGCACTCCTCCCACGAGAACGAGGAGGAGGAAGAGGAAAGTTCTCCCCCCTAGCCGAGGGAGACAAGAAAAGGAAGGCCGCCCCATCCGGGGAGGCCGAAGGGTCCAAGAAGGGAAGGACCCTCCTCCCGGACTGCTCCACGACGGCCACCTATAGCGACGACGAGTGGTTGCCCAGGGACAAGCCCCTGGCGAAGTCGTAAGTATCCGGATACCATAGTAATTCATGGTATGTTTTATTGCACTGCTTCTCATCACGCCGAAGATGATTATGCAGTCCGCCCCGAGCCCATATCGACGTATCTTCGTCGGATGGTTCTTTGGACCCGTCGGATATGAATAGCGATTCACTTCCGACCGCCTCCTCCCCTCGCCCTACGGACAATGTCGAGGTGTTGTCTCAAAGGGCACCGAGCCGAGGGGAGGTAGTCCTGGAGGCGCCTCAAGGCGACATTCCGGACCCTGGGCGCAAGGGGAGCAAGACTCCCATGGGCTCCGAATTCAGCCCCCAGCGGAACACTGCGCCGGAACCTCTAGTGGTTCCGGACTCTGTCAGGCGACCCCTCGTTAAGAGGGGCAAGCCGCCTGTGCGGGTGGCCTCTGTCCGTCCAGAGGCACCGGACAACTTGCTGGAAGCGCTTCGCGGCGCTTCCATCGACGAAGAGCACCGCACTATCATGAGTGCGGTGATCGAGAAGGTTCAGTCCGCCAAAGCGGACTAACTGAAGCCTGTGCCAGCCTCCTAACAGGCTTTCAGGTAAGTAATCAAATTATAAAAAAATATTACTGCATAGACAGTAGCCCCTGATGCTCTGTTTGGCGTTCGCGAAGAAAGGCTGAATAGAGGATCAAATAATGACCGCAGGAGTCTAATCGGAATATGTCTATGTGCATATGCAGGCTTCACTGCTGGCCGCTGCCGCACGTACTGCGGAGGTTGCTGCGCTGAAGCAGGACCTTGAGCGGTCCAAGGAAGAGCTCGGCCTTACCAAGAGGCAGCTCGAAGAGAACAAAGGTAAGTCATACCCCGTCTGTACATTATTAAGATTTGGTTTTAGCATAATAGGACCGCCATGAATTTTTCTAGGGGCCACGACCGAAGTGGCGACCCTGCAGAAGGCGCTATCCGAGGCCGAAGACAAAGCGGCCAAGGAGCGCATCGAGCGAGAATAGCAAGAAACCCGGGTGGGCGAGGTGCAGCAAGAGCTCCAGGCTCTCGCCAAAAAACACGAGTCCTTGGAGCTTGACTCTAAGACGCGAGAGTCCGAGCTTGCGAAGGCCCTCGAAAGCGCACAAAACGCCAAGGCCGAAGCCCAGAAGGCCCTCCAGGAAATTGAGGCGGTTAAGAAGATAGCAGCGGGTAAGGCATTCATTATGCAAAGCAAGCACGTGAAGGAAACTTTCCTTTTACTTACCCGAGTTCGGAGCTCTCCAGGAGCATTCGCAGATCTTCCCCGCAGTGTGTTGGATGCCGCGGAGTTCTACCGGGCTGAGGAGGGGAGCTCGATGCAGAAGTTGTTCTGGTCTCAGTATACTGGGACTGAACACCCAATGCCCTTGAGCGACTAGCTGAAGCAACTGGTCGAGCTCCACTAGGCGGCCGAACAGGCCATGAAGGGTCTTATAGTCCGGATGTGGCCTAGCGAGCCCCTGCCTGATAGCTACTTCAGTCTCGTGAGGCAGCTTGTGAACGCCTGCCCACGGCTTGAAGTCATAAAGCGGTCCGTCTGCATTGAGGGTGCGCGCAGGGCTTTTGCCCGGGCGAAGGTGCACTGGGCGAAGCTAGGCTGGTGAAGGAGGGGCCGCCGGAAGGCAAGGAGCATCGCCACCCCGAAATGTATTATGACAGTCTCCTGAAGGGTTCCCGCCTTGTGGCGGAGGAATGTGCTAAGGATGTAATATTCGAATGAATGTACTCATGTGATCCTGTAATGTGAAACGAGTTCATTTGCGCTATGCAACGCTTGTTAATTTGAAATATTACCTTCTGTGCGGCCGTTTATGAAATCTGAGGGTTGCCAGTCGTCGGCTTCTGCCCCCATGTAACTAGTACTAGGGTGTTCGGGATAAACCTGAACACTCTTTATCCCAATTTTGGGTCCTTCGAAAGAGGTGTTCAGCACAGCGAACCAGGCAATCGGACTATAAAGCTTTATCACCCTCACTTAGCCATAGAAGTCTACAATTTTAAATTTTGGCGAAGCCCCTAGTATTCGGAAGGCCGAATTTGGGGCGCTATATACGCCTAAGTCGGGCAAGGCCGACTCCTCGCTCGAAGCGGAGAAAGTCTTTAAGGACTTGAGACCTCTCGAACAGCGACCAGCTCTCGCCTCACCATGACAGTCAGTTTTCGGCTTTCTCTACTGAAGTGCTCATCCGGAAGAACCAGGACACAATCGCAGTAGTTCTCCCAGCGCTCCTTAGCCGATTTTGCGGAACGTAAGGTACCAAAACATGGGAGCCGGGCAAACCCAACTATCGACCCAAGACATGATTCGGAGCTGATGCATATAATGCTATAAGTTCGGGGTGCCGCACTGTCGAAAGTGTTCGGACTTCTCACACCGTATTATGGGGTATGCTGAAGCCCCTGGCGTACTAGTCATACTAGAATGTACGGGTGCAATCTGTCGTAATGAAGCAGACAAGAGAAAGAAAGAAAATAAAGGGTAATGCAATAATAGGCTAACGCTATGCATTGTTATTAAATAGTACGTCAAAGCGTACGGATACAAGTAGTGCAATAAGCAAAAAATAGGACTATTTGACATGTCCTATCCAAGGGCAAGCTGCGTATGGGTATTTAAAACAGGTATTTCGATCGTTATCAGAGACCACCTGGGGATTCCCTTGTACGTCAGAGCTTCTTGCTTCCTCGGTATTTTCTTCCCGTAGTGCATCCAGAAATCAGACTGCCGAAAAGGGCTTCCAGAGAGTAAGGTCCTGAAAGAGAAAATGATGAAGGTATACAGCTCCTGGGGCGGTTGAGCCGCATTGTGGGACGTGCCGTAGTGGTGCCTCCGCCTATGCCCATGGTATCCTGAGTGCGTAGTTATGTATGCGTGGCACGAATTTCGCCACTTGATTGGGACTAGGACGGAGGCTGAATTGCTAGTCGAGCTCAAAACGTGCCTGTCGATCCGCCTGCGGGGTACTCCGGACTCGCTTGAAGGTGTCCGGGGTCTTTTCACCGAATTGGCGGTTTGCCTAATAAGGCAGCTTTGTGCTTCTGTTGCGAGGGCCGCAGTGTGCTCCTCCGTGCGGAGCGAGCGCTCTATGTTTCCATTGACTGTTATTACCCCACGAGGTCCTGGCATTTTGAGCTTGAGGTATGCATAATGCGGTACCGCATTGAATCTTGCAAATGCGGTTCGCCCGAGCAGTGCGTGATAGCCACTGCGGAACGGGACGATATCAAAGATTAATTCCTCGCTTTGGAAGTTGTCCGGAGATCCGAAGACCACTTCCAGTGTGATTGAGCCCGTGCAATGGGCCTCTACACCTGGGATGACGCCTTTAAAGGTGGTTTTAGTGGGTTTGATCCTCGAGGGGTCTATACCCATTTTGCGCACTGTATCTAGATAGAGCAGGTTCAGGCTGCTGCCGCTGTCCATAAGGACTCGAGTGAGGTGAAATCCGTCAATGATGGGGTCGAGGACCAATGCGGCAGATCCGCCATGACGGATACTAGTGGGGTGGTCCCTGCGATCGAAGGTGATCGGACAAGAGGACCATGGGTTGAAGTTTGGGGCGACTGGCTCCATCGCATAGACGTCCCTTAGTGCACGCTTCCGTTCCCTCTTGGGAATGTGGGTTGCGTATATCATGTTCACCGTTTTCACTTGTGGGGGGAACCTCTTCTGTCCTCCCGTGTTCGGCGGCCGGGGCTCCTCCTCGTCGTCGCTATGCAGCCCCTTGTCCTTGTTTTCGGCATTCAACTTGCCGGCCTGCTTGAACACCCAGCATTCTCTGTTGGTGTGATTGGCTGGCTTATCGGGGGTGCCGTGAATATGACACGAGTGATCGAGTATGCGGTCCAAACTGGACGGGCCCGGAGTACTTCTTTTGAATGGCTTTTTCCGCTGACCGGATTTAGAGCCACTGAATCCGGCATTGACTGCCGTATCTTCGGCATTATCGCCGTTGTTGTGGCGCTTGTGTCTGTTACGGCGTGGTCTGCCGTTAGTATCTTTGGTAGCTGAAGTGCCAGGATTCCTTGATGTGTTGTTGCTGCGAGCCAGCCAGCTATCCTCGCCCGCGCAAAAGCGGGTCATGAGTGTCGTGAGGGCTGCCATAGACTTCGGCTTCTCCTGGCCGAGGTGCCGGGCAAGCCACTCGTCACGGATGTTATGCTTGAATGCCGCTAAGGCCTCTGCATCCGGACAGTCGACAATTTGGTTTTTCTTAGTTAGGAACCTGGTCCAGAATTTCCTGGCCGATTCCCCTGGCTGCTGAATTATATGGCTCAAGTCATCAGCATCTGGTGGCCGCACATAAGTGCCCTGGAAGTTGTCAAGGAATGCATCTTCCAAGTCCCCCAACTGCCAATGGAGTCTGCTGGCAAGCTATTCAGCCAATGCCGAGCTGGTCCTTTGAGTTTTAGTGGGAGGTACTTGATGGCATGTAGATCATCACCGCGAGCCATGTGGATGTGGAGGAGGAAATCCTCAATCCATACCGCGGGGTCTGTTGTACCATCATATGATTCAATATTTACGGGTTTAAAACCCTCTGGGAATTCGTGATCCATTACTTCATCAGTGAAGCATAGGGGGTGTGCGGCGCCTCTGTGCCGAGCTATATCACGACGCAGTTCATACGAGTCTTGTCTGTTGTATTCGGCCCGGCCGAATTTGCTTTTAGTGTATCTGGCGTGACGATCATCGTCGCGCATTGGGGCGCGACCCCGTGATCCGTAGATTGATCTTGTATGCCCTGCTTTGTTTTCCAATACGTCTCGCAGGTCCCGCGTGTTGCCCCGGGCCTTGGTGTTTTTGGTTGTCTGGCGACGGGGTGCGGGCTGGACTTCAGGCTGATATGCCCCTCTGTCTCGGCCACGAGGTGGCCGATCCGCCGCATCATACGCTGGTGATGTAGGTTTTAATGCTTCCTCCTCGAGTTGGGGTAGAAACCTGCGTTTTGGGTAACTCTTGGTTGGGCGTTCAAGTTCGTATTCCTCGGCCGCAAGGACTTCGGTCCATCTATCCGCTAGCAGATCTTGATCAGCTCGAAGCTGTTGTTGCTTTTTCTTTAGGCTATTTGTTGTGGCTATAAGCCGGCGCTTGAAGCGCTCCTGCTCGACGGGATCCTCAGGCACGATAAATTCTTCGTCGCCGAGGCTCACCTCGTCTTCGGAGAGAGGCATGTAATTGTCATCCTCCGTTTCTCCGTTTGCTGCTTGTTCTGGAGGGCTAGCTTGTTCATCCTCCCGCTCTAAATCTGGCTGGAGGGGATTGTCGTCGTCTCCGGCACTATCTGGAGTGTTATTGTCTCTTGTGCCGGTATCGCTACTTTTGCTATGGCGGGACTTAGAGCGGCGCCGCTGACCTGCCTGGAGGGGTCATCCTCCGCTGTCTTATCGCCATCGCCTTCTTTGGGGGTATCCACCATGTATATATCATATGATGAGGTGGCGGTCCAGCGCCCTGTGGGCGATGGTTCCTGTTCGTCTCCTGCATCGTCGTCCATACCGTCGATGTCTTCGGAGTCGAAGTCGAGCATGTCGGTTAAATCGTCGACAGTGGCTATTAGGTGGGTGGTGAGTGGGGAGCGAATTTCTTCGTCGTCTGCATCCCATTCTAGCCGGACATAGTTCGGCCAAGGTTCTCCTGAAAAGGAGAGAGACCTTAATGAATTTAGCACATCGCCAAAAGGCGAGCGCTGAAAGATATCCGCGGAGGTAAACTCCATGATCGGTGCCCAATCGGGTTCGATAGGCACGGACGCCGGCGGCTCGGAGCCCGTGGCCGGGGACGAATCCAATGGTTCAGCAACACGGCTCTCGTAGGAGGTGAAGTCAGTATTCGTCTATATCGCCACTGAGAGTGCGGCCTCCGTGGCAGGGTCTATCCACCCATCCTCAGATGGCGCAATCTGTTCCGGATTGAGGGCCGGAGTAGTTGCAGGTGTGATCTCCCGAACACTGTCCGACGACAGAGTTAAGTCATGCTCATCGTGATTGTGCGGCGCACCTGACATGGGCTCGAATCCGTCGAAGATCAAGTCTCCGCGGATGTCGGCAGTATAGTTCAAGTTTCTGAACCTGACCTGATGGCCAGGGGCGTAGCTTTCGATCTGCTCCAGATGGCCAAGAGAGTTGGCCCGCAGTACGAAGCCACCGAATACGAAGATTTGTCCGAGGAGGAAGACCTCACCCTGGATTGCATCGTTGCCGATGATCGAAGGAGCCATCAAGCCTTACGGTGACGGCACCGTGGAACTCTCAATGAAAGCACCAATGTCGGTGTCAAAACCGGCGGATCTCGGGTAGGGGGTCCCGAACTGTGCGTCTAAGGCGGATGGTAACAGGAGGCGGGGCACACGATGTTTACCCAGGTTCGGGCCCTCTCGATGGAGGTAATACCCTACTTCCTGCTTGATTGATCTTGATGATATGAGTATTACAAGAGTTGATCTACCACGAGACCGTAGAGGCTAAACCCTAGAAGCTAGGCTATGGTATGATTGTTGTCCTATGGACTAAACCCTCCGGTTTATATAGACACCAGAGGGGGCTAGGGTTACACAGAGTCGGTTACAAGGGAGGAGATCTACATATCCGTACTGCCAAGCTTGCCTTCCATGCCAAGGAGAGTCCCATCCGGACACGGGACGAAGTCTTCAATCTTGTATCTTCATAGTCCAACAGTCCGGCTAAAGTATATAGTCCGGTCGTCCGAGGACCCCCTAATCCAGGACTCCCTCACTCCTCCTGGCCGCCGGCCTCCTCCCCCCTGATCCTTTATATACGGGGGCATGGGGGCACCTCTAGACACACAAGTTGATCTGTTGATCTATTCCAGCCGTGTGCGGTGCCCCCCTCCACCATATTCCACCTCGGTCATATCGTAGCGGTGCTTAGGCGATGCCCTGCGTCGGTAGCAACATCATCACCGTCACCACGCCGTCGTGCTGAC
Source organism: Aegilops tauschii subsp. strangulata (assembly GCF_002575655.3). Classification (NCBI taxonomy): domain Eukaryota; kingdom Viridiplantae; phylum Streptophyta; class Magnoliopsida; order Poales; family Poaceae; genus Aegilops; species Aegilops tauschii. The sequence continues at coordinate 241,802,613 of NC_053041.3, forward strand.
GGAACTCTCCCGTGAAGCTCTGCTGGATCGGAGTTCGCGGGACGTCATCGAGCTGAACGTGTGCTGAACTCGGAGGGCCGCACGTTCGGTACTTGGATCGCGAAGACGTACGACTACATCAACCGCGTTGTGCTAACGCTTCCGCTTTCGGTCAACGAGGGTACATGGACAACACTCTCCCCTCTCGAATGCATCACCATGATCCTGTGTGTGCGTAGGAATTTTTTTGAAATTACTACGTTCCCCAACATAGATGTCCCTGCACATCATGGATCCAGGCGCGGGAGGCCAGACCCGCGGCCACGGTGCGGACTCTGCGATGTCGGCGGGGGACGAGGGCGTGGAGGAGGGGAGCCAGCTCGGCGATGGAGAGCCCGCCGATCCAGTGGTCTTCCCAGAATAGGCAGGTGGCGCCGTCACTGATCGTCCAGGAGGTTGAAGCTCGAAAGATGGCCTGGACGACCGGGCTGCAAGGAATGTGAAGATGCTGCCAGGGGCGGGTGAGGTCCGTTTTGCGCAACCAAAGCCATCGGGCTTGCAGGGCGTGAGCGGAACGCTGTAGGTCGGGGATGCCAAGGCCGCCGTACGCCAAGGGGCGGCAGACTTTGGCCCAGCTGACGAGGCAGTGGCCTCCATTGGTGGTCTTCCGTCCTTGCCAGAGAAAAGCGCGGAGGAGGCGATTCACTTGGCGAAGAATGGAGGGGTGCAGAGACATGGCAATCAGGATGTTCGTGGGCATCGCGCAGAACACATGTCGTATGAGGGCCAAACACTCGCCGCGGGAGAGCATGGACGCCTACCATGGGGAGAGCTTTTTCTCCGGCTTTTCGACGAAGGGCTGGAGAGATGAGGCGGTGATCTTCCGGATGGAAAGCGGGAGGCCGAGGTACTTGGTGGGGAACTCGTCGATCGCGCACGGGAAGTGGTCGGAGATGGAACCACGGAGCTCAGGAGGGCATCGGATTGCAATAGTCGTGCTTTTGGCAAGGTTGGTGTGGAGGCCGGAGGCGGTGCCGAACAACTCAAGAATGCGGCGCACCGTGGAAAGGTCGCGTTCGTCGGGGTGGCAGAATAGCACGACGTCATCCGCGTAGAGGGAGAGGCTGGAGGCCATATGGCGGTCGGTGAGCCGGTGTAGGAGCCCCAGGGAGGTGGCGCGCTGGAAGAGGCGGTTAAGGACGTCGATGACGATCACGAAGAGCATGGGGGACACGGGGTCGCCCTGGCGAAACCCCTTGCAGTGCCGGATCGGTGGCCCTGGGAGCCCGTTGATGAGCACCTTAGTGCTGGCCGTGGAGAGGAGGATGGATATCCAGTTGCGCCAGCGGGGACCAAAACCCAGGTGTTGAAGCACCTCGAGGAGAAACGGCCAGGAGACTGAGTCGAAAGCGCGGGCGATGTCCAGCTTGAGGAGGACGCGCGGCAGACGGAGAGAGTGCAGCTGCCTGGCGGTCTGCTGGACGAGCATGCAGTTGTCGTGGATGCTCCGACCGACAATGAAGGCACTCTGGTTGGTGGAGATGAGCTCACCGAGATGCGGCGCAAGCCGGAGAGAGAGCACCTTGGCGAACAACTTGGCAAACAGGTGTATGAGGCTGATCGGTCTATACTCAGAAAGCGAGGAGGCTTCCGGATGCTTGGGAAGAAGGGTGAGGAGAGCTTCATTCAGCTTGTGGAAGCCGCGACCATTGAGGTCGTAGAGCTTGCCGAAGGCCTCGACGAAGTCGTCGCAGATGATATCCCATGCAGCGATCAGGAATTCGACTGTGAAGCCGTCAGGTCCGGGCGCCTTGCCGCGGGGCAACTGGCGAACGGCGGACGAGATCTCATCGGCGGAGAAGGGTTGGTCGAGCACAGAAAGGTCGAAGTGCCGATCGTCAATCTCATCGAGGGCGATGGTATGGTCACGGTGGTCGGCGGTGCCGAGCAGGCCAGAGAAGTGGGAGAAGACGGCCTCGGCCATGGCCGCGGGGTCGGTGACGACGTCGGCGCCCACGCGGAGCTCATGGATGCGGTTCCGCTATCTGCGATGGGCAGCCCGAAGGCGGAGGAAGGCAATGCCGGTGTCGCCGGCGCGCAACCAGGAAAGACGGACCCGTTGACGAGCGATGGATCTGTCCAGGGAGGCAAGACCAAGGTAAGTTCTCTTCAACTGGTGACAAAGCCAGGATTCCACCGGCGAGAGGGGCCGAAAGTCTTGAGCCGCGTCGAGGCGCGCGATGAGCTCGCGGGAGATGGAAAGCTGAAGCGCAACGTGGCCTATCCTCCGAGCGCTCCAGCTCTGCAGGCGACGACGTGGCCTATCCTCCGAGCGCTCCAACGTGGCCCTGTACTAGGATATCATTTTACCATTTTCACTACAAATTCTTGGGAAGACTTGCATCAGTCCTGCCTACTTACGGCGCTGGGATCCGCAGTTTCTGACCATTGCCCACTCCTTCTTGACTTGGATGCTGCGTTCCACATGGGCAGGCGGTTCCGGTTCGAAGCGTTCTGGCCGAAAGCTGAGGGGTTCTTGGATGTTGTGGAAGAAGCTTGGCACTCGGTCCCGTCGTCTGGCAATCCATTCAAAGTGTTGGACAGTAAGCTCCGCGCCACTGCCAAACAGCTGCAACGGTGGAGCGAGCGGTGGATTGGAAATATCAAAATGCAAATCCTCATCGCGCATGAGATCATATTCAGGCTGGATGGGGCAGCGGAAAACCGCATCCTTATGGATCATGAGCATGGGCTACGGAAAGTGCTAAAGCGGAAGCTGCTAGGGTTGAGCTCACTAGAAAGAACGATCGCCCGACAGCGGTCTCGCATGCTCAAACTCAAGGAAGGGGACGCCAACACCCGGTTTTTCCATCGTCACGCATGTCATCGGCAGCGCAAGAATGCCATTCTCACCTTGCGACATAACGAGGAGATCGTTACAGGCCAAGACAACATTGCAAGAGTGGTGGATGCGCACTATGCTAATATCTTTGGATCGCCCCACCAGCGGGCGCACACGATCGACTTGGACCAGCTAAACCTCCCAACCAGGGACTTGTCAAATCTAGAAATGCCTTTCTTACCGGAAGAAGTGGAGAAGATCATCAAGTCCATGCCATTGGACAAAGCACCGGGCCCGGATGGTTTCACAGGAAGGTTTTACGCAACCTGTTGGCAGATCATCAAGGTGGATTTCATGCGCGCTTTGGATCAATTTTTCGGTGGAGATATGCGAGGACTGGCGGCCATCAACCAGGCAGTGGTCACTCTTTTGCCGAAGAAAGAGGGAGCAGTTGATCTTAAGGACTTTAGGCCAGTCAGTCTAGTTCATGGGGCCATCAAGATATTCGACAAGATCCTAGCGTCAAGACTTGCGGACGAGCTGCCGTTCTTGGTGGGTAACCATCAAAGTGCCTTCGTGCGGGGCCTTACTCTGCATGACAACTTCATGCTTGTTCAGTGTACGGCAAGGAGACTCCATGCGCTCAGAAACCCAACGGTCCTACTCAAACTTGATATATCCAAGGCTTTTGATAAGGTAAAGTGGCCCTTCCTCCTGGAAGTAATGGCACGGCTTGGTTTTGGGAGGAGATGGACCGAGTGGATCTGTGGACTGCTTGCCACCTCGACGACGAAGATTGCGGTGAATGGTGTGCCAGGGGAGACGATATATAACGCATGTGGGCTAAGACAAGGAGATCCGATTTCCCCCATGCTTTTCATCCTCTGTATGGAGCCTCTACAAGCCTTGTTCAGCAAAGCCACGGAACAGGGCATCTTCGCCCCCCTAGCTACAAATGGAGTGCACCAGCGATTGTCCATGTTCGCCGACGATGTCATGTTGTTTTTCAAGCCCTTGGCTCAGGAAATCCGAGCTTGTAGAGAGATCTTGGAGTTGTTTAGGGCTGCCTCGGGCCTAGTGGTGAACCTTGCTAAGAGTGCGGTACTACCCATCCGATGCTCAGCGGAGGAGCTGGATGCAGTTTGCACATCCTTAGACTGCACAAAGGCATCTTTCCCTTGCAAGTACCTTGGCCTACCGCTCTCAATCAGAAAGGCCACTCCGGCACAGTTCCAATACTTGGTGGAGAAGTTCGCTAACTGCATGCCCAACTGGAAGGCCGCTACCCTACCAAAAAGTGGACGGCTCATCCTCATTCTCTCCGTACTATGCGCAATCCCAATTCATGCCATGCTCGCCATGAACATACCTCCGAAGACCCTCACCGCCCTGACGAAGATTTGTCGTGGTTTCCTCTGGTGTGGTAAGATGGATGCGCGCGGTGGCAATTGCGCCGTGGCGTGGGATTTGGTTTGCCGCCCTAGGTGGGCCGGAGGACTCGGCATACCAAATTTGAGGTGGTTGAACATCGCGATGATGGCCAGATGGCCGTGGCTACAACGTACGGATCATACAAGACCATGGGCAGATTTCCAAATCGCAATCCCAGCGGAGTCCAGAGCGCTCTTTCGCGCGGCGACAACAACTTCAGTGGGGCATGGGCAAGACATACGTTTTTGGGAAGACAAGTGGATTGATGGCTACAGAGTCCAGGACCTGGCACCCATGCTTTACTCCAAGGTATCGAGACAAGCGAGATCCTCACGAACAGTAGCAGAAGCACTCACAAATCATTCATGGGCGGCGGACTTTGGGCCTGAGCTTACGGCCGACATGCTCAGACAGTACCTGGGACTATGGCAGCGAGCGGAGGGTGTGGCCCTCCGTGAGGATGCGCCGGACAAGATTCTTTGGGCGTGGGAGAAGGATGGCATGTTCTCGGCGCGATCGGCATACGCAGCCAAGTTTGCGGGACTTGAGATTGCACCAACGGCGGAGTTCACGTGGGTGTCACGGGCGCCCTTACAGCATCGGTTCTTCGTTTGGCTGGCCATGAAAAATAGATGCTGGACCTCCGACCGCCTTGCTAGGAGGGGCCTCCCTCACCAAAGCTCGTGTCCATTCTGTGGTCAGCATGAAGAGACCATCGCACACATCATGATCGGATGTGTTTTCGCTCGAGAGGTTTGGAGCAAGGTGTGCCTGGCCTTGGGACAACCAGACAGTGCTCCAACGGCGACGGAGTCACTTCCGGAGTGGTGCATCAGGCATGACGAAATTGGGCAACACCGAAAATTGGCTAGGACAATATCTATCTTGGTCCTATGGGAGCTGTGGATCCATCGAAATGCAGTGATCTTCGACGGGGAGGCGCCATCCACACAAAAGGTGCTCAAGTGCATCGATAGCGAAGCAAGGGCATGGAAGCAGGCAGGACTACTACGAGGGGAAGTTGAGGGGTTCATGTTGGGCCTTGCATTGTGGGAGAGTAGCGAGTAATCCGCTAATTAGCTAGTCGGGTGGGGTGGCCGAGGGCTACCTGTAAATAACTTTGTATCTTCATGTGTGGAGGGTTTCTACCCTTTTCTTTTATAATATATGATACGCACACTCGTGCGTATTCGAGAAAAAATTTGATTGTGAAACTTGATCTTTTTTAAGATCATACGAAAAAAAGGAAAAGAGTTGTTGGTATTTGGAAAGATGCTCAGGTCGCACGACCGTCGCGATCCTTTTTTTCCTTGTCGCGTCGAGCACTCAACGAACTCATCTGAGTGGACCGGGGATCGAACACATTTTTTATGCAAGGAGATTGAACACGCTCTTGAATGCTCGTGCTATGCAGAACGGGGTTTCAATTTGCTTTTCGTAAAGAAGAGAGAAATAAGACCAAGATCTCAATACGTTGCTCCCAAACCAAAAAAGATTTCAGTGCATGGCCCTACACAATGCAGTGTAAATAAAACTACTAGAGTTGCAGGAGTAGCCTGTAGCTAGGCTCCGACAAAGGCGAGCAAGGATTGGACATGACTCATGAGCTATGAGCCTATGATTGACGGGGTATGGGCTGAGGCATTCACGCATGCGTCACTGTCGTGTGCTCTCCTCACTGCTGAGGGGACCTAGTAGCAACTTCAACCGGACGACCAAAATAACACGTACATTGTCCGTTTTTTATCCATTTAAGTCAGATCAGTTGAGCGTATGCGTCCGCTTTTTATTTCGGGTGGGCTGGTGCGAGGACATGCATATTATAATTCGTGTGGCGAAAATAAACTTTCAAAAATATAATTAAACATAAATGGTCGGTTTACCGCCGGCTAAAGTCCTCTTAAACACTAATTAAACATAAAAAATGCTCGCATGCTGTCCTAGTCGTCCGCCTTGCCCTTGTCGTCGCCGTCGGTTAGGTCGATGAAGACGGGAGGCGGCCCAGCCCACCCGAAACGCGGCTTGATAGGCCGCCAGGACAACCTTCTCCGGCGTCTGCTGCGGCGGCATTGCGGCAAGGCGGGCTCGCTCCTCCTCCTTCTGGCGGCGCTCATCCTCCTCCTCGCACTTCCTGGGAGGGGGGGGGGGGGGCTGACCCACTCCCCCAGGTGGCCGGTCCATATGTAGCGTCGGTCGGCTCGGCCTTAGGCGCCGGGGGGTGAGCGTCGGCGGCGACGGCGGCACCACGGAGTCGCCGGCCGCAGAGAGGGCGGGGGCTTCCGTCGGCCTCGCCTGGTAGTCCGCCTCCTCCGTCCCCGGCATGCGCCACTCCTCCTCGATGGAGGTCTGCATGGTTGCCGCCAGTGCCGCCTGTTAGGTAGGCGAGGGTTGGTGTGGTGGTGCTACACGTTGCAGCGCTGTTGCTCCTCATGCTCGAGGGCAAACCAGACCTCCCAATGGGGATAGTCTGGTGCGTACTCCGGCATCCGTCACTGCTCCGGCGTGAGCAGCGGCCGGAGCCTGCACACCTCCTCGGCGTGAGCCCGCTACGACCGTGGCACCGCAGGCACCGGGATCCGCTGCGAATCGAGATGCCACTCGTGCGGCAGCGTCACGTCCGGGTACGGCAGCGGCTGCCTGAACTCCCAGTGCCACCATGCCTGGTGCACCGGTATGTGCAGCCGCTGCCTCATGGGGCGGGCAGGTGCCGGCGAAGGAGGAAGCGCGCGGGAGGACGAAGCGCCGGGGGTCAGCTTCCCCTTCTTGCCGGAGCCGTCCAAGAAGCCCATAGCTAGGGTTTGCTTTGTCGCCGGCAAGGGAGCACACGGCTAGATGTGGACGGGGACCCGGCTTGGAGTGGATGAGCCCCCCCCCCCCCCGCACACGTGGATTAAAAAAGGACGGCCCCCGTAGGTTCCAGTCGCCGACGCGTGGGCCCGTGGTAGGTGGCTGCATTAAATACGACCGCGTCGGTGGTTAGTCGGCCGACATGTGGGGCCGTGATAGACACCGAGGGGACATGCGGCGCGCCTGCTTCGTGTTCGCGCAGAAATGCGTTGGCGCGGACACGAAGCAAACTCATTTTGGGTTTGCGTTGCCGCGGTGAGCCTACGTTTTTGTCCGCCGCGACCCAAACGAATATGGGCGGACGAAATGTGTCACCCGGTTAGAGTTGCTCTAAGGGCATTTCAACGTCGACCCTCAAACCGCATAGATTAGGACACGCTGTTCGGACTACGAAAGCCATCCAACGCGGGTCTGTATTAGTCCGTGACGCGATTGAAATGTACTTTCTCCCGTGAACCAGAGACAAATGTGGGGGCTTTGTGGGCATCCACACAGCACCCACACCCGCCGTGACCGCCCTGGCCCACCCAAGTCCCTTCCTCCTTCGCCCATGCGCTTTCCCACCTGGCGCCAGGTCACCGCGTTCATGCCGCTGTAGAGCGCGTTGCTGCACATTAAAGACGGCTCAGGGCGAACGCGACCTCTCACTGCCTCCGCCATTGAAACGGCGTGTCGGTCGAGGGTGCCGCCTGTTGCACGCGCGACTGAACACGCCTCTTCGCCGCATTCAAATGCCTCCATTAAACCCCACGTGGAAGTTGAGGAACCTTCTCCGGCCACACGTCCGTTCACGAGCGGGATGACATTAAACACAACGTCGGGCAAGCTCCTCCCTTCCGCCCGCTGTTGAAAGGAGGCCAGACGCTGGCAACAATCGCACCACTCCGTCCCCCCATCTCCTTCGATCATTTTGTCCACCCTTTCGATGGCATCCGATGAGCAGGAAGAGCAGTTCTCCCGCATAAAAGCCGGCTGGGTGGCCCGCCAAGCCTGCCGGATACGACCGACGTAGCTCACTGCTCCACCTCCCTCGCCTAGCCCGACGGAGCAAGTTGCTGCCCCAAGCCGGCGCATGCTTCAACAACTCGCCGCTCCAGGCCGGCACGGGGGGAGCACAGCGCCAAGGGCATCGTCGCTGTCGTGGAAAACACCACATCGTACCACACACTTCCGTGCCGACAAAGAATGAAGCCAGGTGCGTGAAGATCGACGAGTCGGTGGCCCGCGTGTTCGCGTCCGTCATTAACATCGAGAAAAAGTAGAACATGGGAGACCGCCACCGCTTGGGTCCCAGAAACCGGCGACGCGTCGCCGGCTTGCACAGCCTGTGACTTGCTCGGTTCTTCAGCGCACACCATCATCGACCATCGACTCGGCTTCACGGAAGCGGAGTACGCCCCTTCCCCTCCGACTGAAGCACCCTCTTTGCCACTCTGATGAGCGGCGCAGCCGGAACATATAGAAGATACGGGGGAAGAATATACCTTCGGGGCTCCCGACAGTCCGATGAGCGGACTGCCAGACATAGGGAAGACAAAGGGATCCGCCGCGGCAGGTCGTAGATTAGTATCATGTATCCGTGTTGTGGAAGCGGACCGTACGTGCACATAGTTCCACCTTTTTAGTTAAAATATGTCCAAACTGTAAACGTTTGTCCAGTTTGTATGAAATCCGGATGTGTTTGCATGAATTTCATCCGATTTATTCATAAAGTGTTTGAAATGTATGCGAGTAGCGTTGGATGACCTTTTTTCGCATCTGTGTCCACAGACTGGTCTTTCTGTCTGCGATCTAAATCAGGAGGAAATTTGGGGTTGCCCTTGAAGATGCCCTAACAACTCAAAATTAACTTGCCACCAAAAAGAAAACGCATAATTAACAACGTCGGTGACTGAAAGTGAATGGGCACTTCGCTATTGCCTCAAAAATCAAGTTCCTGCTATCTTACGCGCCAAAGAAGAGTATTGGCGCCGTAGGGGCGGCGTCAAGTGGGTGACTAAAGGAGACGCTAAATCAGGATACTTCCATGCGTTTGCCAATGGTAGGAAAAGGAAAAGTCTTATCCTCCGCCTCAATTCCGAGGACGGGCTCCGCCTGACTCAGGCGGATATAGTTAGACACATCTACGATTTCTTCATAGGCCTTCTGGGGACGGACGAAGTGAAGGTTGTGGGCCTTCAGGAAGGATTTTGGGAGCCGGCATATAGGGCTTCCCAGGTGGAAAATGATTGGCTGGCCCTTGCTTTCCTCCCCGAAGAGATCGACCGGGCTTTGGCTGGTATGTAAACTGATACGGCACCAGGGCCCGACGGCTGGCCGGTGGCCTTCTTTAAAAAAAATTGGCCTTGTTTTAAGCATGTCTTTTATGCCGTAGTTAATGGGTTTGCTCTTGGTTCGGTCGACTTGGCGTGTCTCAATTACGGTGCTACTAGTCTTATTCCTAAAGTTAAGGGCGCTGATAATATTCGACTTTTTAGGCCTATCACTTTGATCAACATTCCTTTCAAACTCTGCGCAAAAGTATTCGCTACGCGTCTAGCGCCAGTGGCCCAGCAAGTTATCCTGAAAAGTCAAACTGCATTTCTGAAAGGACGCAACATTCTCGAAGGCCCCATTGCGTTAGGAGAAATTGTACATGAGCTTAAGCGTATTAAGGGGAAAGGGATCCTGCTTAAACTCGATTTTGAAAAAGCTTACGATAGAGTAAACCGGGAGTTTATTCGGGAAGTCTTCCTTGAAAAGGGTTTTGAGGCAGGCTTTGTGCACCGGATCATGCACCTCATCTCATGTGGGCAGACAGCGGTCACAATCAATGGGGAATGGGGAAATTTTTCTGTAACAAGAGGGGACTCCGTCAAGGGGACCCCGGTTCGCCACTGATTTTCAATTTCGTGGCTGACGTTTTCTCGGCAATGATTGCCAAATCCAGGGCGGCTGGTCACATCAAAGGCATGGTGGATCACCTTATTCCAGGTGGGGTCACGCATTTGCAATATGCCGACGACACTATGCTCCTTTTTGAGCCGGATCTGCATAGTATAGCGACGATCAAGTTGTTGCTTATAACCTTCGAACTCCCGTCTGGTTTGAAAATTAACTTCCTCAAAAGCGAGGTTGTTTTCATTGGGATGAGCCAACAGGAAAGTTCGCATGCGTCCAACCTACTTAATTGTAAGCTTGGGGGCTTCCCAATTAAGTACCTCGGTTTACCGATTTCCCACCGGAAACTGTCGATAGCGGAATGGGAGCCGTTATATGGCAAGGTGGCCAATCAGGTGAGCCCGTGGAGAGGGAGGTTCATGTCCTCGGCGGCAAGATTAATACTAACCAATACTAGTTTATCTTCCTTTCCCCTCTTTACCATGGGTATGTTTCTCTTAGCGGATGGGGTTCACGCTAAGATTGACACGCCTCGTTCCAAGTTCTTTTGGGAAGGGACCAGAACCAAAAAGAAGTGCCATTTAGTTAGGTGGGTGGCGGTCTGCAGACCTAAAAGGTTCGGCGGCTTGGGGATCGTTAACTCCAAGTTGATGAACGTGGCTCTCTTAACAAAGTGGTGGTGGCGCCTTGCCCAAAAAGAGTCGGGGCTCTGGGCTGACATCCTCAGGGCTAAATACTTTCTGGACAGGAATGTATTCAACGCCAAACGCAAAGGCTCAGCATTCTGGAATGGGATCCAGGCGGTCCGTCCAGCCTTTGCGGTAGGGGCTCGGTTTGAAGTTCAGAACGGGATGTCAACGCGGTTCTGGCTTGATAGCTGGATCGACCCACGTCCGTTGTGGCAGGTTTTCCCATCCATTTATCAGCTTGTGATGGATACGAAAGTCCTGGTAGGGGAAGCCCTTAGATCGTCGCCACCAGCCATATACTTTAAACGCCCCGAGACAGATAGTGAACAAGGGCGGTGGAATGAGTTGTCGGCGAGAATTGGGTCGGAGACGCTGAGCTCGGGAGCTGATGCGGTCTCCTGGGGCCTGACCACCTCTGGTAAGTTCTCGATGAAGTCCTTATACGCCAAGATGGCGGAAGGAAACACCTTGGATATTGCCTGGGGATTGTGGAAGGCAGGGATTCCTCTCAAGATAAAAGTCTTCCTATGGCAAATGTTTAAAAATGGCCTCCCAACGGCGGACAACGTTGCCAAAAGGAATGGACCGTCCAATGGTATGTGTATCGTGTGTGGGAATCACGAGGACGCGAACCATGTTTTCTTTCAGTGCGCGCTAGCTAGATTTGTGTGGAGCGTCGTGAGGGAAGCGTTCCATCAAAATTGGAGCCCGGCGTCGGGAGCCGATTTGCTCCAGAAAGTTCAAACCCAAAAAGGATCTAGTGGTCGTATAGTTTGAAGATGCGTAGGGGCGCTACTATGGGCGTTATGGACTATTAGAAACAAAATGACGATTGAAAAAAAAGTTCTCTGCTCACCCCACTGATGTTATCTTTAAATGCCATCTCTTCTTATAGATGTGGACACCGTTGGGGAAGCACCGCGATGCTGAGCAGATGTCGGAGGCCATGGAGAAGATGAGAAGCACTTTGTCTACCGTAAGATAGCCTCCATAGATGGTCTCACCTTTTGGTTTAGGGGTAGTCGAGGATAGGGGTGTGATTGATGCTGGTTTCCTATCAGTATGTAACCCTGGCTCCTTGAGGCCTCTTTGAACTTTAATGCTGTTTTTATTTTGGTCTGTAAAATCTAAGTATTATTGTAATGCTGGCTTGGTGGCTTTATTAATTTAAAGCCGGACGTTTCTAGCGTTTTCGTCAAAAAAACGTCGGTGACGTGACCCGTCAGTCAGTCGACTGGAAATTCCAATTCCCAATTCCATCCAATGCCCGCCTGCCCCCGCCGCCTCCTGATAAGCACAGTCAACATTCAGCTCAGCCGACGTCTCCGGTGGGCAGTGGTGGCTCCCAGCCAGCCGGAGGACCCGATGGAGCGGTGCACCGTGGTAGATTGGCAGCAGACTTCACGATGGAACCATGCATGGCATGGGAAGAAGAATACGTATAATAGTAGTCATCCAGTACAGTACTGCTACTAGTACGGCTAGGTTGGACTGTTGCTCTCTCAAATAAAAATAATAAAATGAAGTAAGAGCATCTACAATAGGACTTGACAAATCTGATCCCTGTCTGTTCGCGAACGCGTCCAGGCACGTCCACGGGATTTTTTGTCCAAAAAGACCCCCTGCCGAACGCTATTGTCAAAAAGGACTACCTGCGGATAAAATTGTAAAAAAGGACCCCTCACTAGTGGCGGCAGGCGCGGCAGGCGACACGTGTCACCTGTCGCCACGCCAGGAGGCGGCGGGCCCTGCCGCCACGGCAGGAGGCGGCCGCACGGGGCACAACGGGTTATCGCACAGTGGCGCAACTGGGACGGAACGGGCCAGGAGTGGCGGGCCCGGCCGCCACTGGGCGAGGCGGCGAGTGCTGCCACTGCCGCTCCCTGGCCGACAGCCCCTGCCGCGCGCGGGCCGAGGCGTGGGCCAGGCTGCCACTGGAGGAGGCGGCATCTTTCCTGTTGCAGACGGCGCTGATTCCCGTGCAGCGCTGATTCTCACGGGCGGGAATCTATGGATTTTGAGCCCTTGTGCCGACACTAGTTGTTTTTGCCATGCTAACGCCGTGCTGCTGCCCGGGAATCACTCCGGCTTTTGCTTCTTTTGCCTCAGTGGATGCGACGACACTGCGGGAATTACTCACACGCTGCGGGAACATGTAGGCGGCACCTCTGTTGCTGTTGCACGCGCGACAGCGTCCCTGTTGCAGACTGCGGTGATTGATTCTCACACGACGATTCCCACGCATGCGGCCCGACAGCCTGTGCTGTGGCAGACGGCCAGGATTCCCACGCGACGACGCTCATTTCCACGGGCGGGAATCCGATGCTCGTGAAGCCAAGGCAGCAAAAGAAGCTGGCGATGAAAAAGGAAAATATCCACGCTGGACTCAGTAGATTCCTATGGTAGTATTTTAAATTTCACAATCATTTGTATCTTTATTTCTGCAGTTTAATGTAGCTTTATTTCAGTAGTTAAATGTAGCTTTATTTCAATTCTACGATGTATCTTATTTCCAGTTGTACCGTGTCGTAATGGAAAAAATATATAGTTTTAGAATAAAGTAGTGGCATTTTCTTTCCCTCCACTAATTATCGAACATCGTGCAACAACTACAAAATGAAATTAAAATAGAACATAATGCCATACAATAAGAAAGTACAAACTAATAATACAAGTACATCTGAATTAAACGGTAGAACTAGAATACAGCTTAAAAAACTACATGAAGGCATCATCGTCATCCTCCGTCGATGCAGAACTCTTGCCCTTCGAGGATGCAGAACTCTTACCCTTGGACGATGCAGAACTCTTGCCCTTCGAGGATGCAGTAGTCTTGCCCTTGGATGATGCAGAACTCTTGCCCTTTGACGATGCAGAATCCGGAAGCGGCGGCATGAAGATGTCATCTTCGTCCTCGCTCTCCTCAGTCCATAAAAATGGATGCTTTTCTGCAGTCCTTCTGAAAGTTTCACTCTTCGGCTCCACTACCTTCTTCCACCTTGCATGCAACCTAAGAAGTTCTTTACGTACCTCCTCATATATTCGTGAGCCAACTCATTCATTATGGTGTCACTACCGGTGAGTTCGTCCCATGGAACTATCCTATTGTGCATCCTGAAATCAGTAGCTAGCCTCAGAAGAGTCCTGCTCATCCCAGGGTGAAAACTACGATCGAAAGGATAATGGGACATCTCGACTACACTACACTCGAATGCTTATCCACCTCCGTCTGAAGGGGGTTTTATAGGTAGAGAGGAGAAAATGGCGGGAAAGAACGACTGCGGTATGGCGGGAAAGGGTTGGTGGGAACATATGGCGGGAAGGGGTTGGCGGGAAACGGGTGGCGGGAAGATATGGCGGGAAGGGGTTGGCGGGAAACGGGTGGCGGGAACATATGGAGGGAAAGCGTTGGCGGGAAAATATTGAAGGGAAAGGGTTGCGCGAAATTTTTTTTTTTCAATGTCTAAGATGGGCAATGGTTGCACAATATTCATTAGACAAAATAAAAAAAATTATTTCGGCCTAACATAAGCTGAAGACTAAAGCGGGATAGTATGGCGGGAGATATAGGCGGGAAAAATTGTTCCTGACTGGTGCATTTTTATTTCAGCATACATAGATGTTTAAATCGGAAAGTCTGATACTGACATATGTAGATACAATGGGTCGCGCACGTGGATAGATGAATCACCCTAGTTTACGACGACCACCTGGCCTTTCCTTACGACCGGAAAGCGACAAGCGATTAGGTGGCCGAGTTACACGAAGACCGCGACCATACTCCAATTCGGCTTCATGTGTCTGCGACTCCTGCGTAGGTGGTGGAGTCGGGAATCCTTGTTGCGAACTGAAGCGTAATTGTAGGCATATGGTTGTGACTCCGCGGGGATAAAAGATGGGCCAATAACGTCCCCTCCGAAGAACTCTGTAACGAATGATGTAACCGTGTCGCCATGATCATGTGATGCTCCCCGGATGCCTGTGTTGAGGCCACGTTGGGTGTTCTCATCGTCCCAATTAACATCAGGTATGTCCTGCACATAGAAACATTGTAAACAAACTGTTAGAGGATAATATATGATATCATTGTAAATGCATTAAAATGTAAACATGACGACCTGATCAGATCCCTCGCATGTACTATCTGGCCATTGTACGTGGTACTAGTTTAAATCTGGTACACGAGTCTCCTCGGGCATGGAGATCCCTCGCGTGGCGAGATACGACTGAGATCCCTCACCTTGGGTGTATGCGTAATATCCTATGTATGCATATGGGTTAGGGGAAAGAGTCTGCTCGGGCATCGAATCCAAGCCCGTGCCATGGTCCTGAGATGTCTGTGTCGGTGTCAAAACTGGCGGATCTCGGGTAGGGGGTCCCGAACTGTGCGTCTAAGGCCGATGGTAACAGGAGGCGGGGGACACAATGTTTACCCAGGTTAGGGCCCTCTCGATGGAGGTAATACCCTACTTCCTGCTTGATTGATCTTGATGATATGAGTATTACAAGAGTTGATCTACCACGAGATCGTAGAGGCTAAACCCTAGAAGCTAGCCTATGATTATGATTGTTCTTGTCCTATGGACTAAACCCTCCGGTTTATATAGACACCGGAGGGGGCTAGGGTTACACAGAGTCGGTTACAAGGGAGGAGATCTACATATCCGAATTGCCAAGCTTGCCTTCCACGCAAAGGAGAGTCCCACCCGGACACGGGACGAAGTTTTCAATCTTGTATCTTCATAGTCCAACAGTCCGGCCAAGGTATATAGTTCGGCTGTCCGAGGACCCCCTAATCCAGGATTCCCTCAGTAGCCCCTGAACCAGGCTTCAATGACGATGAGTCCGGCGCGCAGATTGTCTTCGGCATTGCAAGGCGGGTTCCTCCTCCGAATACTCCATAGAAGATTTTGAACACAAGGATCGTGTCCGGCTCTGCAAAACAAATTCCACATACCATCGTAGAGAGTACAATATCCCACAAATCTAATCTGCCGACAAATTTCATAGCGTGACATCACGCCACGGCCCGGTCATTATTCGAACCGTTTTTCTCAACCAGCCACTGCACGTGTTGCGAGGCGGTTTCATTGGCACGTCTTGTCGAAGCAGAGATCGTGTTCCCCTTATCACGGGATTCTCATCAATACGGGTGTGGGTAACCCAATCGTGCTTGTCAGTATGACTCCTCGATTTTAGGCAAGTTCCAAACGGCCACGCGGAGGACGCTTAATATTCGCCCTCTTTATAAAGGGGCCAAGGCCTGTCCTTTTGTTCTCGCGCTCGATCCTTCCCTTCCCCCACCTCGAGTTCCAACACCCAAGGCTCAGGCTAAGTGCTTCAGACCTTCAATCATGTCCGGATCCAACCTTCAAGGCCGGTGGATGGCCTCCTCTGTCACAGAGGAGGACATCAAGAAGCTAAGAGAAGCCAGGTATCTGACCGCCGAAATCTCGCACATGCTGCCTGCTCAAGGGCAGGTCATCCCCACTCCCGAACCCAACGAGAGTGTCGTATTTGTTTCCCACTTTGTCCGAGGGCTAGGCTTTAGTCTTGATCCCTTTGTTAGAGGGCTTATGTTCTATTACGGGCTCGATTTCCATGATCTAGCTCCAGATTCCATCCTTCACATCTCGTCGTTTATCGTCGCGTGTGAGACCTTCCTCCGCATCACCCCACACTTCGGCTTATGGCTCAAGACCTTCAATGTGAAGCCGAAGATGATTGGTGGGCGACACGCAGAATGCGAAGGCGCCATAATAAGCAAAGGCGCCGATGCTCCATGGCCAAAGGGTTCCTTCCCGGAGATGTCCAACTTATGGCAGCGGGAGTGGTTTTACATCACAGCTCCCCGAAGTACTAAGTGGGTAGCTGCCCCCGCCTTCCGTTCGGGCCCCCGCCACAACTAGCGTGATGGGTCAACAAGGGGCTGGACTGGGGGCCAGTTAATGACGTGCCGACATTGCAAAGTCGCATCCGAGATCTCCTCAAGAGAGATGTCAGTCTTGTCAAGGTAATGCAAGTTATGCTAGTTCGTCGGGTCCTGCCATGCCAACGTCGATCTCCGTATGTGGGAGTTCAACCCGGAAGGACCGCGAACTATTCAGCAATTCCTCAGTGTGACGCTCGAAGAGATGTATGGATTGTTCTTCGGATCACGAATAAAGTGTCCGGACACCACCGAGGATGCGGGTCTCAACTACAATCGTCCAGATACCCACGTAAGTAATTCTGCGGCCGAACATGCTGTCTTTTTATTTGTCACAACATCATTCTGAAAAAATCGCTCTTGGCCAGGACTGGATAAAAACGGCGAAGATGATTAGGTGTTCGGCCCCCCTTCCCGAAGGCTCACCGGATCCTGTACTAGCCAGGATGCTTGAGCACGCACCTCATCAAGTGCCCTCAGGGGAAGATAAAGGGAGGAATAAAGAAGCCGAAAGCGGGCCTCACGCATTACTCATCCAAACTGGGGGAATTAGTGTCTCCGCAAAGGAGGATAATCGGGAAGAAGAATCTAGAATCCCCTCTCCCCAAGGAAGGAAAAGGACCGCCTCTGAAGACTTGGAAACGAGGGCTTCCAAACAAGGGAAGAAACCTTCGCCAGGGGCCCTGCCCCGGAGGGCATCCTTACCGCAGAGTGCCCGCAAGGGGGTCAACCCTCCACCGAGATGTAAGTGAACAAGAGTACTTTTGATAAATATATCCTGCTTCATCTCTGAGGACAATAACCGAGTTGTATGTCTTGCAGTCCGGATCGTAGCCCCTCTCGATAGAGTTCGTCTTCGGGGGATCTTCTACCGGAGATGATGGAGAGTGAAACGCCTCCCCCTGTCTCCCCGCCTCATGGGGCGGACGACCCTGAGGTGTCGTCACAGAGGATTTCTCCTGATCCGCCAAGGCCAAAAGGTAACCCTTCGGCCACCCGAAGTCCGGAGTATTCGGCTCCTAAGGAGAGCAACAGAAAGAGTCCGGGACTGTCCGGTGTGCAACCGGACGCACTGATGGGTCTTCTAGAGCAAGCGGCTATCTCAGAGGCGCATCGTACTTTAATGGGTATGGTGGTTGAGAGGATTTCATCCGCCAAAAGTGGGTTGCATGAAGCTTTTACGAGCCTGCTAAGAGGCTTTGAGGTACGTAAAGTAATATATATATATATATATTATTTGACAGTACCGCACACGCTAGGTGTGCCCTATACAGATAGTAGCCCCTGAGACTCTGGTTGCTGTCCAAAGGCGGCAAACAGAGGATCATAGTCCCAGGTAATGATCGCGTTGCTTACATGTGCAAGCGGCTGAGGGTCCGGTGGCTGGCCGGCTGCTGGGTTTGCCGAACTGAGGCGGCAGCTTGACGCGGCAGATGCCGACATCACGCTTGTGAACAAGTGGCTTGACGAGGCACATGGTATGTATTTTCGTGTGGTCAACAAATATTAAGAGGAGCATGATGCTAGTATCTATAATATGTTGTGACTGCAGATGGAGCTGCCGCCGTGGAGACCCTTTGGGCGGAACTTGCCCGAGCCAAGGAACAAGCCAGGAGAAGTGATGCGGCTGCCCTAAAGGCGGTCGAAGAGTTAAGAGCCGAACATGCTGCTCATCACCAGAGCGAAGATAAAATAGCCAAGATGGGTGTTGAGCTGAAAGATGCCGCCGGCTGGTATGAGCTTCTTGAAAAGGAAAGCCAAGCGAAAGCGGCTGACCTGAAGAAAGCCATGGAAGCAGCCTAGGAAACCCGCTCTAAAATCAGAGCGGCGAAGGAGGAGCTCCGTCAAGCCGGAGATATCACGGCTGGGAAGCCCTTTTTGTTGCGGACGAAGTTCGGAGATCCGAAGTATGCCCCTCTGGATCAATTATGGAGTGCTGCAGACGCGTACTTGGACTTGGCAATGAGTGCTACTGATGCGATCTATGATGTCTCTTACCGATCTACCGCTCTCATTTTGGGGCTATGCTTTAGAGACTGCCGCATTCACTTTAAATAGGGCTCCGTTGAAATCTGTTGAGACGACACCGTATGAATTATGGTTTGGGAACAAACCTAAGCTGTCGTTTCTAAAAGTTTGGGGATGCGATGCTTATGTCAAGAAACTTCAACCTGAAAAGCTCGAACCCAAGTCGGAAAAATGCGTCTTCATAGGATACCCTAAGGAAACCATTGGGTATACCTTCTACCTCAGATCCGAAGGCAAGATCTTTGTTGCCAAGAACGGGTCCTTTCTGGAGAAAGAGTTTCTCTCGAAAGAAGTAAGTGGGAGGAAAGTGGAACTTGATGAAGTACTACCTCTTGAACCGGAAAGTAGCGCAGCTCAGGAAGATGTTCCTGTGGTGCCTGCACCGACTAGAGAGGAAGTTAATGATGATGATGATCAAGGTACTTCGGATCAAGCTCCTACTGAACTTCGTAGGTCCACAAGGACACGTTCCGCGCCAGAGTGGTACGGCAACCCTGTCTTGGAAATCATGTTGTTAGACAACGGTGAACCTTCGAACTATAAAGAAGCAATGGCGGGCCCAGATTCCGACAAATGGCTTGAAGCCATGCAATCCGAGATAGGATCCATGTATGAAAAACAAAGTGTGGACTTTGACAGACTTGCCCGATGATCGGCGAGCGATAGAAAACAAATGGATCTTTAAGAAGAAGACAGACGCGGATGGTAATGTTACCATCTATAAAGCTCGACTTGTCGCTAAGGGTTATCAACAAGTTCAAGGGGTTGACTACGATGAGACTTTCTCACCCGTAGCAAAGCTGAAGTCCGTCCGAATCATGTTAGCAATTGCCGCATACTATGATTATGAGATATGGCAAATGGACGTCAAAACGGCATTCCTTAACGGCTTTCTTAAGGAAGAATTGTATATGATGCAGCCGGAAGGTTTTGTCGATCCTAAGAATGCTAACAAGGTATGCAAGCTCCAGCGCTCCATCTATGGGCTGGTGCAAGCATCTCGGAGTTGGAACATTCGATTTGATGAGATGATCAAAGCCTTTGGGTTTACACAGACTTATGGAGAAGCCTGTGTTTACAAGAAAGTGAGTGGGAGCTCTGTAGCATTTCTCATATTATATGTGGATGACATACTGTTGATGGGAAATGATATAGAATTCTTGCGAAGCATAAAGGCCTACTTGAACAAGTGTTTTTCAATGAAGGACCTTGGAGAAGCTGCTTATATATTAGGCATCAAGATCTATAGAGATAGATCAAGACGCCTCATTGGTCTTGCACAAAGTACGTACCTTGATAAAATATTGAAGAAGTTCAACATGGATCAGTCCAAGAAGGGGTTCTTGCCTGTATTGCAAGGTGTGCAATTGAGCACGGCTCAATGCCCGACCACGGCAGAAGATAGAGAAAAGATGAGTGTCGTCCCCTATGCCTCGGCCATAGGGTCTATTATGTATGCCATGCTGTGTACCAGACCTGATGTAAACCTTGCCGTAAGTTTGGTAGGAAGGTACCAAAGTAATCCCGGCATGGAACACTGGACAACGGTCAAGAATATCCTGAAGTACCTGAAGAGGACTAAGGATATGTTTCTCGTTTATGGAGGTGACGAAGAGCTCGTCGTAAAGGGTTACGTCGATGCTAGTTTCGACACAGATCTGGATGACTCTAAGTCATAAACCGGATACGTGTATATTTTGAATGGTGGGGCAGTAAGATGGTGCAGTTGCAAGCAAAGCGTTGTGGCGGGATCTACATGTGAAGCGGAATACATGGCGGCCTCAGAGGCAGCACAAGAAGCAATCTGGGTGAAGGAGTTCATTACCGACTTAGGAGTTATTCCCAATGCGTCGGGCCCGATGACTCTCTTCTGTGACAACACTGGAGCTATTGCCCTTGCCAAGGAGCCCAGGTTTCACAGGAAGACTAGGCATATCAAGCGTCGCTTCAACTCCATTCGTGAAAATGTTCAAAATGGAGACATAGATATTTGTAAAGTACATACGGACCTGAATGTAGCAGATCCGTTGACTAAACCTCTCCCTAGAGCAAAACATGATCAACACCAGAACTCTATGGGTGTTCGATTCATCACAATGTAACTAGATTATTGACTCTAGTGCAAGTGGGAGACTGTTGGAAATATGCCCTAGAGGCAATAATAAAATGGTTATTATTATATTTCCTTGTTCATGATAATTGTCTATTGTTCATGCTATAATTGTGTTATCCGGAAATCGTAATACATGTGTGAATACATAGACCACAACATGTCCCTAGTGAGCCTCTAGTTGACTAGCTCGTTGATCAACATATAGTCATGGTTTCCTGACTATGGACATTGGATGTCATTGATAACGGGATCACATCATTAGGAGAATGATGTGATGGACAAGACCCAATCCTAAGCATAGCACAAGATCGTGTAGTTCGTTTGCTAGAGCTTTTCCAAATGTCAAGTATCATTTCCTTAGACCATGAGATTGTGCAACTCCCGGATACCATAGGAGTGCTTTGGGTGTGCCAAACGTCACAACGTAACTGGGTGGCTATAAAGGTGCACTACGGGTATCTCCGAAAGTGTCTGTTGGGTTGGCACGAATCGAGACTGGGATTTGTCACTCCGTATGACAGAGAGGTATCTCTGGGCCCACTCGGTAATGCATCATCATAATGAGCACAATGTGACCAAGTGTTTGGTCACGGGATCATGCATTATGGTACGAGTAAAGTGACTTGCCGGTAACGAGATTGAACAAGGTATTGGGATACCGACGATCGAATCTCGGGCAAGTAACGCACCGATTGACAAAGGGAATTGTATACGGGATTGATTAAATCCGCGACATCGTGGTTCATCCGATGAGATTATCGTGGAACATGTGGGAGCCAACATGGGTATCCAGATCCCGTTGTTGGTTATTGACCGGAGAGTCGTCTCGGTCATGTCTGCATGTCTCCCGAACCCGTAGGGTCTACACACTTAAGGTTCGGTGATGCTAGAGTTGTAGAGATATTAGTATGCGGTTAACCGAAAGTTGTTCGGAGTCCCGGATGAGATCCCGGACGTCATGAGGAGTTCCGGAATGGTCCGGAGGTAAAGATTTATATATGGTAAGTCCTATTTTGGCCACCGGAAAATGTTCGGGATTTTTCGGTATTGTACCGGGAAGGTTCTAGAAGGTTCCGAAGTGGGGCCCACCTGCATGGGGGGACCCACATGAACGTGGGTAGTGGGGGCAAGGCCCCACACCCCTGGTCAAGGCGCACCAAGATCCCACCTTAGAAGGAATAAGATCATATCCCGAAGGGATAAGATCAAGATCTCTAAAAAAGGGGATAACAATCGGTGGGGAAGGGAAATGATGGGATTTCTTTCCCCCACCTTTGCCAACGCCCAATTGGACTTGGAGGGCAAGAAACCAGCCCCCTCCACCCCTATATATAGTGGGGAGGCGCATGGGAGCTGCACCCCAAGCCCCTGGCGCCTCCCTCACCCTCCCGTGACACCTCTCCCTCTCGCTGAGCTTGGCGAAGCCCTGCCGAGATCCCCGCTGCTTCCACCACCACGCCGTCGTGCTGCTGGATCTCCATCAACCTCTCCCTCCCCTTGCTGGATCAAGAAGGAGGAGACCTCTTCCCCAACCATACGTGTGTTGAACGCGGAGGTGCCGTCCGTTCGGCGCTCGGTCATCGGTGATTTGGATCACGACGAGTACGACTCCATCAACCCCGTTCACTTGAATGCTTCCGCTCGTGATCTACAAGGGTATGTAGATGCACTCTTTTCCCTCTCGTTGCTAGAAGACTCCATAGATTGTTCTTGGTGATGCGTAGAATTTTTTTAATTTCTGCAACGATCTCCAACAGGTACTTCCGCGCTCATCCGAATACGGTGCGCGTACATACATGACCGGGAAATCGGTCCTTCGTTAATGCGGAGGAATCGCGAAGATTCCGCTGAGTCATCGAGTGGTTGACTAGTCTTGCGCTTTATCATGACAGTCAGTTTTCGGCTTTCTCTACTGAGGTGCTCGTCCAGATGAACCAGGGCACAATCGCAGTAGTTCTCCCGGTGCCACCTTAGCCGATAGAGCGGAACGTAAGGTAGCAAAACACAGGAGCCGGGCAAACCCAACTATTGACCAAAGACATGATTCGGAGCTGATGCATATAAGGCCAAACTTGCGATGCCGAACACTCCCTAAGGTATTCGGACTTTACAACATATGCTGGGCTGAGTAACGCCTCGATAATAAACCCTGAATTTCCAGGTACGTGCATTAGTCTGACGTGACGAAATGTCAATAACGCCATCATCCCTCTCGGTTGTGTTGAGTATCCGGAGGGTGTGAAGCAACAAGAGACAGTAAAAAAAGGTTTACACAGGGTCTTAATCTAAAAAGAAACCTTTGAGCGGGGCCCTGCTGCACGTTTGCGCCTGTGTCTCCGTTGTGCCGTATCCTGGAAGGGTGTAGCACCATGATCATCTGTAAAAGAGAAAAAACCCATGTAAAAGTCTCTGTGCGAAAAATTGGTTATTCTTAATGAACCATTTAAAATGCAACCTAAATAGGGTCAAGCCGAACTGTAGCCCTTTTTACATGCGGGAAGCCCCTAGCACCACCTATGGGGGTATATCCATCGACCTAATCTCAGGTTTATCTAAGCTGTTACATCTAGTGGTGCGCCGGACTCGTCTAACCGTGTCTGCGGTCTTGACGACCGATCATTTATTCTGGTTGGAGAGGCCGTTCAGTGTTTGGCTGCTAGAGCCGCCACACATTCCTCCACACGCAAGGAGCGCACTGTGTTTCTGCTAACTATGATGATGCCACGTGGACCGGGCATCTTAAGCTTAATATAAGCGTAATGGGGTACTGCATTAAAACGAGCGAAGGCCGTTCTTCCGAGTAGTGCGTGATAGCCGCTTCGGAATGGAGCGATGTCGAAGGTTAATTCTTCGCTTCGGAAGTTGTCGGGAGAACCGAATACAACCTCTAGTACTATAGAGCCCGTGCAGTGGGCCTCTGGGCCTGGTATTACTCCTTTAAAGGTAGTATTGCTTTGGCTGATTCTTGTCGGGTCTATCCCCATTTTGTGGACGGTGTCCTGATATATCAGATTAAGACTACTGCCGCCATCCATAAGGACTCGGGTGAGATGGTATCCGTCAATTATTGGGTCTAGCACCAAGGCAGCCGATCCTCCGCGCCGGATATTAGTCGGGTGATCCCTGCGATCAAAAGTGATCGGGCAGGCCGACCAAGGGTTGGACTTGGGGGTTACGGGCTCCACGGCACATACATCTCGGAGTGCGCGTTTGCTCCTCCTCTTCGGTATGTGAGTTGCGTAAATCATGTTCATTGTTTTGACCTCTAGTGGGAATTTTTTCCGTCCCCCAGTGTTTGGCTGGTGAGGCTCATGCTCGTCTTCACTTGGTGTCTCCCTCCCCTTGTGTTCGGCGTTTAGCTTGTCGGCCTGCTTGAAGACCCAACATTCTCTATTGGTGTGATTTGCAGGTTTGTCGGAGGTGCCATGAATCTGACATAATCTGTCTAGAATCTTGTTTAGGCTAGACGATCCATCTCTACTGCCTTTAAATGGCTTTTTCCGTTGACCGGGTCGAGAGCCCTTGAATCCGGCGTTTACCGCCGTGTTGTCTGGGCTGTCTTCATTGTTTCGACGCTTGCTTTTATTGCGTCGTGGTTTCCCATTGCCATCCCTGACTTCGGATGTGCCTGGGTCGCTGGTGCCGCTACGGGCCAACCAACTGTCTTCGCCCGCGCAAAAGCGGGTCATAAGGCTTGTTAGGGCTGCCATTGTCCTCGGTTTTTCCTGGCCGAGGTGTCTGGCGAGCCATTCGTCCCGGACACTATATTTGAAAGCCGCTAAGGCTTCGACAGGCAGTCGACGATTTGATTCTTCTTAGTGAGAAATCTGTTCCAAAGCTTTCGGGCTGACCTCCGGGCTGTTGAATTATATGATTTAAATCGTCTGCATCAGGAGGTCGGACATAGGTCCCTTGAAAATTGGCCCTAAAAGCGTCCTCAAGCTCTTCCCAACTTCCAATTGAGTTTTCGGGGAGGCTTTTCAACCAGTGCCGAGCTGGTCCTTTCAACTTGAGGGGTAGGTATTTGATGGCGTGGATATCATCTCCGCGAGCCATGTGGATGTGAAGGATAAAATCCTCAATCCAGACCCCAGGGTCTGTCGTTCCGTCGTATGCCTCTATGTTCACGGGTTTGAATCCTTCTAGAAATTCATGATCCAGCACCTCAACGGTGAAGCATAGGGGGTGCGCGGCACCCCTGTATTTGGATGTGTCGTGGTATTCTGACGGTTGTAGTGTTTGGTTTTGATTCCGAGCTGTTATTCGGTCAGCATAGTTGTTTGGGCGGCCATGATTCTCTGCCGGAACGCGCTTCCTAGATCCGTAGATGGACCTGGTCATACCGGCTTTTTTGTGTAGGTCTTCACGTAAATCGTGTGCTGACTTGTGTGCGACATCGTTAGCCGCCCTATCGCGGCCACGGGGTGGTCGGTCCGGCTGATCGGCCGTTTTATTTTTCGGCTGAATGGGCTCTAAAGCCTCGTCGTCGAATTCAGGAAGCACCTTGCACTTTGGATAGCTCTTTGTGTGGCGACTGTCGCCGTACTTTTCTTCCGTGTCAAGCACTTTATTCCATCTGCTGTTGAGCGCATTCTGCGCGGCCTTAAGCCTTTAATTCTGCTTGTTCAGACTCCTCATGGTGGCAATAAGCCTTCTATGGAGGTTCTCTTGTTCCAAGTGTCTTTCCGGGATGATGTGTGCATCGTCGTCCGGACTGTTCTTATCTCCGGAGACAGGTTGATGAGTTTTACCCTCGGCGTCGCCGTGATCGGACAGCGGTTCCGTACTATGTTCGCCGTCCGCTGGCTCATCCTGCTCCATCGCGGGGTCCATGTGGTCGTTGTTTCCTTTGGAGTCGACCGGGGTATTATCCTTTCTTGCGCTATTATCGCTGTTTTTGCCGAGGCGGGATTTGGAGCGGCGCCTACATCGTCGCTTTGGTTGCTTCTCGAGGGAACTATCCTTTGCTATTTCCTCCCGTTCCTCGTTGTTATTTTCTTTGGGTGTATCCACCATGTATATATCGTGTGATGAAGTGGCTGTCCAGTGCCCTGTGGGCGGTGGTTCCTGTTCCTCTCCTGCATCATCGTCCATACCGTTGATGTCTTCGGAGTCGAAATCAAGCATGTTGGTTAAGTCGTCGACAGTGGCTATTAAGTGGGTGGTGGGTGGGGAGCGAATTTCTTCGTCGTCCGCTTCCCACTCGAGCTGGACATAATTCGGCCGAGGGTCTCCTGACAAGGATAGAGACCTCAATGAATCTAGCACTTCGCCAAAGGGCGAGTGCTGAAAAATATCCGCGGAGGTAAACTCCATGATCGGTGCCCAATTAGATTGGATAGGCACGGGCGCAGGTGGTTCGGAGCCCGTGGCCGGGGATGAATCCAAGGGTCCGACAACACAGGTCTCATAGGAGGTAAAGTCAGTATTCGGCTCTATCGCCGTTGAGTGTGCGGCCTCCGTGGCGGGGTCTATCCACCCGTCCTCGGACGGCACGGTCTGCTCCGGATTGAGGGCCGGAGCGGCCACAGGCGTGAGCTCCCGAACACCGTCCGACGGCAGAGCTAAGTCATGCTTGTCGTGACTGTGCGGCGCATCTGACATGGGCTCGAATCCATTGAAGATCAAGTCTCCACGGATGTCGGCAGTATAGTTTAAGCTTCCAAACCTGACCTGACGGCCAGGGGCGTAGCTCTCGATCTGCTCCAGATGGCCAAGCGAGTTGGCCCGCGGTACGAAGCCACCGAATATGAAGATCTGTCCGGGGAGAAAAACCTCACCCTGGATCGCATCGTTGCTGATGATCGAAGGAGCCATCAAGCCTTTATCGTGACAGCACAGTGGAACTCTCAATGAAAGCACCAATGTCGGTGTCAAAACCGGCGGATCTCGGGTAGGGGGTCCCGAACTGTGCGTCTAAGGCCGATGGTAACAGGAGGCGGGGACACAATGTTTACCAAGGTTTGGGCCCTCTCGATGGAGGTAATACCCTACTTCCTGCTTGATTGATCTTGATGATATGAGTATTACAAGAGTTGATCTACCACGAGATCGTAGAGGCTAAACCCTAGAAGCTAGCCTATGATTATGATTGTTCTTGTCCTACGGACTAAACCCTCCGGTTTATATAGACACAGGAGGGGGCTAGGGTTACACAGAGTCGGTTACAAGGGAGGAGATCTACATATCCGAATTGCCAAGCTTGCCTTCCATGCAAAGGAGAGTCCCACCCGGACACGGGAAGAAGTTTTCAATCTTGTATCTTCATAGTCCAACAGTCCGGCCAAGGTATATAGTCCGGTTGTCCGAGGACCCCCTAATCCAGGATTCCCTCAGTCTGCCCCTGACGAAGCTGCACCGAACAAGGGCGATGCAGTGGCAGAGATGAGTCATGTCGTGGCAATGTCGTTCTAGTACTCGGACCCTCCCCCACTGCCCATGGCTCGTACGCGCCTCACTCGGTCTGGACGACGGCGCCGCACTCGGTCTGGCTGACCTCGCTACCGGCATGTTGCACTTAGGTCTCCACCGGTCAACGAGGGATGTCAAAAGGGATGGGTCTGAACGTAATTGGTCATCGCATGATGTGAGCCTAGCAAAACCTTGTAGTCCATAACTGTCAAGGTGAGCAAGGAAATAATTGTGTATTGGCCATGTTTTCTTTATGGTTCGAAGTCTGAAAGGCCGATAATCATGCTTAGCATTTGGGTTCAAAAATAGGTGGCAATAGTGGCCGGCCTCATGGGGCCCCTGCAAAAGCACTGGCACTTCAGCCATAACCTTCACACAAACATACAAATATAAATTATGAGGAAGACACAAATACAAATGCAAATCAAAATTAACTTAAAAAATACAAAGAGATACAATTTACATTAATTATCTGAAGTTAATATCACGAGTACAATAATACAAAGAGATTCAATTTAAATTTAATATAAGTACACATAACGAGTAGAAATATAAATAGACATAGCGAGTACAGATATATCAACATCATGCGGTGTTGTTGGCTCGATACGGGCATTCTCTGCTTGAATATCCAGGACACCTGCAAATGCGACATCGCGTTGGTTCTCCCATCTGGCTATGGTCCATGTCATTGCGATGACGCCTAGACTGATGTCGTCCCTTTGCGGTTCTCATCAAGTCGGCGTTCGGAACCCATTTCGGCCCATCTAGCCACAACATTCTGTAGTTCATATCAATGCCCCAAGCCCAGAACTCACCGTTCCAAGTGTTGTATCGATTGTACATGTTGAAGTACGGTGATATGTATGGCTCGACACTGATTTTTTGATCAGCAGCCGCCCGGAGCACATGACTGCAAGGGTAGCCCTCAAGCTTGGGCTTGTTACAAGTGCACTCATAGGACGTTGGGCCGAGGGTGACAGCTTGCTTTTTTGATCCTCTGTGGTGACCCTTAACGTACTTGGCTCGCACATTGACCTCCCACTTATTCCTAAGTGCGTCCACTTTCCTGCAGCCATGACTTGGGGACTTCTTTGCTTTCTCGTCCAGATGTCTTTGCATCTTCTCGGACCATGGCTTGTTCAATTCAACTTGTGCTTTGGCGACGGTGACCCTGTCTGCAAAGTATGACAGGGTCCGGTTCCAAGTTTCTTCAATTAGGGCTATGATAGGCAGTGCTCGCACCCCTTTAAGAACACCATTGTACACCTCTAACATGTTGCTGGTCATTATTCCATACCGAGCCCCGGTGTCGTGAGCCTGCACCCACTTGTCTAAATGAGGGCAATTCTCGCGGATCCACTGGCTCAAATTTATGGGCGTCCTACGACCCCTCCGGTCTTCTCTCTGCGGCAAGGCCGCGCGGTCGATCTCACCATTGATACCTGCCCAGATCGCATTGATTTTGGCTTCAGTTTTTTGCATGCACATCCTCTCGAATAACTTGTACCAATCCTTGTTTTTGAATTTGGAGTAAAAGTTTGCTGCCAAAGGCCTCATGCACCACCTTCCCTCTAGATCGGGCCAGCCCCACTCTTCTTCCGACGCCTTAATTATGTCAAGAGCACTTAATAATCCAGTGTTGTGATCAGAGATGATGCAAACACCTTCACGCTCTTTCACGACACCCATCTTCATGCAGCTCAGGAACCACAACCAGCCATCTTTGTTCTCGCTCTCGACCAGTGCATATGCAATAGGAAGAAGCTGATTATTTGCATCCGCTGCAATCGCCACCAATAGTGTGCCCTGATGTCTACTACACAACCTTCTTCTTGTAGACGTTGTTGGGCCTCCAAGTGCAGAGGTTTGTAGGACAGTAGCAAATTTCCCTCAACTGGATGACCTAAGGTTTATCAATCCGTGGGAGGCGTAGGATGAAGATGGTCTCTCTCAAGCAACCCTGCAACCAAATAACAAAGAGTCTCTTGTGTCCCCAACACACCCAATACAATGGTAAATTGTATAGGTGCACCAGTTCGGCGAAGAGATGGTGATACAAGTGCAATATGGATGGTAGATATAGGTTTTTGTAATATGAAAATATAAAAACAGCAAGGTAACTAATGATAAAAGTGAGCACAAACGGTATTGCAATGCGTTGAAACAAGGCCTAGGGTTCATACTTTCACTAGTGCAAGTTCTCTCAACAATAATAACATAATTGGATCATATAAATATGCCTCAACATGCAACAAAGAGTCACTCCAAAAGCCACTAATAGTGGAGAACAAACGAAGAGATTATTGTAGGGTACGAAACCACCTCAAAGTTATTCTTTCGGATCGATCTATTAAAGAGTTCATACTAGAATAACACCTTAAGACACATATCAACCAAAACCCTAATGTCACCTAGATACTCCAATGTCACCTTAAGTATCCGTGGGTATGATTATACGATATGCATCACACAATCTCAGATTCATCTATTCAACCAACACAAAGTACTTCAAAGAGTGCCCCAAAGTTTTACCGGAGAGTCAAGACAAAAACGTGTGCCAAACCCTATGCATAGGTTCATGGGTGGAACCCGCAAGTTGATCACCAAAACATACATCAAGTGAATCACGTGATATCCCATTGTCACCACAGATACGCACGGCAAGACATACATCAAGTGTTCTCAAATCCTTAAAGACTCAACCCGATAAGATAACTTCAAAGGGAAAACTCAATCCATTACAAGAGAGTAGAGGGGGAGAAACATCATAAGATCCAACTATAATAGCAAAGCCCGCGATACATCAAGATCGTATCACCTCAAGAACACGAGAGAGAGAGAGAGAGATCAAACACATAGCTACTGGTACATACCCTCAGCCCCGAGGGTGAACTACTCCCTCCTCGTCATGGAGAGCGCCGGGATGATGAAGATGGCCACCGATGAGGGATCCCCCCTCCGGCAGGGTGCCGGAACAGGGCCCTGATGGGTTTTTGGTGGCTACAGAGGCTTGCGGCAGCGGAACTCCCGATCTACTCTGTTCCCCGAAGGTTTTAGGGTATATTGGTATATATAGGAGGAAGAAATACGTCAGGGGAGCCACGAGAGGCCCACGAGGGTGGAGGGCGTGCCCAGGGGGTGGGCGCGCCCCCTGCCTCGTTCCCTCCTCATTGATTCCCTGACGTGCACTCCAAGTCCCCTGGATTGCTTCCGTTCCAAAAATAACTTTCCCGAAGGTTTCATTCCGTTTGGACTCCGTTTGATATTCCTTTTCTGCGAAACACTAAAACAAGGGGAAAACAGAAACTGACACTGGGCTCTGGGTTAATAGGTTAGTCCCAAAAATAATATAAAAGTGCATCGTAAAGCCCATTAAACATCCAAGATGGATAATATAATAGCATGAATACTTCATAAATTATAGATACGTTGGAGACGTATCAGCATCCCCAAGCTTAATTCCTCCTCGTCCTCGAGTAGGTAAATGATAAAAGAAATAATTAATGAAGTGTGAATGCTAGCAGGTGCATAAGTATGATCAATGATAATTTCAATCACCTTTTCTAGCATCATTATATGTCATAACAGTAGCTCAACTCATAGAACTTTTCATGATCAAGTAACAAATTATTCACATGTTAAAGCATAGATCATAAACTTTATTGAAAACTAACAAACCGTGTTATTAGTCATCAAACAATTACAATTCATCTTATTTTCAGGAAGAGTCTATGTCAGAGCTTTGATTTAGCAAATCCCACATACTCAACTATCATATAGTCTTCCATGATTGCTACCACTCAAAGCAAATTTTTAGAACAAATAGCATCCATCGAACACAGAGAAAGATAGGGGCTTAATGTTTCGCCTCCCAACCTTTTACCTCAAGGGTAATGTCAACAGTAATAATTCATGCTCAAATACATTTGAATGGCCATATATGCTTAGATCTTTCCATCACATGATGCTTGCCAACTAAAGAGTAGGTTGGAATGAGAAGGAATACTACTGACTCTTGCATAAAAGTAAAAGATAGGCCCTTCACAGAGGGAAGCAGGGATTTGCAGAGGTGCCAGAGCTCGAAGCAAAAACAGAGATGAAAATAATTTTGAGAGGTATGATTTCATTGTCAACATAACGACCAAGAGTTCCCAATATCTTCCATACTACATACATTATAGGCGGTTCCCACGCACAAAGGTAAATTTTTTACTCCCCCTCCACCAACATT
Organism: Aegilops tauschii subsp. strangulata; assembly: GCF_002575655.3. NCBI lineage: Eukaryota > Viridiplantae > Streptophyta > Magnoliopsida > Poales > Poaceae > Aegilops > Aegilops tauschii. The sequence goes on from NC_053041.3 coordinate 241,833,996, forward strand.
CACACTCCACGGCTTGTCCGAAACAACGGGTGCCGCCCAACTATCAACATTCCTGGGGGAGTTTTGTTTAAATTATTTGCGATTTTGTTTTTGATCTTTTGATCATAGGACTGGGCATCCCAGTTACCAGCCATTTTCTCGTGAATGATGAGCGGAGTCCACTCATCGTGAGAATAACCCACCTAGCATGGAAGATACTGATAGCCCCTAGTCGCTACATGAGTGATTCGGGCATACAAAACAGATTATTATTTGAAGGTTTAGAGTTTGGCACATGCAAATTTACTTGAAACGGCAGGTAAATACCGCATATAGGTAGATATGGTGGACACTCATGGAAGAAACTTGGTTCAAGGAATTTGGATGCACAAGCAGTATTCCCGCTTAGTACAGATGTTTTGGCTAGCAAAGAATTCTAAATAGCAAGCACCACATGTTAGAGGATCCATAACAATATAACTTCTATACAAATATACCCAAGCATAACTCATTATGTTGTCTTCCTTGTGCAACTTCAACTAATTTGCTCAGGTTTGAAAATAATTAATGGGGATCACAATCATAGAAGATGTCCAAGATAGTATATTTATATGTGAAATCTCTCTTCCTTCAATATTCTTTCATGAATTGTTCAAGTGACCAATACAATGTTTGCTAACCTTCAAAAAATTAACCACCTCTACTTCTTATATGTGAAGGCATTACTCCCCATGGGAAAGGCATATGAAACATATATAATTTCAGATTTATGATATTCAAATCATTCAACTATTTACTCATTGGATGTAAGTGAAGCACACGAGTAAATGACAAACTACTCCAAAAAGATATAAGTGAAGATCAATGAGTAGTTAAATAATTATTTAGCTATGTGAAGACTCTCCCACGTTTAAGAATTTCAGATCTTGATACTTTATTCGAACAGCAAGCAAAACAAAATAAAATGACATGACGCTCCAAGCAAAACACATATCATGTGGTGAGTAAAAATATAGCTCCAAGTAAAGTTACCGATGAACGAAGACGAAAGAGGGGATGCCTTCCGGGGCATCCCCAAGCTTAGGCTCTTGGTTATCCTTGAATATTACCTTGGGGTGCCTTGGTCATCCCCAATATTAGGCTCTTGCCACTCCTTATTCCATAGTCCATCGAATCTTTACCCAAAACTTGAAAACTTCACAACACAAAACTTAACAGAAAACTCGTAAGCTCCGTTAGCGAAAGAAAACAAAACACCACTTCAAGGTACTGTAATGAAATCATTCTTTATTTATATTGGTGTTAAACCTACTGTATTCCAACTTCTCTATGGTTTATAAACTATTTTATTAACCATAGACTCATCAAAATAAGCAAACAACACACGAAAAACAGAATCTGTCAAAAACAGAACAGTCTGTAGTAATCTGTAACTAACGCAAACTTCTGGAACTCAAAAAATTCTACCAAAATAGGAAGACCTAGATAATTTGATTATTGATCTTATGCAATTGGAATCAGTATTTTATCACGTTCTGGTGATTTTAAACAATTGTTTTTGTGAACAGAAAGTTTCTGGAATTTTCAGCAAGATCAAATAACTATCATCCAAGAGGATCCTATAGGTTTAACTTGGCACAAACACTAATTAAAACATAAAACCACATCTAAACAGAACCTAGATGGATTATTTACTCCTAAACAGAACCGAAAAGCAAAAGACTAAAATAAAATTGGGTTGCCTCCCAACAAGCGCTATCGTTTAATGCCCCTACCTAGGCATGATGATTTCAATGATGCTCGCATAAATGATAAGAATTGAAACATAAAGAGAGCATCATGACGAATATGACTAGCACATTTAAGTCTAACCCACTTCCTATGCATAGGGATTTTGTGAGCAAACAACTTATGGGAACAATAATTAGCTAGCATAGGAAGGCAAAACAAGCATAACTTCAAAACTTTAAGCACATAGAGAGGAAACTTGATATTATTGCAATTCCTACAAACATATGTCCCAGTTTGCTCACAAGTATGCTCCACTATTTTTGTGATATGCCATGACTGACATACCCCAGGCTTCAATCTAGCGAGAACTCTTCTGCGACAACCTTTCGCGGTGTGGATGCATATGACCTTCAACTCTGTTTTATCAGACTGCTTCACTCTATGCTGGCGGTGGATGCCGATTGCATAGCTACCCATTTCCTGGTAAGCAGATTTCTTGTCTGGGAAAACTTGCCCAACCTCCAGGCTCCCCGCTCCTAGGCCAGAAGCAGAGTGAGATTCATTGGTGATGCTCATATCCTGTAAAAACCAAGGTTGCAGTGCCACCGCGACCGCCCTCTGAGGAGGAACATCTTCTTCGCTTGACTCCGAAGACGCGGAAGAATGATCATCATCATCTAGCGCCTTCGGCAATCCCTCCACGTGTTCGCTCATGTCAACGGCTGCAGACCAATATCCTGTGTCATACACAGGCTGGCCGCCTGTCGGTTCCGATGGGCCGACGCCAGGGGCTGATGTGATGGCCAACTCGACCTCACCACCCCTGCTACTGCATCCGGCAACATCAGTGACTGAAATGAACTCCACATACACCATCGGCTGACCATACATCGAGTTATTGGGATTGCTTGCAAACCTCATGTACGACCCCCACGACCGATCACCTGTGACAGGCCGCAAACCCCAACGGGCAACTGTCCCATCATTTCCTCCGTCAACGACGAAGGCCACCATTGTCATTTTTCCCCTGCATCCCTGGGCCAAACACCGCTCGGATGCACCTTCTAACTGCTGTGTAACCCACATTGACCATGTCTCTCACTACAACTGTAGTCGACTCGCAGAAGGGCACATCCACCCCGAAAGGACCGTCGCGTAAGACGTTCCCATAGTACATTACTAAATTTTCCATAGCACCTAACTAACATACATGTTTACATTTCAAATAATTAGTAACTGAACATTTAGTAATGATGACAACATTTACATATCATACGACTAAAATAATAACCGTATTTTCGTTACAAATATTCGGTTTGTTTTTAGAATCATTTGCTTAGACTTTAAGGGGTTATTTGGTTAACAGGTATTTAAAGATCTATTTTTTCTCAAACTCGTCTACGAGCGTAACAAACTAAAACTCTGTTTGCTTTTCTCTAACTACCCCAAAAATATCCTAAACTGATTCTCGTAACATGCAAAAACTGAGCTTTTGGAAAAACGACTATTAGTAAAAAATGATTTTCTACAAAATTTTCTTACAACAGGTTATGACAAAACCGAGGGTAATTACTTGCTATCCAAACAACCACTAAACATAATAGTACGATAATAACATTTTAATATCATATGAGTAAAATATTTAATTTCTTCTGGCTTTATATAATGTTTTTCATATCATACGATAAAAATCATTTATTTACAAATAATAATATTTGCAGCGGCATGCACATTATTCACAACAGTACGTCAATATAAAACATATTAACAAAATTACGGTGTCATTTTATACCTTAGCTCCAATATGGATGTGCTTGCGAATGCAATTAAGCTTCCAAATAGTTCGAATAAATATCCGTCACCAGTAATATATGAACAGAGTCAGCCTATTATCACATGAACATCTATATTACACACGGATTTTTCTTTCTGCTATCAAAAGTATGAAAATAGCACTTTCATGTATGTGGTCATCACCTCAAAAGGGACAGCGAAGATGGAAACACAATTTCTTCAATCACGTCATCTCCTCCTTGTTTGCTACTAAGATGAATTATTTTACCTAATTACATACATCATTAAGTACATTAGCACCTAATCTTAACATATAAAATTTAGATTATTACGACATAACAAAGTGGACCTATGATTTCCTAACCATAGACTTATTAATAAACATACCACATGAAATAACATACCACATGCAATGAACAATTACAGTGCAATTTTTTCTTAATTACCATATTAAGAGCTTCTCGCATGTCAATACTAATGGACGCAGCTAACATTGATACAACATCTTCAACCTACTCTTCTCAAAAAAATAGTATAAATGTTGTATCTGTCGTCTGAAATTTTTCCTAACCTCTAAGCACTAACATCGCATAGCTAATGACGAGCTAAATGACTAACTAATTACCACCGTGCATGCAAAAAAATCCATGTATTGCAAAGCTCATACCTTGATCTCCCCCTTCGCACTTCACTTTGCACGACAAATCCTACTCAAGAAACTCCAAATGACTCCTCCAAGTGCTGAAATAATGCCTAAAAAAACATAGAATACACACTTAGGAACTAATCAAATAGAACAAAAACATCATGCATGTGAACGAAACCAACAAAAATGGATAGATCTTACCTTAATCTATCTTTTCTTCAACTTCACCATCTTCGAAAACCAACTCTAAATCGGCGAAAATCACGAGTGAAAGTGGCTACCAAGTATTTCCTTCTGTGTATTCTTGTAGAATTAGAGAGAGCAGAGAGGCAGTGAAGGCAACCAGAGATATTCGAGAGAGTGTGTATGCGCAGCCGCGGTTGTGCGTATATAAAGAAGAGGAGCACTGTATTGTCGGCAGAACGAGCTAGAACTCACATACCGCAACCTCGGATTCCAGCATCGCGGTGTCTCATCACACGCAGTAACTACAACGCTCTTGGGTGTGCGGCAGGAAGCGGAAATCATGCAGGCAGGAATCTGATTCCAAATTACAAGGCATCGGTGTCACCTCCGCTGCAGAAAGCCAAACAAAGCGGAAATCACACTCTTGGGTGCTGTCACCTCAGTTGCAGCAGCAATTTTTGAGAGCATGGGAATGAGCACCATATGCCACAGTGTCAATGTCGGCTAGCGACGCCGCCAGCTGCGGTGGCGGCCTGGCCCGCACCTCGCCTTCCGTGCAGCTATTTTTATCGGCCTGCGAGCGACATGGGCAGCAGCGGCCGCCTCGCCCGGTGGCGGCATGGCCCACCAGGCCTGGCCCGTTACGTCCCGGCTGCTGCCGCTATACCTAATCCGTTATACCTCGCGTGACCGCCTCCTGCTGTGGCGGCAGGGCCCGCCGCCTCCTGGCATGGTGGCAGGTGCCACGTGTCGCCTGCCGCGCCTGCCGCCACGGCCCAGGGGGTCCTTTTTGTCAAATATATCCACGAGTAGTCCTTTTTGACAATTCTGTTGGCCAGGGGGTCCTTTTGGACAAAAAATCCGTCCATGGACACATCCGGACGGGCTCTCATATTTCACTTACGATGTCCACATATCTCAAATCCGGACTCTCGAATCCATGCAAATCCATACACGTTGATCATAAAAAGCAATATCACACGTAAATAACAAATGTTGGTACCGAGCATAAATAATGTTTACATAAAATTTATTTGAAGTGCACAACTTAAACATTAGCTCCTTAGTTTCCATTATGGGTCCACATGTACTCCACAAGATTATTAACTAGATGCGTGTGCACCTGATGATCTCGAAGATTTTGATGCATCTGTTCATAAGCTGAGGTGCGTCTTCATCGTTCGACATTTCAATTTGTTCTCCAGGTGCTTCAAAATCATTGGTTTGGGCTACACCATCACTCTCATCCTCGACAATCATATTGTGTAAAATAAGACAACATGTCATCAGCTGCCATAAAGTTTCTGATCCCCACATCATTGCAGCGCTACTCACGATTCCCCAATGAGTTTGAAGCACACCAAATGCCCTCTTCACATCCTTCCTAGCCGCTTCCTGCATTGTTGCAAAGTGGCTTTGTTTATTACCGCATGCAGTTCGGATATGATCTTCACAAACGCCGCCCACTGAGGATAGATACCATCGGCAAGATAGTATCCCATGTTGTAGTCTCGGTTGTTGACGGTGTAGTTGCATGGCGGTGATTCCCCATTGCAAAGCCTCCTGGACACTGGAGATCATTGAAACACGTTGATATCGTTGTGAGAACCCGACATTCCAAAGAAAGCATGCCAAATCCATAAGTCATGTGATGCCACCGCTTCTAGTATGATGGTTGCCTCTCTGGTGTGACCTTAATACATTCCCCGCAAACCTTTGGGGCAGTTCTTCCATTGCCAATGCATGCAATCAATTGATCCGAGCATTCCTGGAAACCCCCTTGTCTCTCCAATAGCCAACTTCTCTGTGTCCTGCGCATTTGGTTCTCTAAGATACTCAGGTCCAAACAACTCTACCACGGCGCGGGCAAACTTGACACTAGTCTTCAGACACGTGCTCTCCCCCATCCTGACCATCTCACCAACGGCATCTGCAGCAGTACCAAGTGCAAGCATCCTCAGAGCAGTCGTGCACTTCTGCTTGGCAAAGAAAGAGAGTTGTCCGCAACAATGCCTTGTGAGCTTGAAGTAGTCCTTGTGTTCCTCCACTCCCTTCACAATGCGCAAAAACAATGGTTTTCGCATGCGAAAATAGCGACGAAACCATGGATCATCCGGGACAGTAGGATTGGGAGCAAAGTAGTCCATGTGCAGTAGCTTTTCTCCGGACATGCTATCCCAATTGATCACTCTCCTCCCTTTGATTGAGCCATTGGCGTTGAGAATATGCTCCACTTGCCGGTCCATTTTCTCTTGCATGCTCATGAGCATGATTATGTCCACTTCTTTGTTCGAATCCGAGGAATCGAAGAACTCATCTTGAATCATTTGATCAAGCTCTGTCGGTCCATACTCCTCGTCCGACGAAGCATCAAAATCCATCATTATCCCTAATAAAATCACAAAAATCTAGATCGACAATGTGTCGAACACATCAAGCACAAGGCGGAGCCAGGGAGTTGCCAGACATATCACAGTGGCGTCTGGGCCGGCGACGATGCCCCCCCCCCACGACGGGGACGGAAGAGAGGACTGCTCTGCCAGAGCTGGTGACGTAGAGGCTAGGAACGGCTGCAGAGCACGCGCGACGACGGAGCTACGAGATGGACGGTGTGGAGGAGGAAGAAGAGAGGGGATAGAAAATGGATCCGGCAGGTCTTGGGGTGGATTTGGTGCAATTTGTGGTGGGGTCGGGCTGTTGGGTCCGACGTGGCGTGCGCGCCCAGGCACCCCCATATCCGCCCCATATTTGGGCTGGATATGAGGGGTGTCGGTCAGCCCGGGCATTTGAGGCACCCATCTGAGTAGAAATTTGCTTACTTTTGAGGCCTGCCCGGGCGTATGAGGCAGGTTTGAGGCGCCCAGCTGTAGATGCTCTAATGGGATTATTTATGTAATAATGATCGATCCGTAGAGCGTGGGTGGGCAGAGAGGAAAAGTTTGCTTACTTTTGACCAACTACCATTCTAATCAAATCGGACACCCTCGATCAATTTGCATTTCAAATTTGCCTGTCCGATCACATAGCGTCTCGTCACAACCAAAAAGAGGCAAGTTGTTAGCAATATTGACACTGCAACATGTGATGGTGAACATGACACGCTGACAAGAGAAGAAGTGGCACAGGAACATGGGTCGCACCCTCGGCCCAAGCGAAGAGTTACTAGGCCGGCACGGGTCCACGATGATGAGTAGACCGCGTGAATCTTCAACGGCTATAAAGGAAGCAGATCGAGGATGGCATCGACATGCTGGAAGGACATGCGGCTTCGGCTAAGAGGCGAGGATAGGATAGAGAGTGAGTGCCTGGTTTAAATTCTGTCTTGTAATCTATGAATTCTGGTTGAAACTCCATGAATGAAGCTTGATCTAGTTCGAGTACTCACAATCTGGCATCAGAGCCCTCTCAATCCTGGAGAAAAGTTTTCCACCTCATCGCCATGCTACTCACTTCGCCGAGAGCCACCGCCAGGCCATCATCGAGAACATGTCACTGGCGACGACGGTCGTGTACGAGTTCCTCAAGAGGATCTCGCCGAGACTCTCGATCACCGGTTCAAGCAGCAGGACGAGGGCCTTGTTCAAGCGGTGCGTACTCTGGTTGGGGACTTGATCGCCCACCTCGACGACCTGAAGCTCTCTACCGGTGTCGACATCGACGAGCTCCGCACCGGTATGGACGGGGCGCCGTCCACACCTCTTTCAGCGGGACGCGGTCACTCGACCGCCCTGTCGACATTGGAAGGCAGCACATGAAGTGGCGCCGATCCACGAGCGGCATCGACAAGTAAGGGGAAGGACACCCTGCCGTACATACCACCGCCAGCGCGAGGTTTGCATCCTAAAAATTCTGCCACGCATGTGCATCGTGCTGTGGAGTTGCTGTCAAAGACTGTTGATCATTTTGGACCAGGACCGTGCATCGAATTACCCCGTTTTAATGGCTCAAATCCTAGGCTATGGCAGACCAGGTGTGAGGATTATTTCCATATGTGGGGAGCAAATCGATCTCTGTGGGTGCAGTTTGCAACATCTATGTTTGAGGGCGCTACTGCTCGATGGCTGCAATCGATGCAATGGCGAGCGCCTTGATGCGGCTTGAACTACGTCGGTATTTCCCCAAAGAGGAAGGGATGATGCAGCACAACTATAGTAGGTATTTCCCTCAGTGATGAGACCAAGGTTATCAAACCAGTAGGATAACCACGCAACACTATATAAATGGTACCTGCACACAAAGAACAAATACTTGCAACCCAACGTAAAATAAGGGTTGTCAACCCCTCCCGGGTAAAAAGATAGATAAAATTGTAGTAGATTGGATAAATAGATCTTGCAGGAACGCGAGATAAAATATATAACAAAAAATTGCAGGAAGGTTTTTTTCGGTTTTTGGATTAATAATTCTGAAAATAAAAGCGAATAAAAATAGATGTCGAAGGCAAATATGATAAAGAAGAGACCCATGGGACGTAGATTTCACTAGTGGCTTGATACGTCTCCAACGTATCTATAATTTTTGATTGTTCCATGCTATTATATTATCTGTTTTGGATGTTTAATGGGCTTTACTAAGCACTTTTATATTATTTTTGGGACTAACCTATTAACCGAAGGCCCAGTGCAAATTGCTGCTTTTTTTGCCTATTTCAGTGTTTCACAGAAAAGGAATATCAAACGGAGTCCAAACGGAATGAAACCTTCAGGAGAGTTATTTTTGGAACAAACATGATCCAGAGGACTTAGAGTGGACGTCAAGAAAGAAGCGAGGAGGCCACGAGGCAGGGAGGCGCGCCTGCCCCCTGGGCGCGCCCCCACCCTCGTGGGCCCCTCGCAGCTCTACCGACCTACTTCTTCCTCCTATATATACCCATATACCCCAAAAACATCCAGGAGCACCACGAAACCCATTTCCACCGCCGCAACCTTCTGTACCCGTGAGATCCCATCTTGGGGCCTTTTCCGGCGCTCCGCCGAAGGGGGAATCGATAACGGAGGGCTTCTACATCAACACCATAGCCTCTCCGATGATGTGTGAGTAGTTTACCAGAGACCTTCGGGTCCACAGTTATTAGCTAGATGGCTTCTTCTCTCTCTTTGGATCTCAATACAAAGTTCTCCTCGATCTTCTTGGAGATCTATTCGATGTAACTCTTTTTGCGGTGTGTTTGTCGAGATCTGATGAATTGTGGGTTTATGATCAAGTTTATCTATGAACAATATTTGAATCTCCTCTGAATTCTTTTATGTATGATTTGTTATCTTTGCAAGTCTCTTCGAATTATCAGTTTGGTTTGGCCTACTAGATTGATCTTGCTTGCAATGGGAGAAGTGCTTAGCTTTGGGATCAATCTTGCGGTGTCCTTTCCCAGTGACAGCAGGGGCAGCAAGGCACGTATTGTATTGTTGCCATCGAGGATAAAAAGATGGGGTTTATATCATATTGCTTGAGTTTATCCCTCTACATCATGTCATCTTGCCTAATGCGTTACTCCGTTCTTATGAACTTAATACTCTAGATGCATGCTGGATAGCAGTCGATGTGTGGAGTAATAGTAGTAGATGCAGAATCGTTTCGGTCTACTTGTTGCGGACGTGATGCCTATATACATGATCATGCCTAGATATTCTCATAACTATGCACTTTTCTATCAATTGCTCGACAGTAATTTGTTCACCCATCGTAATACTTATGCTATCTTGAGAGAAGCCACTAGTGAAACCTATGGCCCGCAGGTCGATTTTCCATCATATAAGTTTCCAATCTATTTTACTTTGCATTCTTTACTTTCAGTTTATATCATAAAAATACCAAAAATATTTATCTTATTATCTCTATCAGATCTCACTTTTGCAAGTGGCCGTGAAGGGATTGACAACCCCTTTATCACGTTGGTTGCAAGGTTCTTATTTGTTTGTGTAGGTACGAGGCGACTTGTGTGTAGTCTCCTACTGGATTGATACCTTGGTTCTCAAAAACTGAGGGAAATACGTACGCTACTTTGCTGCATCACCCTTTCCTCTTCAAGGGAAAAACCAACGCAAGCTCAAGAGGTAGCAAGAAGGATTTTTGGCGCCGTTGCCGGGGAGATCTACGCCAAGTCAAGTCAAGTCAAGACATACCAAGTACCCATCACAAACTCTTATCCCTCGCATTACATTATTTGCCATTTGCCTTTCGTTTTCCTCTCCCCCACTTCACCTTTGCCTTTTCTTCGCCCTTCTTCCCGTATGTCTTTTTGTTTTTGTTTCCACGTGCCTTCTATTTGCTTGCATCTTTGCTTGCTAAAAATCTATTGATATGGATCCACTTAAAGTGTTCTACTTGGATCATCTTTGATCCTTATTCGCTCGTGCTGAAACCCCAACTAGCCTAGTTGATGGGAAATCTTTAGATGAGCATGATCATTTTGTGCATCACCGTTTGTCTGAAAAGGGGAGACTCTTATGGATCAAATAAATAGATTGCTATGTTATGCTTGGAATCTTTGTGAAATTTGTGATTTTACTTGTTGCTCTAACAACCCTAAAAAACACCTTCCCTACCTATGTGAGTTTAATGATAATGAAATCTTATCTTCTTATGCAAAGGGTGTTTATAGCTATTATGATATCGAACAAATTGAAGGATTTGTTGCTTTTAAGGGTGCTTATGAAGTTGCTTCTTTGATTGAAAAGTATGATATTACTCTCTACGAATCTGAAAATTTTGACATACTTAAATATTGCTATGAAAACTATGCTCATAATGTCTATGTCAAAGAATTTATGGAGAGAATGGCCGTTGCTTTCGAAGAAAATAATGATATGCATGAATCTATAGATAATGATGATTCCGATGATTTGATTGAAATGTCCCTTGATGAACATGATGCTTGCTATTCTTGTGGCCATGATGCCAATATTTATAAAGATGAATTTGCTATAGTTCCTTATGTTAAACATGAGATCGTTGCTATTGCACCCATACTTGATAATTCCTTCGATGAAAAGCATGATTGCAGTGATTTTACTATAAATTCTGTTGCTGTCAATTGTGCTAATAATATGCAAAACCCTAAGCTTGGGGATGCTAGTTTTGCTATGTCTACTACTTGTTGCAATGATCATGATTGGGGTGATTCTTCTTATGATCTTGAAAATTTATTTAAGCCTTATGATGAATATGAGATTGATAATAATGTTTGCAATAATATTGGAAGTGGGTTTGGAAGAGTGTCAACTTTAGATCCCACATATTTGGAGAATGTTCAATCTTATGAAGTTTTTGATAAAAGTGGGTTTGGAGAGGTCATGACTTTAGTTAATATTAATCCCACTATTTTGGAAGAGTGTCAACCTTGCATACATGTGGATCGTGTTAAGAATATGTTTTGTGATAGCTATATTGTTGAATTTGCTTACGATCCTACATGTAATAATTATGAGAGAGGAAATATGGTCTTAGAAATTTTCATGTCACTAAATTTCCTCTTGTTATGTTGAGATTGCTATTGTTTCTTTCTTCTTCCTTGCATATGCTAGATCTTGCTTGTCTTGCTAATTTGTTTTCCTATAAAATGCCTATGCATAGGAAGTATGCTAGACTTAGATGTGATTCTCACATGTTTTAGGATGCTCTCTTTGTGTTTCAATTACTATCTTTCATGTGAGCATCATTAAAATCATCGATGCCTAGCTTAATGGCTTTAAAGAAAAGCGCTTGTTGGGAGGCAACCCAATTTTATTTTTGTTTCTTGCTTTTTGTTTCTGTTTAGTAATAAATAATTCATCTAGCTTCTGTGTAGATGTGTTTTTATGTTTTAATTAGTGTTTGTGCCAAGTAGAACCAATAGGATCTTCTTGGGTGATAGTTGTTTGATCTTGCTGAAAAAGACAGAAACTTTGCGCGCATGAAAATAATTGTTAAAATTCACCAGAACGGGATAAAATACCAATTCTTTTCGCAGTAGATCAATATACAAATTGTCCAGGTTGTCCTATTTTTTCAAAAAAAATTGGAGTTCCAGAAGTATTCGAACAAATCTGATTGCTACAGACTGTTCTGTTTTTGACAGATTCTGTTTTTCGTGTGTTGTTTGCTTATTTTGATGAATCTATGGCTAGTATCGGAGGGTATGAACCATAGAGAAGTTGGAGCACGGTAGGTTTAACACCAATATAAATAAATAATGAGTTCATTACAGTACCTTATGATGGTGATTTGCTTTCTTATACTAACGGAGCTCATGAGATTTTCTGTTGAGTTTTGTGTTGTGAAGTTTTCAAGTTTTGGGTAAAGATTTGATGGATTATTGAATAAGGAGTGGCAAGAGCCTAAGCTTGGGGATGCCCAAGGCACCCCAAGGTAAAATTCAAGGACAACCAAAAGCCTAAGCTTGGGGATGCCCTGGAAGGCACCCCCTCTTTCGTCTTCGTCGACCGGTAACTTTACTTGAGGCTATATTTTTATTCACCACATGATATGTGTTTTGCTTGGAGCGTCTTTTATGATTTGAGTCTTTGCTTTTTGTTTACCACAATCATCCTTGCTGTACACACCTTTTGGGAGAGACACACATGAATCGGAATTTATTAGAATACTCTATGTGCTTCACTTATATCTTTTGAGCTAGATAACTTTGCTCCAGTGCTTCACTTATACTCCCTCCGTTCGGAATTACTTGTCGCAGAAATGGATGTATTTAGATGTATTTTAGTTCTAGATACATCCATTTCCGAGACAAGTAATTCCAAACGGAGGGAGTACCTTTTTAGAGCACGGTGGTGGTTTTATTTTATAGAAATTATTGATCTCTCATGCTTCACTTATATTATTTCGAGAGTCTTTTAGAACAACATGGTAGTTTGCTTTGGCTATAAAATTAGTCCTAATATGATGAACATCCAAGATGGGTATAATAAAAACTATCATATAAAGTGCATTGAATATTATGATAAGTTTCATACTTGATAATTGTTTTGAGATATGAAGATGGTGATATTAGAGTCATGCTAGTTGAGTAGTTGTGAATTTGAGAAATACTTGTTCTAAAGTTTGTGATTCCCGTAGCATGCACGTATGGTGAACCGTTATGTGATGAAGTCGGAGCATGATTTATTTATTGATCGTCTTCCTTATGAGTGGCGGTCGGGGACGAGCGATGGTCCTTTCCTACCAATCTATCCCCCTAGGATCATGCGCGTAGTACTTCGTTTTGATAACTAATAGATTTTTGCAATAAGTATGTGAGTTCTTTATGACTAATGTTGAGTCCATGGATTATACGCACTCTACATTGCTAGCCTCTCTAATACCGCGCACCTTTCGCCGGTATCATACACCCACCATATACCTTCCTCAAAACAGCCACCATACCTACCTATTATGGCATTTCCATAGCCATTCCGAGATATATTGCCATGCAACTTACCACCATTCCGTTTGTTATGACACGTTTGATCATTTTCATATTGCTTTGCATGATCATGTAGTTGACATCGTATTTGTGGCAAAGCCACCGTTCATAATTCTTACATATCCCCGTACACCGCCGGAGGCATTCACATAGAGTCATATTTTGTTCCAAGTATTGAGTTATAATTTTTTAGTTGTATGTAAATAAAAGTATGATGATCATCATTATTAGAGCATTGTCCCAAGTGAGGAAAGGATGATGGAGACTATGATTCCCCCACAAGTCGGGATAAGACTCCGGACGAAAAGAAAAAAGAAAGAAAGAAAAAAGAGGCCATAAAAAAAGGAGAAAAAGGCCCAAATAAAAAAATAAAAAAATGAGAGAAAAAGAGAGAAGGGACAATGTTACTATCCTTTTTCCACACTTGTGCTTCAAAGTATTACCATGATCTTCATAATAGAGAGTCTCCTATGTTGTCACTTTCATATACTAGTGAATCTTTTATTATAGAACTTGGCTTGTATATTCCAATGATGGGCTTCCTCAAAATGCCCTAGGTCTTCATGAGCAAGCGAGTTGGATGCACACCCACTTAGTTTCTTTTTGAGCTTTCATACACTTATAGCTCTAGTGCATCCGTTGCATGGCAATCCCTACTCACTCACATTGATATCTATTGATGGGCATCTCCATAGCCCATTGATACGCGTGAAGATTGAAAAAGTTTGAGAACATCAAAAGTATGAAACAACTGCTTGGCTTGTCATCGGGGTTGTGCATGATTAAATACTTTGTGTGATGAAGATAGAGCATAGCCAGACTATATGATTTTGTAGGGATAACTTTCTTTGGCCATGTTATTTTGAGAAGACATGATTGCTTTGTTAGTATGCTTGAAGTATTATTATTTTCATGTCAATATTAAACTTTTGTGTTGAATCTTTCGGATCTGAACATTCATGCCACAATAAAGGAAATTACATTGAGAAATATGCTAGGTAGCATTCCACATCAAAAATTCTGTTTTGATCATTTACCTACTCGAGGACGAGCAGGAATTAAGCTTGGGAATGCTTGATACGTCTCCAACGTATCTATAATTTTCGATTGTTCCATGCTATTATATTATCTGTTTTTGATGTTTAATGGGCTTTACTAAGCACTTTTATATTATTTTGGGGACTAACCTATTAACCGAAGGCCCAGTGCAAATTGCTGTTTTTTTTGTGCCTATTTCAGTGTTTCGCAGAAAAGGAATATCAAACAGAGTCCAAACGGAATGAAACTTTCGGGAGAGTTATTTTTGGAACAAACGTGATCCAGAGGACTTGGAGTGGACGTCAAGAAAGAAGCAAGGAGGCCACAAGGCAGGGAGGCGCGCCTGCCCCCCTGGGCGCACCCCCACCCTCATGGGCCCCTCGCAGCTCCATCGACCTACTTCTTCCTCCTATATATACCCATATACCCCCAAAACATCCAGGAGCACCACGAAACCCTATGTCCACCGCCGCAACCTTCTGTACCCGTGAGATCCCATCTTGGGGCCTTTTCCGGCGCTCTGCTGGAGGGGGAATCGATCACGGAGGGCTTCTACATCAACACCATAGCCTCTCCGATGATGTGTGAGTAGTTTACCACAGACCTTCGGGTCCATAGTTATTAGCTAGATGGCTTCTTATCTCTCTTTGGATCTCAATACAAAGTTCTCCTCGATCTTCTTGGAGATCTATTCGATGTAACTCTTTTTGCAGTGTGTTTGCCGAGATTCCATGAATTGTGGGTTTATGATCAAGTTTATCTATGAACAATATTTGAATCTCCTCTGAATTCTTTTATGTATGATTTGTTATCTTTGCAAGTCTCTTCGAATTATCAGTTTGGTTTGGCCTACTAGATTGATCTTTCTTGCAATGGGAGAAGTGCTTAGCTTTGGGTTCAATCTTGCGGTGTCCTTTTCCCAGTGACAGCAGGGGCAACAAGGCACGTATTGTATTGTTGCCATCGAGGATAAAAAGATGGGGTTTATATCATATTGCTTGAGTTTATCCCTCTACATCATGTCATCTTGCCTAATGCGTTACTCCGTTCTTATGAACTTAATACTCTAGATGCATGCTGGATAGCGGTCAATGTGTGGAGTAATAGTAGTAGATGCAGAATCATTTCGGTCTACTTGTCGCAGACGTGATGCCTATATACATGATCATGCCTAGATATTCTCATAACTATGCACTTTTCTATCAATTGCTCGACAGTAATTTGTTCACCTACCGTAATACTTATGCTATCTTGAGAGAAGCCACTAGTGAAACCTATGGCCCCGGGGTCTATTTTCCATCATATAAGTTTCCAATCTATTTTTACTTTGCATTCTTTACTTTCAGTTTATATCATAAAAATACCAAAAATATTTATCTTATTATCTCTACCAGATCTCAATTTTGCAAGTGGCCATGAAGGGATTGACAACCCCTTTATCGCGTTAGTTGCAAGGTTCTTATTTGTTTGTGTAGGTACGAGGCGACTTGTGTGTAGTCTCCTACTGGATTGATACCTTGGTTCTAAAAAACTGAGAGAAATACTTACGCTACTTTGCTGCATCACCCTTTCCTCTTCAAGGGAAAAACCAACGCAAGCTCAAGAGGTAGCATGGCTTCTCTCGAGAAAAATAGCGTACAATGGGTAAACAAATTACTGTTGGGCAATTGATAGAACTTCAAATGATCATTATATAGGCATCACGTCCAAGATTAGTAGACCGACTCCTGCCTGCATCTACTACTATTACTACACACATCGACCGCTATCCAACATGCATCTAGTGTATTAAGTTCATGGAGAAACGGAGTAATGCAATAAGAATGATGACATGATGTAGACAAGATCTATTCATGTAGCAATAGACCCCATCTTATTATCCTTAATAGTAATGATACATACGTGTCATTTTCCCTTCTGTCACTGGGACTGAGCACCGTAAGATCGAACCCATAACAAAGCACCTCTTACCATGGCAAGAAAAATTGATCTAGTCGGCCTAACTAAACCGAAGATTCGAAGAAGAAAAACGAGGCTATAAGCAATCATGCATATAAGAGATCAAAGAAACTCAAATAACTTTCATGGATAAAATAGATCTGATCATAAACTCAAAGTTTATCGGATCCCAACAAACACACCGTAAAAAGAGTTACATCAAATAGATCTTCAAGAGACCATTGTATTGGGAATCAAAAGAGAGAGAGGAAGCCATCTAGCTACTAACTACGGACCCATAGGACTACAATGAACTACTCACGCATCATCGGAGAGGCACCAATGAGGATGATGAACCCCTCCGTGATGGTGTCTAGATTGGATCTATGGTTTCAGGAACTTGCGGAGGCTGGAATTGTGTTTCATCGACTTCCCTTGGGTTTTTAGAATATTGGGGTATTTATAGAGCAAAAAGGCGGTGAGGGAGGCCACCGAGGTGGGCGCAACCCACCCAGGCGCACCCCGGTGGGTTGTGCCTCCCTCGGGGCACCCCTCTGGTACTTCTTTGGCCCATCCCATGTCTTCTGGCCCAGAAAAATTCTCCAAAAAGTTTGGTTGCGTTTGGACTCCGTTTGGTATTGATTTTCTGCGAAGTAAAAACAAGCAAAAAACAGCAACTGGCACTGGGCACTATGTCAATAGGTTAGTGTAAGTGCATCTAGTGCCACCCATCGTTGGTTTTGGAGTATTGACGACAAACTTGGTTGAGGGACTAATGTGTTTGTGAGAATTGCAGGATAACACAGGTAGTAGTCCCATATTGATTCGGTTTACCTACCAGAGATGACTGCTAAAAATGTGCGAAGACATTGAAGACAATGGTGGTCTGTGAAGATATTCACAGTGAAAACTATGACATGAGAAGACATTCACATGAAGACTATGGAGTGAGAAGATAGAGTTGTTTTGTAGTTTCCTTTTCTTCTTTGTTGAGTCATAGGAACCACCGTACTGTTAAGTGGGGTCCAAGTGAACAAAGTCAGAGTGACTGATGTGATGCTCAACCAAAATCCTATGTCTTCGAGCGAACACAATGAGAGCAAATGTTATCCAGAGCTGGACGAGTCAGCTTTACTTGTAGCCCAAGTCAAGCAGCCGCGTGTGTTTGAAATCTTACCGTTGGACACGTGTCAGTTCCTTAGTGACCCATGGTCATTTCGGACAAATCAGGCCGGGTTGCCCCTGGCTATAAATAGCCCACCCCCTACACCATACATTGGTGGTTTCTCAAAGTTAGTGCACGGCTTTTGTCGTTTGAGAGCAACCACCTCCGAAGCATTTGAGAGAGAGATCCTTGCAAGGACAAAGCCCAAAACATCCAGAGCTAAAGAGTGTTAGGCATCACTGAAGTCTTTCTGTCCGC
The DNA here is from genome assembly GCF_002575655.3 of Aegilops tauschii subsp. strangulata. Taxonomy (NCBI): domain Eukaryota; kingdom Viridiplantae; phylum Streptophyta; class Magnoliopsida; order Poales; family Poaceae; genus Aegilops; species Aegilops tauschii. The sequence continues at coordinate 241,852,128 of NC_053041.3, forward strand.
GTGATCTGAAGACTTGTTACACTTGAGGACTATGAATCCTCCAACCGGTTAGGCATCACGTTCCGAGCATCCAAGAGCCATTGTGAATGGCCAGTGAACGAAGTCTGTGAAGGTTTGGAAGTCTACCTTGAAGACTTACCAGAGTGATTGGGCGAGGACTGTGTGTTCTTAGCTCAAGGGGAATAAGGTGAAGACACGGTCTTCTGAGTTGAATCTCAGCCTCCCTAACCAGACGTACAGTTGTCACAGCAACTGGAAATGGTCTACCAAATCCTTGTCCTCTCCAAGCAACTGGTTCTATCCTTCCCATCTATTTACTTTACAGTTTGTCTTCGTGAAGTCATTGCCTGCTTGCATGCTCCGATTGGATTCACTATGTGAAGACTATTTGCTATTTGGCTTCATACTATCTTCCATCCTGATCCATACTACCTAGCTGCTGATAGTCCTCGTGCTTTCACTTCATTGCTTACTTGACTATGGCTTGTCTAGTGTAGTCTACCTTCCGCTGCATATCAATAGGTTCATTTCTACTGTTTGTCTTCAAAGCTTCCGTGTTTTGAAGACTTCCATAAAAATCGCCTATTCACCCCCCTCTAGTCGATAACTAGCACTTTCAATTGGTATTAGAGCAAGGTGCTCCCTTGTTCTGTGTGATTTGGTTTAACCACCTAGAGTTTTAGCTATGTCGACTGCAGGGATAATCAAGGTCTCCGTTGCGTGCCCTGTCTTCAATGGCACTGATTACCCCTACTGGAAGAATAAGATGTGCATGCATCTTGAAGCCATTGACGTCGACCTCTCGTATGTCATCAAGAACGGCATTCCCAAGGTTGGTGAAGGTGTCACCACTGCTGATCTCAAGAGGTTCATTCAACTGGACTCGACTGCCAAGAACATCATTTGTGGTCATCTGACCAAAGGACAGTATGGCCGTGTGAGTGCTCTTGAAACTGCGAACCTAGTCTGGGACCGGCTATCCAAGGTCAACGAAGGCGTCTCAACCCAGAGAGACTCAAGGATTGATGTTCTTCGCAACTGTTTCAAGAGAAACGACAATGAGAATGTCCAGCTCACGTTTGATCGCCTCACTTATATCACAAATTAGCTTCGTGCACTCGGCGCCACTGAGATCACCAAGCACGAAATCGTCAAGAAGATTTTGAGATCACTTGACAGCTCATTCGACACCCTGGCCCTGATGGTTCAAGAACGCTCAGACTTCAAGACTCTCGATCCGTCTGACATACTTGAGAGGCTCAACACACATGAGTTCTAGTTATCTGAGAAAAGAGATATCTATGGTCCCAACTATGGCCGAACTCGCGCTTTGAAGGCAAAGGTTGTTTCCTCATCTGAAGAAGAATCTGACTGCAGTTCTGAGGATGCTGAAGACATTGGAAAGGAGCTTGCTATGCTTGTGAAGAAGTTCCAGAAGTTCACCAAGAAGAAAGGCTTTAGAAGTCTTCAAGATCCAGATCAAGAAATGATGAAGCTTCCACTCGTGATCACAAGAAGAGAACATGTCACAAATGCAAGAAACCTGGTCACTACATCTCTGAATGTCCACAGTGGGACAATGTGACCAAGAAGAAGAAGAAGAGCAGGGAATATGATTCCGATGACAAGAAGAAAAAGAAATCCTCAGAGTCTTCTTCCAAGTCTTCGTCGAAGTCTTCATCACACAAGAAGAGCTCATCTAGCAAGGCTCGTGCGTTTGTTGGCAAGGAGATGGATTCAGAGGAGGAGTCTGCTTCTGAGGAGGCTGAGGTGGAGTCTGAAGAGGAATCTGATTCAGGCGTGGCAAGCCTGGCTCTAGCTTCAGCTTATGCTGCCAAGTCCATCTTCAACACAGAAGACAATGGTCCCGTCACCAATGCTGATGCTAATGATGAGGATAACTCTGCTCCCATCTACTGCTTCGTGGCACGTGGTGCCAAGGTAAACTCATGCGATGCTTACTTTCGAACATCAAGTGAAGATGACTCTGAATGTGAATCCAAACCTAGCTACAAAACACTTGCTAAAATTGCAACTAAATAACAAAATGCGATGGAACAGTTTCAAAAATTGCTAGACAAAAACGATGACCTGTTGGACGCGAAAATGACCCGAACTCAGTCCTTAATTGAAGACATTAAAAATCTTCATGTTAAGTACGAGGAACTCGGAAGTTGTCATGAAACGCTCTCAACTACTCATGAAAAGCTCTCCTATGATTATCTTCAAAGGAAGCAAGAGCTTGAGAACTTGAGATCGGCTCATGAAGATCATCAAAAGGAGAACGAGTCACTCCGCGCTCAACAGATCAGTTCCGCTCAGGAAGGATTTGAACCACCATGTCTAAAATGTCTTGAGCGTACCAATGCTGTCTCTATTGCTGAGTGTTCTACTGCTGTTACTGTTGCAATATCTTCAATTGCTGATGTGGTAACTAACCCCTCTGTTGAGGATACCACTACTATTGCTGATGAGAATGCCAGGTTGAAGACATTGCTTGAGACAGGAATGTACAAAAGTCTCAAAGGGCATCGGACACAATGTGATGTCCTCAAGAAACAGATTCTGAACCGAAACCCTAGAAAAGAGGGTGTTGGGTTCGAGAGGAAAATGAATGTCGATGGTACTTACTGGAAGCCTGAGCAGTACCCCAAAACTACACGGGTTGCTGCAAAGGGACCGTCAGTGGATCCATCTACCTTGTCTGGCTTCACTTGTGCTAACCCGATTATCGTTGACGAATCCTTTGATGCAAACTATAAACTGTTTAAGAATCAGAATGGTGAAGTATTTGCCAGGTATATTGGTACTAACTGTAGGAATGGACCACCTTTGAAGAAGATCTGGGTGCCCAAAAGTTGTCTTGAGAATCTCCCTGTGAATGTCATCATGACACCACCTGGGAAGAAGACAAACCCCAGACCAAAGGCTTCATACGGTCCAAAGGCTTCATACAGAAAGAGGACTCACCAGAGTCACCCTAACGCCAATGTTTTGCAGGGAAATCATACTCAGACTAATGAATATGAGCGTGTTTCGTCAAACCGCTATGTTCATAAGACCAAGAACTATTCTGCTTATTCTTATGAGTATTATTCACCACCTGCAAGGCTATTTGCTAGGGCTCCAAAACCGAAGTTCTCAGATGCTGCACTTAGACTCATTGCTTGTAAGCCACCCCTGAAGATGTGGGTGGTTAAGAAAAATTAACTCTCTTTTGCATGGAATGGTCTCCAGCCGGAAATCAAAGGCGTCTGATGCTTATGCTGCGGACCTAAAACATCTTGTGGGGCACAAGATAAAATGCCCAAATGGTCTTATTATGTATTTTTCCCAGGATTCCTTGACAAACATCCTATTTATCTGAACCAAGACCTGAACTTTCATAATCCTCTTGTTCGTCAAATGTTTATGCTTCACAATACCCTTGGTGAAGCCTATCCCCCAAACTGCATTGTAGGGTATGACACCAAAAGGCTTCAGAATGGATTATGGACAGTGGATGCACTAACCACATGACTGGTGATCGAAGTCTTCTCATGGATTCAACCGTACGTCCATCTGACAAGAGTCACATCACATTTGCTGACACTGGTAAAAGCAAGGTATTGGGTCTAGGTAGAGTTGCAATCTCAAAGGATCAACACATGGATAAAGTGATGCTTGTTGAATCCCTTGGTTTCAACTTAACGTCTGTCTCAATGCTCTGTGATGTGAACATGATTGTGATATTTGGAAAATATCGTTGCCTTGTGCTTATGGAATCTGACAAATCTCTAGTCCTTGAAGGGTATCGAAAAGACGATATGTACATGGTAGATTTCTCAGCAGGACCACAGTTGGCCGTATGTCTTCTAGCAAAAGCTTCAGAGTGCTGGCTCTGGCATCGAAGGCTAGGGCATGCTGGCATGAGGAACTTGTACACTCTCGCGAAGAAGAAGCATGTCGTAGGCATCGAGGGCGTCAAGTTCAAGAAGGATCATCTATGTGGTGCCTGCAAAGCTAGAAAGATGACTAGGGCCAAGCATCCCTCGAAGACAATCATGACGACGTCACGTCCCTTCGAGCTGCTTCACATGGACTTATTCGGCCCTACTCACTACTCTACACTTACTACCACTGCTTGCCTCTATGGCTTTGTCATTGTTGATGATTACTCTAGATATACATGGGTGCACATAATCCTCTACAAGAATGAAGTGCAGGATGTCTTCAGACGTTTCGCCAACCGTGCCATGACGAACTATGGCATAAAGATCAAGCACATCAGAAGTGACAACCGCACAGAATTCAAGAACATCGGTCTCGACACCTATCTTGATACATTGGGCATCACTCATGAGTTCTCAGCTCCATACACACCTCAGCAGAATGACATCGTGGAGCGCAAGAATAGAACCCTCATTGAGATGGCACGGGCAATGCTTGTTGAGTACAAGACTCCAAGAAAATTTCGGCCTGAAGCCATTGACACTGCATGTCACGTCATCAACCGTGTTTATATTCACAAGCTTCTAAAGAAGACATCATACGAGCTACTAACTGGAAGAAGCCAAACGTCAGCTACTTCAGAGTATTTGGTGCTAGGTGCTGGATCAAGGATCCACATCACACTTCAAAATTTGCACCAAAAGCACATGAAGGTTTTATGCTTGGCTATGGAAAGGATTCACACTCCTACAGAGTGTTCAACCTCTTTCACTATAAAGTGGTTGAAACTGTGGATGTGCGATTCGATGAGACTAACGGCTCGCAAAGAGAGCACCTGCCAAATGTGCTAGATGAAGCCTCACCGAGTGAATCTATCAAGCTTATGGGCACTGGAGAAATCATACCTTCAGAGGCACATGTTGAAGAAGAAATCATCATTTATGCACCTAATCAACCTGAAGACACTGCTCAGCCTGAAGTCAATGCTGGAAATGAAGACAATGATCAGCAAGAACAAAATCTTTGTCCAGTTCATCCTCGTGCTGCAAATCAAGTACAGATTGAGAAGATAATCGACAACATCAATGCGCCTGGTCCACTCACTCATTCAAGAGCAACAAAGCTAGCAAATTTCTGAGGACACTTTGCATTTGTCTCTATATCTGAACCCAAGAAAGTTGCTGAAGCCTTCATGGAACCTGAATGGATTCAAACTATGCAAGAAGAGCTTCAACAGTTTGAACTGAACAATGTTTGGGAACTAGTAAAGCGTCCTGATCCTCGCAAGCACAACCTCATAGGCACCAAATGGATCTATCGCAACAAACAAGATGAGCATGGCCAAGTCGTCAGAAACAAGGCTCGTCTAGTTGCTCAAGGTTACACTCAAGTAGAAGGGATTGACTTTGATGAAACATTTGCTCCGGTGGCTAGGCTTGAAGCCATTCGCATACTGCTAGCCTATGCCAACCATCACAACATCCTTCTGTATCAAATGGATGTGAAGAGTGCCTTTCTCAATGGCAAGATTCAAGAAGAAGTGTATGTTGCACAACCACCTGGTTTTGAAGACCCAAAGCATCCTGACATGGTATACAAGCTCAACAAGGCTCTGTATGGTCTCAAACAAGCCCCTCGTGCTTGGTATGACACGCTCAAATACTTCCTGAAGAGCAAAGGCTTCAAACCTGGTTCCCTGGATCCCACACTCTTCACGAAGACATATGATGGAGAACTGTTTGTGTGCCAAATCTATGTGGATGAAATTATCTTCGGCTACACTGACAAGAAATACAGTGATGAGTTTGGACATATGATGCAAGAGCAATATCAGAGTCCATGATGGGTGAGCTGAAATTCTTCCTCAGTCTTCAAATCCGTCAGCAGAGCAACGACGTCTTCATATCACAAGTAAAATATCTCAAAGATTGCTTGAAGAAGTTTGGAATGCAAGATTGCAAAGGATACACGACGCCAATGCCAACCAAAGGTCAATTGGGTCCCGACGACAATTGTAAAGAGTTCGATCAAAAGGTATACCGCTCCATGATTGGTTCTTTACTCTATTTATGTGCATCTAGGCCAGATCTAATGCTTAGCGTTTGCATGTGTGCTCGATTCCAAACGGCACCAAAGGAATCGCATCACTTAGCTGTGAAGCGAATTCTTCCATATTTGGCTTACACCCCAACACTAGGATTATGGTATCCAAAGGGCTCAGAGTTTGATCTAGTTGGATTCTCAGATGCTGATTATGCTGGAGACAAGGTTGATCGCAAGTCCGCATCAGGCACATGTCACTTTCTTGGACGATCTCTTGTCTGTTGGTCTTCAAAGAAGCAGAACTGTGTATCTCTCTACACTGCTAAATCCGAATACATTGCTGCTGGATCTTGCTGTGCTCAACTCCTATGGACGAAGCAAACTCTCAAGGATTATGGCATCCACCTGAAGTATGTGCCACTCTACTACGACAATGAAAGCGCCATCAAGATTGCCAGCAACTCAGTTCAGCACTCGAAGACAAAGCACATTCAGATTCGTGATCACTTTCTCAGAGACCATGTCATGAAGGAAGATATTGATATCATTCATGTCAATACTTAAGAGCAATTGGCAGACATCTTCACAAAGCCCTTGGATGAGAAAAGGTTTTGCAAGTTGCGGTGTGAGCTAAATATCTTAGAATCCTCAAATGTCCTGTAATTGGACACACATCCTAAAGCTTATGCATGTTGATGACTTAGATGTGCAACACACAAAGTAACGTATATCTTCAATCAATAAAGACATACACTCTAAGTGTGAATACATTAACGTGGAATTTGACTTCGGAGCGCCACGATAATTGTGCGCCGTGTCTGGGTCTAATACTTCCTATACGGTGGGTAACGCCACCACCAAATTCTTATTGGAGTGTTTCGTTTGGCGTCACAATTGCATAGTCTTCGCATTTGGTTTGTCTTCAACATTAATTTGACTTCGAGGTTTATCTTTGCAATGTTGAGTTGGTCTGATATACAATTATATATGCATGTTCTGTGCTCTACATCATTCACTTATAGCTATGTCTTCGTACTTGAATTTTTGATCTAAGTGAATGTGATCGGAACCTAACCCCTCTATGTGCTTCTACCTCAAATTCTATCTATCCAAGTCATATGCACTCTGTTGAAACCTGTCAATTGTTTTCTCTGAGTCCTTGTCAGCTGAAGACAAAGAGACAAACATTTAAATCTGTTTTGTAATGCCATATCCTTTTTGCCTGAATACCGGAGAAGCCGGAACAACGACCCGACAATCCAGGCGTGCGTGGGAACATGGAACAACTTCCAATAAGTTGCATGCAAACCACGTGTCCTTCAGATGTGAACCGCCAGGGGCACCTGCATAATTACGATGTGCTGCCCCTTTCCTTATAAATACGCACACCACGCGGTCAAAATCTCTTCTTCCACCTAGCCACCTCGCTCAAACCCTAGCGCCTCCGCTTTCTCGCGATGATGCCGGAGACGAAGTGCTTAGCTGCTGCGACTTCTTCGACGCCGTCCTCACGTCGGCCGCGGACCTCGTCTTCTCCGCCGCTGCCGTAGGTGTCTTCCGCCGCCAAGTTAGGGCACGGGAGATTGAACTGCTCGACTTCTAACTCTGCCTCGTCTAGCAATTTGTCAGTGGTAATTAAATCTCACCTTTTACCGCCTTTTTGATCCGTCAAATCCATCCACTTCAGCCAAAAGTGGTTTCTACACTTCCAAGTATGGATCTATCCTTATCTGCATCTCATATCATGCTAAGAATATTCACTTATGTTTCATAACTAGTTAGATTCCTCACTTGTACTTATTCATGGATTCGTACAAATCTGGAACCAACTCTCTTCAAATAAGTGAATGTCTTCGCCCTATGAGGTCAATGTCTTCAAATTGATTTTTCATCAAAATCTTCTGAGAATGCATATGACCTCTTCCCCTTCCCTCGCATCTCTAATGCTGTCACAGGTACATGTCCGTGGGAGAATCCCTTGGTTCTCATAGTCTGCATTCATTTGCAGAGTTCTTACAACATCATATACACTACCCTGAAGCCAGCTCCTGTCTGACCAGTAGAAGGAAGCCATTCAGTCTGAATATAATGGCCATGAAAAATCTGTCAAGAAAGGTGGCAGGCAACGCAGAGGCAATACAGCTCTAGATCTGCCTCCGGATATGTATGAATTGTACAAGCCAGATCCTGAGGAAAGTTCTGGCCAGCGCAAGACTCGGATCCAATGGATTCGAAGATATTGGGCTGAACAGTGGCTCAAGTATAACTTTGTAACCCCTGAATATGCATAGAAGAATGCTATCAACCGCCCATGTGGAGATATTCTGTACAGGAATCTGCAGCCAAAGTCGAAGTCTGAAGCTATTGCTCAAGGCTTCTACCCATGCATGGTCCGAGGACAAAAGCCAGAGAATGCCGACCCATCATCCATGTTATGGTGTCACGAAGACAATCTCTTTAAGCGCAATTATCAATTTTCCAAGGAGTCAGCTGTGAAGAACAAGACAGATCTTGGACTCAACTTCAACCCTAGTCCATCTGCTCCTAGCCCGGATGGCACACGCGATGCCAATCAAAATGTCATTTTTCCCTTCACCAGCTTTGATGGGCTTCTCTCTCACATAGCTGCTCAGAGGGCCACTATGGATCAATCAGCTGATGACGCAGACTCAGAAGATGCGCCTGATGTCTACTACACAACCTTCTTCTTGTAGACGTTGTTGGGCCTCCAAGTGTAGAGGTTTGTAGGACAGTAGCAAATTTCCCTCAAGTGGATGACCTAAGGTTTATCAATCCATGGGAGGCGTAGGATGAATATGGTCTCTCTCAAACAACCTTGCAACCAAATAGCAAAGAGTCTATTGTGTCCCCAACACACCCAATACAATGGTAAATTGTATAGGTGCACTAGTTCGGCGAAGAGATGGTGATACAAGTGCAATAGGGATGGTAGATATATGTTTTTGTAATCTGAAAATATAAAACAGCAAGGTAACTAATGATAAAAGTGAACACAAACGGTATTGCCATGCGTTGAAACAAGGCCTAGGGTTCATACTTTTACTAGTGCAAGTTCTCTCAACAATAATAACATAATTGGATCATATAACTATCCCTCAACATGCAACAAAGAGTCACTCCAGAGTCACTAATAGAGGAGAACAAACGAAGAGATTATTGTAGGATACGAAACCATCTCAAAGTTATTCTTTCTGATCGATGTATTCAAGAGTCCGTAGTAAAATAACACGAAGCTATTCTTTCCGTTCGATCTATCCTAGAGTTCGTACTAGAATAACACCTTAAGACACAAATCAACCAAAACCCTAATGTCGCCTAGATACTCCAATGTCACCACAAGTATCCGCGGTATGATTATACGATATGCATCACACAATCTCAGATTCATCTATTAGAACAACACAAAGAACTTCAAAGAGTGCCCCAAAGTTTCTACTGGAGAGTCAAGACGAAAACGTGTGCCAACCCCTATGCATAGATTCCCAAGGACACGGAACCCGCAAGTTGATCACCAAAACATACATCAAGTGAATCAATAAAATACCCCATTGTCACCACGGGTATCCCACGCAAGACATACATCAAGTGTTCTCAAATCCTTAAAGACTCAATCCAATGAGATAACTTCAAAGGGAAAACTCAATCCATTACAAGAGAGTAGAGGGGGAGAAACATCATAAGATCCAACTATAATAGCAAAGCTTGTGATACATCAAGACTGTGCCAAATCAAGAACACGAGAAAGAGAGAGATCAAACACATAGCTACTAGAACATACCCTTAGCCCCGAGGGTGAACTACTCCCTCTCGTCATGGAGAGCGCCAGGATGATGAAGATGGCCATCGGTGAGGGATCCCCCCTCCGGCAGGGTACCGGAATGGGGTCCCGATTGGTTTTTGGTGGCTACAGAGGCTTGCGGCGGCGGAACTCCAGATCTAGGTTATTTTCTGGAGGTTTCTGTATCTAAAGGAATTTTTGGCGTAGGTCTCACGCCAGGGAGGTCTCCGAGTCGTCCACGAGATAGGGGGACGCGCTCAGGGGGGGAGTGGGTGCGCCCCCACCCTCGTGGACGGCCCGGGACTCTTCTGGCCCAACTCTTTTACTCCGGGGGCTTCTTTTGGTCCATAAAAATCATCAAAAATTGGCACGTCAATTGGACTCCGTTTGGTATTCCTTTTCTGCGATACTCAAAAACAAGGAAAAAATAGAAACTGGCACTGGGCTCTAGGTTAATAGGTCAGTTCCAAAAATCTTATAAAATAGCATATAAATGCATATAAAACATCCTAGATGGATAATATAATAGCATGGAACAATAAAAATTATAGATACGTTGGAGATGTATCAAGCATCCCCAAGCTTAATTCATGCTCGTCCTCGAGTAGGTAAATGATAAAAACAGAATTTTTGATGTGGAATGCTACCTAACATATTTATCAATGTAATCTTCTTTATTGTGGCAAGAATATTCAGATCCATAAGTTTCAAGACAAAAGTTTAATATTGACACAAAAACAATAATACTTCAAGCATACTAACCAAGAAATTATGTCTTATCAAAATAACATAGCCAAAGAAAGCTCATCCCTACAAAATCATATAGTTTGGCCATGCTTCATTTTCGTCACACAAAAATGCTCTCATCATGCACAACCCCAATGACAAGCCAAGCAATTGTTTCATACTATAGTATTCTCAAACTTTTTCAACTTTCATGCAATACATGAGCGTGAGCCATGGACATAGCACTATGGGTGGAACAGAATATGATGATGGGGGTTGTGTGGAGAAGACAAAAAGGGAGAAAGTCTCACATCGACGCGGCTAATCAACGGGCTATGGAGATGCCCATCAATTTATGTCAATGCAGGGAGCAGGGATTGCCATGCAACGGATGCACTAGAGCTATAAATGTATGAAAGCTCAACAAAAGAAACTAAGTGGGTATGCATCCAACTTGCTTGCTCACGAAGACCTAGGGCATTTGAGGAAGCCCATTGTTGGAATATACAAGCCAAGTTCTATAATGAAAAATTCCCACTAGTATGTGAGAGTGACAAAACAAGAGACTCTCTATCATGAAGATCATGGTGCTACTTTGAAGCACAAGCGTGGAAAAAGGATAGTAGCATTGTCCCTTCTTATTTTGTATATTTTTTTCTTTTCTTATTTGGCCTTTCTTTATTTTTTATTTTTTTTGGCCTTTATTTTTTTATTTGGCCTTTCTTTTTTTCTTTTTTTTGGGACAATGCTCTATTAATGATGATCATCACACTTCTATTTATTTACAACTCAAAGATTACAACTCAACACTAGAACAAAGTATGACTCTATATGAATGCCTCCGCGGTGTACCGGGATGTGCAATGAAACAAGAGTGCCATGTATGAGAAATTATGAATGGTGGCCTTGCCACAAATACGATGTAAACTACACGATCATGCAAGCAACATGACAATGATGAAGTGTTTCATAATGAACGGAACGGTGGAAAGTTGCATGGCAATATATCTCGGAATGGCTATGGAAATGCCATAATAGGTAGGTATGGTGGCTGTTTTGAGGAAGATATAAGGAGGCTCATGTGTGGCAGAGCGTATCGTATCATGGGGTTTGGATGCACCGGCGAAGTTTGCACCAACTCTCAAGGTGAGAAAGGGCAATGCACGGTACTGAAGAGGCTAGCAATGATGGAAGGGTGATAGTGCGTATAATCCATGGACTTAACATTAGTAATAAAGAACTCACATACTTATTGCAAAAATCTACAAGTCATCGAAACCAAGCACTACACGCATGCTCCTAGGGGGATAGATTGGTAGGAAAAGACCATCGCTCGTCCCCGACCGCCACTCATAAGGAAAGCAATCAAGAACACCTCATGCTTCACACAACGTTTACCATACGTGCATGCTACGGGACTTGCAAACCTCAACATAAGTATTTCTCAATTCCACAATTACTCAACTAGCATGACTCTAATAGTACCATCTTCATATCTCAGAACAATCATCAAGTATCAAACTTCTCATAGTATTCAATGCACTCTATATGAAAGTTTTTATTATACCCATCTTGAATGCCCATCATATTAGGACTAATTCTACAACCAAGGCAAATTATCATGCTGTTCCAAAAGACTCTCAAAATAATATAAGTGAAGCATGAGAGTTCATCTATTTCTTCAAAATAAAACCACCGTCGTGCTCTAAAAAGTTATAAGTGAAGCACTAGAGCAAATGACAAACTACTCCGAAAGATATAAGTGAAGACCAATGAGTAGTCGAATAATTATGTACTATGTGAAGACTCTCTAACATTTAAGAATTTCAGATCTTGGTATTTTATTCAAACAGCAAGCAAAACAAAATAAAATAAAATGACGCTCCAAGCAAAACACATATCATGTGGTGAATAAAAATATAGCTCCAAGTAAAGTTACCGATGAACGAAGACGAAAGAGGGGATGCCATCCGGGGCATCCCCAAGCTTAGGCTCTTGGTTGTCCTTGAATATTACCTTGGGGTTCCTTGGGCATCCCCAAGCTTAGGCTCTTTCCACTCCTTATTCCATAGTCCATCGAATCTTTACCCAAAACTTGAAAACTTCACAACACAAAACTCAACAGAAAACTCGTAAGCTCCGTTAGTATAAGAAAATAAAACCACCACTTTGGTACTGTTGTGAACTCATTCTAAACTCATATTGGTGCAATATCTACTGTATTCCAAATTCTATATGGTTCATACCCTCCTATACTACTCATAGATTCATCAAAAGTAAGCAAACAACACAATGAAAACAGAATCTGTCAAAAACAGAACAGTCTGTAGTAATCTGTATCATTCGAATACTTCTGTAAATCCAAAAATTCTAAAATAAGTTGTTGGACCTGAGGAATTTGTCTATTAATCATCTGCAAAAAGAATCAACCAAAAATCACTCTTCTGTAAAAAATGGCAGCTAATCTCGTGAGCGCAAAAGTTTCTGTTTTTTACAGCAAGATCGCAAAGACTTCACTCAAGTCTTCCCAAAGGTTCTACTTGTCACAAACACTAATTAAAACATAAAACCACATCTAAACAGAAGCTAGATGAATTATTTATTACTAAACAGGAGCAAAATTCAAAGAACAAAAATAAAATTGGGTTGCCTCCCAACAAGCGCTAACGTTTAACGCCCCTAGCTAGGCATGATGATTTCAATGATGCTCACATAAAAGATAAGAATTGAAACATAAAGAGAGCATCATGAAGAATATGACTATCACATTTAAGTCTAACCCACTTCCTATGCATAGGGATTTTGTGAGAAAACAACTTATGGGAACAATAATCAACTAGCATAGGAAGGCAAAACAAGCATAACTTCAAGATTTTAAGCACATACAGAGGAAACTTGATATTATTGCAATTCCTACAAGCATATGTTCCTCCCTCATAATAATTTTCAGTAGCATCATGAATGAATTCAACAATATAACAATCATGTAAAGCATTATTTTAAATGATCCCCAAGCATATAAATTTTATTACTCTCCACATAAGCGAATTTCTTCTCATGAATAATCCAATTGAAAACTAAAATCAAGATGACAAGTTTCATGGTTATCATTATTCTTAATAACATACAAGTCATCACAATAATCATCATAGATAGCAACTTTGTTCTCATAACCAATTGGAACCTCTTCCGAAATAGTGGAATCATCACTAAATAAAGTCATGACCTCTCCAAATCTACTTTCATAATTATCACAATAAGATTCAACACCCTCCAAAATAGTGGGATCATTACATCCTAGAGTTGACACTCTTCCAAACCCACTTTCATCAATATAATCATCATAAATAGGAGGCATGCTATCATCATAATAAATTTGCATATCAAAACTTGCGGGACTAAAAATATCATATTCATCAAACATAGCATCCCCAAGCTTGTGGCTTTGCATATCATTAGCATCATGGATATTCAAGGAATTCACACTAACAACATTGCAATCATGCTCATCATTCACATATTTTATGCCAAGCATTCTATGTAATTCTTCTTCTAGTACTTGAGCACAATTTTCCATCCCATCATTTTCACGAAAGACATTAAAAAGATGAAGCATATGAGGCACCCTTAATTCCATTTTTTGTGTAGTTTTCTTTTATAGAATAAACTAGTGATAAAACCAGAAACAAAAAGATTTGATTGCAAGTTCTAAAGATATACCTTCAAGCACTAACCTCCCTGGCAACGGCGCCAGAAACTGCTTGATGTCTACTACACAACCTTCTTCTTGTAGACATTGTTGGGCCTCCAAGTGCAGAGGTTTGTAGGACAGTAGCAAATTTCCCTCAAGTGGATGACCTAAGGTTTATAAATCCATGGGAGGCGTAGGATGAAGATGGTCTCTCTCAAACAACTGTAGTGACCCGACCTCATACGGTCAAGTCTCTATGCTTCAGTGTCATCCCTGGATCGGTAATGCTGACACACACAGTACTCGAATGGATTTATAACAGAGTAGCAATCACACACTTATTACATTGAAAGTCTAAAAAGAGAACTTATTACAATAAATATGGCTTAAGGCCATCTAAATAAGATAACAGCGGAAGGGTTGGAAGATAAAGTGAGTCCATCAACTCCAACGACATAGCTGAGTGCAGGACAACGGCCTAGCGAACCTTACTCCTCGTCTGAAAAGTCTGCAACATGATACGTTGCAGCCCGAAAACGGGTCAACACATGGAATATGCTGGCAATATAACACAGTAGAGCAATGAACAGATAAATGCTATCACTACATGCATATATGGCTGGTGGAGGCTCTAAGGTTATATTGTTTTGCGAAAAGCCAATTTTTCCCTACAACAAAGGAATAGATTTTATTTTAACTATCATGGTGGTTGAAACATCATTGAGAAGGTTCCTCCAACTCAATCCCAATTAAAGTAATCATTAACAACGCAACAAAATTTATTTAGAGTGATGAGATCAAATCAATAATTCAAGTACCAGATACTCAAGATGTCCATAACCGGGGAAACGGCTAACCATGATTAGTTTATACACTTTGCAAAAGTTTATGCACTTTTCCCACAAGACACGATCTCCTCCGTTGGATTTCTCGCACTACTAGGTGTTTGAGAAACGGAAGACCGAGACACAGTCTTTCAGAAGCGTTAACTCTTTACTCTGGGTGGACAGTTACACCTACTTTCCCTCTACATCTGCTAGCCCACCACTGAAAGAGGTCACACAACATACTCAACTATGCCAGAGCCCATAATGGCTTATGGCTGCACACAGAAGTTTCTAGCATGAATAATCTTATGGTCCCTTTGAGCCTGAGTGGCGGACCGTAGGATGATCACACGGGTACTCCGGGATATCCTAGGACAACACTGGATTCTCCAGGTGCCCACAAGCAATCCACCCAGATGTGTATTAAAGTTGCCACCTTAAGTTGAACCATTAATTAACAATCTCACATCTGTCATGGATACACTCAAACCCAATCCACGTCTACGAGCATGGCATAGCAATATAAACATAACGTAGAAGTAACTCCCAAGGGTTTGATAATAAAACAGGTAATAGGTTCTACCTCATCAACTACTTTCCAAACCCACATGTTAAGAGATCCTACTCATGCAATGTGTGAGGGTTGTAACTAATGCATAAAAACTGGGTAATAAAGGGGTATGATCAATGTGTTCCTTGCCTTGCTGACGATCTGCAAATCCTAGAGACTCGTAGTAGCATGCTTCGCACTCCGGGAATTCTATCGCAAACAAACAATAGCATACATAAGAAATCAAGCAAAGATGCACGGGTAAATCTCAAATAAGAAGATCTAACCAGAAAGTTCAACTAAAGAATTCTGGTTTGCAAAAAGAATCATATCAAACGGAGCAACGAAACTCAAACTGCGAAAGAAACAAGATCCGATTACTAATCTGGCCTAAAGTGAAATTTTACAGTACCAAAATCTTGTTCAAGTTGGTTAAACAGAAAGAGGGCTTCGAGACGAAGATCTAGGCGCTTGTTTCACTTGATTTGGATGAACGAGCGAGAAGTTATACTAGATTGAAGATTTGGGCAGAAATCGCAAACGAAAAATTATCGCGAAAAACCCTGGAAAAAGAAAAACTGACGAACAGGCTAACGAACGAACGTTCGCTGTCTGCGGCTAACGGATGAACAGCGATGAACGTCCGCTATTTAACCGAACCGAAAAAGACAAAACAAACCGATCTAAAACAAAAAAACGAGATCTAGGGTTTCGAAAGAAAAAAACCGAGCGGCTTTCTAACGAAAACCGGCAGCGGCGGGCGGCTACCTCGACGAGGTCCAGCGGGGTCGACGGCGGCTCCGGCGGCAAGCGGATCCGGAGGCGGGGCGGCGGCGGTGCTGCGAGGCGTCGGCTGGCGGCGGCGGTGCGGCACAGAAATCGAGGCTGGCGGTGGCGGCTGGCTAGGGTTTCGGCGGGGCTGGCGGGTCGGGTGGGCTGGCGGGGCGGCTTATAAGGGCCGGCCGGGTCGGAGTCCAGGTCGGACATGGCCCGGTTAGGTCGGTAACTTTTTTTATAAAAAAACCCGACGCAGAAAAACGAGTAAAAGAAATACTAAACGGACTCCAAAAATCTTGAAATAAATTTTCACGGTCCTATAATAATATCCCGGACAAAGTGAACATTTATTTGGACCTCTAATGCAATTTTGAGAAACGCATAATTTTTCCTAATTCAGATAAAATTGCGATAAAATCAAATAAAATTTATTTATTGATTTTAATATCTTTCCTCCTATAATTCCTTATTTTTGGAGAAGTCATATTATCTCCTCTCATATATTTTAATACGAAATATTTTCGAAGAGAAAAATAATTAAAACCAAAGTGATCCTTGTTCAATATTTGATAAAATTAAAATATGAAGAACGTGAAATCCCCAACTCTCTCCGTGGGTCCTTGAGTTGCTTAGGATTTTGAGGATCGTGAAGCGAAATGCAATAAAATATGATATGCATGAATGACCTATGTATAACATTCCAAATTGAAAATTTGGGATGTTACAAACCTACCCCCCTTAAGATGAATCTCGTCCTCGAGATTCGGGTTGGCCAGAAAATAAGTGTGGGTGGTCTTTGCGTAGATCATCCTCTCGTTCCCAGGTGGCTTCATCCTCGGTATGGTGGCTCCACTGAACTTTGCAAAACTTGATAGCTTTGCTACGAGTAACTCGGGTGGCAAACTCGAGAATCTTGATAGGTTTCTCCTCATATGTCAAATCACTATCCAACTGAATTGCTTCCAGGGGCACTGTATCTCTCAGAGGAATATCAGCCATCTCTGCATGGCACTTCTTTAAGTGGGAAACGTGAAACACATCATGAACTCCCGACAGTCCTTCGGGTAACTCCAATTTGTAGGCAACCTCTCCCATGCGTTCCAAACACGGTACGGTCCCACAAATCTCGGGGCTAACTTCCCCTTAACTCCAAAACGTTTAACTCCTCGCAGATATGCTCTGTCTCCGATTTCATAGACTACCTCCTTGCATTTTGAATCTCCATAACTCTTCTGCTTGGACTGAGCTACCTTCAGTCTGTCTCGAATCAGCTTAACCTTCTCTTCAGATTCTTTGATCAAATCCGATCCAAACAACTGACGGTCTCCAACTTCATCCCACATCAACGGTGTTCTGCACCTTCTTCCATACAGGCCTTCGAACGGTGCCATCTTCAAACTGGCCTGGTAGCTGTTGTTGTATGAGAACTCCGCGTAGGGAAAGTTTTCATCCCAACTAGATCCATAATCTAGCGCACAAGCTCTCAACATGTCCTCCAGGATCTGATTGACTCTCTCAGTCTGTCCATCTATCTGTGGATGAAAAGTTGTACTGAACTCTAGCCTGGTTCCCAAAGTCTGGTGCAGCTGATGCCAAAACTTTGAAGTAACCTGTGTTCCTCTACCTGATACGATGGTCCTCGGAACTCCGTGCAGACATATGATCCTGGTCATATATATCTTGGCCAACTTCGCACTTGTATAAGTGGTTTTCACTGGGATAAAGTGAGCTACTTTGGTCAAGCGGTCCACTACTACCTAGATAGAATCATATGCCGTTCGGGTCCTGGGTAATCCGGTGATAAAATTCATGCCAAGCTTATCCCACTTCCATTCGGGTATCGGCATAGGTTGCAATAATCCTGCTGGCTCCTGATGTTCTGCCTTCACTCTCTGACATACATCACATACGACTACATACTCGGCAATATCCTTCTTCATTCCAGTCCACCAGAAATGCTCCTTCAAATCCAAATACATCTTGGTGTTTCCGGGATGTATCGAGTATGGTGAGTCATGAGCCTCCTGTACTATCAATTCCCTAATCTCTGCATTATTGGGCACATATACACGGTCCTCAAACCACAAGGTGTCGTGCTCATCCTCAGGAAAACCTTTGGCTTTTCCTTCACTCATCTTCTCCTTTATCTCAGCAATTTCTTTGTCATCCTTTTGAGCTTCTCGAATCTTTTCCAATAATGTTGACTGAACCTCCAATGCTGCACCAAAACCCCTAGGAACTATCTCCAAACGAAGCTCCCTGAGATCTTCTGCTAACTCCTTGGGCATTCCTCCGCTCACGAGGGTATTGACATAGCTTTTCTGGCTCAAAGCATCCGCTACGACATTGGCCTTTCCTGGATGATAGTGCAACTTCATATCATAATCCTTTATGATCTCCAACCATCTCCTCTGCCTGAGGTTCAGCTCCTTCTGAGTAAAAATGTACTTCAAACTCTTGTGATCAGTGTACACATCGCAACGGTTTCCAATCAGAAAATGTCTTCAGGTCTTGAGCGCATGCACTACGGCTGCTAACTCCAAATCATGCGTGGCATAATTCAACTCATGCGGTCGAAGTTGTCGTGAGGCATATGAAACAACTCTTCCGTCTTGCATAAGTACTCCTCCAAGTCCTGAGCGAGAGGCGTCACAATACACTTGGAAATCCTTGCGTATATCCGGCAGAATCAACACTGGGGCTGTAGTCAAACGTTTCTTCAACTCCTAGAAACTTGCTTCACATTCTTCAGTCCAATGGAACTTGGTGTCTTTCTTCAACAATGCCGTCATAGGCTTCACAATCTTGGAGAAATTCTCAATAAATCTCCGATAGTATCCCGTGAGTCCAAGAAAACTATGGATCTCTCCAACTGAAGTGGGTGCCAACCACTCGGTGACGGACTGAACCTTGGTGGGTTCCACTGCTATACCTTCTCCTGATATAACATGTCCAAGAAAAACAACTTCCTTCAACCAAAACTCACATTTGCTGAACTTGGCATATAACTGATGTTCCCTGAGCTTCTCGAGAACTAGACGCAAATGTTCCTTGTGTTCTTCTTCATTCTTCGAGTATACCAAGATATCATCAATGAACACCATGACAAACTTATCCAAGAACTCCATGAACACTTTGTTCATCATACTCATAAAATAGGCAGGGGCGTTTGTCAGTCCAAATGACATAACTGTATACTCGTATAACCCATACCTCGTGGTGAAAGCTGTTTTAGGTATATCCTTTTCTCGGATCTTCAGCTGGTGATATCCTGAT
This sequence comes from Aegilops tauschii subsp. strangulata, assembly GCF_002575655.3. Lineage (NCBI taxonomy): Eukaryota > Viridiplantae > Streptophyta > Magnoliopsida > Poales > Poaceae > Aegilops > Aegilops tauschii. The sequence continues at coordinate 241,871,747 of NC_053041.3, forward strand.
CGCAAATCGACCTTCGAAAACACTTTAGCTCCTTGCAACTGATCAAACAAAAAAATCATTGATCATCGGCGGTGGGTACTTGTTCTTGATCGTCACTTCATTCAACGCACGATAATCAACAACCATTCTTAACGATCCATCCTTCTTCTCGACCAAGAGCACTGGGGCTCCCCATGGTGATGAACTTCGTCGAATGTAACCTTTCTCCAACAACTCCTTAATCTGCTTCTTAATCTCTTCTAGATCATTCGCAAGCATTCGGTACGGTCTCTTCGATATCGGTCCGGTGCCTGGCAACAACTCTATCAAAAACTCGATGTCTCGATCTGGCGGCATGCCTGGTAGCTCCTCTGGAAATACATCCGGGTAATCCTTCACTACAGGCACTTCCTCCTGAACAACTCCTGAGAGAGAATTTACTTGGGTCCTCCTCGGCGCATGCCGGGATACATACTTGATCCTTTTTCCCTCCGGGGTAGTGAGCAAAATCGACTTACTGGCGCAATCGATGTTTCCCCCATACATCGATAGCCAATCCATGCCTAGTATCACATCCAATCCTTGTGACTCCAAAATAATTAGGTCTGAGGGGAAAACATGGCGTCCAATGGTCAATGGCATCTGAAAACATCCTTGAGTTGCCATATACTCCGCTCCTGGTGAGCTTACTAACATAGGTGTCCTAAGTACTTTAGTGGGAAACTTATACTTATCCATGAATCCCCTTGATATGTATGAATGCGATGCACCAGTATAAAAAAGAACAATTGCAGTAAATGACTTAACCAAAAACTTACCGATAACTGCATCAAGCTGCTCTTCAACCTCCTCCACGTTCACGTGGTTCACTTGTCCCCTATTGAAAGGGTTGGGCTTCTTCCCATAGCTTCCATTGCCATTCCCATTCTTCGCTTCAGGGCACTCAGTGGCATAGTGTCCAGTCTTCCTGCACTTGAAACAAGTAATGTGACTTAGGTCCTTCTTGGCGGGTGTGGCTGGAGTGGTGCGGTTCTGATTGTTGCCTGCTCCATTCCCATTCCCATTCTTGGGGCCATTGTGGTTATGGGAACTCCCTCCATTGTGGGTGTGGCCTCCATGGTTATGGGTAAATCCTCCCGAGTTCGGGGTTAAGCGAGGCTTCTGCTGAGCTCCTGAGTTGTACCTTCCTTGTCCATACTTCCTCTTGCGGCTCTCAATCTGTTGCTGCTTCCCTTCAATCATAAGAGTCTTATCTACCAACTCTTGGTAGTTGTTAAATGTTACCACCATCAACTGCATGCTCATCTCATCATTCAGCCCTTCCATAAACTTTTCCTGCTTCGCGGCATCTGTGGACACATCATCAGGGGCATAACGAGATAGCTTACTAAACTCATCCACGTACTGAGCCACAGTACGATTTCCCTGGCGCAAGTTGCGAAACTCGTGCTTCTTCATGCTCATAGCTCCAGTTCAGACATGGGCTGTGCGGAATGCTTGCTGAAACTGATCCCAAGTGATATTGGCTATGGGGAAAGTGGCTGTGTAATTCTCCCACCATGAAGCTGCTGGTCCATCCAATTGGTGTGCGGCAAAACGCACCTTCTTAGCATCAGTGCAACCTGCGGTGGTCAACTCCCTTCCAATCTTGCGTAGCCAGTCATCAGCAACTATTGGATCGGTGCTACTGGAAAACACGGGCGGCTGCAACCTCAGAAAATGGGCTAAGTTGTCAACTGGAGGTGGTGGTGGCGGGTTGTTGTTGTTGTTGCCTTGGTTCTGGACTAATATCTGCATCAAGGCATTTTACTGCTGGATCAACTGGGTGATCTCCGGTGGGAAGACAAATCCGGTGTCATGTCTCGGAGGCATCTGATGGGTGTAGAGGGAAGAGATTAGAATAGAATGAGGTCTAGTGAGAAAACACTACCCATATGCACATGAGACAAACACAATCATTTCATATCACTCAATCAATCAAACAAGGACATACAATCGGTTTAGCACTAACGTTACAAAAGTGCTCGGACTACTACTATATAGATGGGGAAAACTACTGATCATATGGTGGTCATCTAGAAATATTGATCGGTGGAAGACTCCATGATATCCGCTCCAGCTTCGTCTTCATAGTCATCATTGCTACTGTCGGGGTCAGAGTCGGTGTCGTCGATGATGATGTGGTCTTCAGAACGAATTTCCTTGGGTTCGTCCTCTTCTCCTCCTGGCGCGGGATCTCCCAAGAATAATCCTATCTTTCTTATCAGGTTTTCATTCTTCTCCACGAGTATCGTCATTTCCTCCTCATATCCATCGCGTGTAGACTTGAGTTCCTCTTCTAGCTCTATGATCCTGGTCATCGCCTTCTTCAAATCTATCATGCCTGTGCACATCTGGTTCTCCTGTCGACGAATGTGCTGGTTTAACTCCTGGATGAAAGCTGCAATGCACCTGTCCTTCCTGGTGCTGATCATCTCCCATTGCTCATCTCGGCGCCCACATATCTGGTAGATAGTATCCTTCAGCTCCTGTTTGTAGATTTCTCCAATACGTCCCATAGCAATGTGGGCTGCCATGCTCTTGCCTAGGCTCCAGGTGGGTGCATCAAAGGAAAACTCTATTGGCTCAGTGGCTGGCGTGAATGTCCTTCCTGGAACTTGAACTCGAATCATCCATCGCTCCTCTTCTGGTAAAGTGGCGGTGTAGGTCCCGCTGAAGCTTGGTATTCCGATGTTCAGGTACCTAGTGACTTTCTTCAAGTGTCGTCCAAAAGGTGTGTCTTCATCCAGTTGTGCAAACTTGTTCCTTGAGTCCGCCATCCTAAAGAGTAGAAAATGGAGAGGAGTCAGAAATGAGTAGAGAAGAGTGACCTATGGCTCATCTTAGTGGTCGTGTCCTACATTCAGCGTGGGCTCTGATACCATCTTGTAGCGACCCGACCTCAGACGGTTAAGTCTCTGTGCTTCAGTGTCATCCCTGGATCGGTAATGCTAACACACACAGTACTCGAATGGATTTATAACAGAGTAGCAATCACACACTTATTACATCGAAAGTCTAAAAAGAGAACTTATTACAATAAATATGGCTTAAGGCCATCTAAATAAGATAACAGCGGAAGGCTTGGAAGATAAAGTGAGTCCATCAACTCCAACGACATAGCTGAGTGCATGACAACGGCCTAGCGAACCTTACTCCTCGTCTGAAAAGTCTGCAACATGATACGTTGCAGCCCGAAAACGGGTCAGCACATGGAATATGCTGGCAATATAACACAGTAGAGCAATGAACAGATAAATGCTATCACTACATGCATATATGGCTGGTGGAGGCTCTAAGGTTATATTGTTTTGCGAAAAGCCAATTTTCCCTACAACAAAGGAATAGATTTTATTTTAACTATCATGGTGGTTGAAACATCATTGAGAAGGTTCCTCCAACTCAATCACAATTAAAGTAATCATTAACAACCCAACAAAATTTATTTAGAGTGATGAGATCAAATCAATAATTCAAGTACCAGATACTCAAGATGTCCATAACCGGGGACACGGCTAACCATGATTAGTTTATACACTCTGCAAAAGTTTATGCACTTTTCCCACAAGACACGATCTCCTCCGTTGGATTTCTCGCACTACTAGGTGTTTGAGAAACGGATGACCGAGACACAGTCTTTCAGAAGCATTAACTCTTTACTCTGGGTGGACAGTTACACCTACTTTCCCTCTACATCTGCTAGCCCACCACTGAAAGAGGTCACACAACATACTCAACTATGCCAGAGCCCATAATGGCTTGTGGCTGCACACAGAAGTTTCTAGCATGAATAATCTTATGATCCCTTTGAGCCTAGGTAGAGGACCGTAGGATGATCACACGGGTACTCCGGGATATCCTAGGACAACACTGGATTCTCCAGGTGCCCACAAGCAATCCACCCAGATGTGTATTAAAGTTGCCACCTTAAGTTGAACCATTAATTAACAATCTCACATCTGTCATGGATACACTCAAACCCAATCCACGTCTACGAGCATGGCATAACAATATAAGCATAACGTAGAAGTAACTCCCAAGGGTTTGATAATAAAACAGGTAATAGGTTCTACCTCATCAACTATTTCGCAAACCCACATGTTAAGAGATCCTACTCACGCAATGTCTGAGGGTTGTAACTAATGCATAAAAACTGGGTAATAAAGGAGTATGATCAATGTGTTACTTGCCTTGCTGACGATCTGCAAATCCTAGAGACTCGCACTCCGGGAATTCCATCGCAAACAAACAATAGCATACATAAGCAATCAAGCAAAGATGCATGGGTAAATCTCAAATAAGAAGATCTAACCAAAAAGTTCAACTGAAGAACTCCAGTTTGCAAAAAGAATCAAATCAAACGGAGCAACGAAACTCAAACTGCGAAAGAAACAAGATCCGATTACTAATCTGGGCTAAAGTCAAATTTTACAGTACCAAAATCTTGTTCAAGTTGGTTAAACAGAAAGAGGGCTTCGATACGAAGATCTAGGCGCTTGTTTCACCTGATTTGGATGAATGAGCGAGAAGTTATACTAGATCGAAGATTAGGGAAGAAATCACAAACGAAAAATAATCGCGAAAACCCTGGAAAAAGAAAAACTGACGAACAGGCTAACGAATGAACGTTTGCTGTCTCCAGCTAATGGATGAACGGCGACGAACGTCCGCTATTTAACCGAACCGAAAAAACCCGAAAGAAATCGATCTAAAACAAAAAAAACGTGATCTAGGGTTTCGAAAGAAAAAAACCGAGCGGCTTTCTAACGAAAACCGGCGGCGGCGGGCGGCTACCTCGGCGAGGTCCGGCGGGGTTGGCGGAGGCTCCGGCGGCGAGTGGATCCGGCGGTGGGGTGGCGGAACGGGGCGGCGGCGGCGCTGCGGCGCGCGGCGAGGCGGCTCGGCACGGAAATCGAGGCAGGGCACGGCGGCTGGCTAGGGTTTCGGCGGGGCTGGCGGGTCGGGTGGGCTGGCGGGGCGGCTTATAAGGGCCGGCCGGGTCGGAGTCGAGGTCGGACACGGCCCGGTTAGGTCGGTAACTTTTTTTTAAACCTGACGCGGAAAAACGAGTAAAAGAAATAATAAACGGACTCCAAAAATCCTGAAATAAATTTTCACGGTCCTCTAATAATATCTTGGACAAAGTGAACATTTATTTTGACCTCTAGTGAAATTTTGAAAACGCATAATTTTTCCTAATTCAGATAAAATCAAATAAAATTTATTTATTGATTTTAATATCTTTCCTCCAATAATTCCTTATTTTTGGGGAACTCATATTATCTCCTCTCATATATTTTAATACGAAATATTTTCGGAGAGAAAAATAATTAAAACCAAAGTGATCCTTGTTCAATATTTGATAAAATTCAAATATGAAGAACGTGAAATCCCAAATCTCTCCGTGGGTCCTTGAGTTGCTTAGGATTTTGAGGATCACGAAGCGAAATGCAATAAAATATGATATGCATGAATGTCCTATGTATAACATTCCAAATTTAAAATTTGGGATGTTACAACAACCCTGCAACCAAATAGCAAAGATTCTCTTGTGTCCCCAACACACTCAATATAATGGTAAATTGTATAGGTGCACTAGTTCGGCGAAGAGATGGTGATACAAGTGCAATATGGATGGTAGATATAGGTTTTTGTAATCTGAAAATATAAAACAGCAAGGTAACTAATGATAAAAGTGAGCACAAACGGTATTGCAATGCGTTGAAACAAGGCCTAGGGTTCATACTTTCACTAGTGCAAGTTATCCCTCAACATGCAACAAAGAGTCACTCCAAAGTCACTAATAGAGGAGAACAAGCGAAGAGATTATTGTAGGGTATGAAACCACCTCAAAGTTATTCTTTCTGATCGATCTATTCAGGAGTCCATAGTAAAATAACACGAAGCTATTCTTTCCATTCGATCTATCCTAGAGTTCGTACTAGAATAACACCTTAAGACACAAATCAACCAAAACCCTAATGTCACCTAGATACTCCAATGTCACCACCGCGGGTATGATTACACGATATGCATCACACAATCTCAGATTCATCTATTCAACCAACACAAAGAACTTCAAAGAGTGCCCCAAAGTTTCTACCGGAGAGTCAAGACGAAAACGTGTGCCAACCCCTATGCATAGATTCCCAAGGTCACGGAACCCGCAAGTTGATCACCAAAACATACATCAAGTGAATCAATAGAATACCCCATTGTCACCATGGGTATCCCACGCAAGACATACATCAAGTGTTCTCAAATCCTTAAAGACTCAACCCAATGAGATAACTTCAAAGGGAAAACTCAATCCATTACAAGAGAGTAGAGGGGGAGAAACATCATAAGATCCAACTATAATAGCAAAGCTTGCGATACATCAAGACCGTGCCAAATCAAGAACACGAGAAAGAGAGAGATCAAACACATAGCTACTAGAACACACCCTTAGCCCCGAGGGTGAACTACTCCCTCTCGTCATGGAGAGCGCTAGGATGATGAAGATGGCCATCGGTGAGGGATCCCCCCCTCCGGCAGGGTGCCGGAATGGGGTCCCGATTGGTTTTTGGTGGCTACAGAGGCTTGCGGCGGCGGAACTCCCGATCTAGGTTATTTTTTGGAGGTTTCTATATTTATAGGCATTTTTGGCGTAGGTCTCACGTCAGGGGGGGGGGTCTTCGAGTCGTCCGCGAGATAGGGGGACGTGCCCAAGGGGGGTGGGCGCGCCCCCCACCCTCGTGGACGGCCCGGGACTCTTCCGGCCCAACTCTTTTACTCCGAGGGCTTCTTTTGGTCCATAAAAATCATCAAAAATTGGCACGTCAATTGGACTCCGTTTGGTATTCCTTTTCTGCGATACTAAAAAACAAGGAAAAACAAAAACTGGCACTGGGCCCTAGGTTAATAGCAAAAATCATATAAAATAGCATATAAATGCATATAAAACATCCTAGATGGATAATATAATAGCATGGAACAATCAAAAAGTATAGATACGTTGGAGACGTATCAGCGCCTGCTCCACCAAAGCAAAAGAAAACAAAGTCAAAAGCTTCGAAGTCCTCTGTCACACCAAAAGCTTCGACTGTGAAGCCGTTGATCACTACACCTCCTAAACCCAGTGCGCAGTCTGAAGATTTGTCTCGTGTCTCCAAGAAGGCCAAGAAGTCCAAGAAAACCAAGAAGCCCAAGAAGATTTCTGGGCATGAACTGACTCCTGCTGCTGTTCTGCGTAACGAGGATGACACCATTGATCTATCCAGTGATGAATATCTTGGTGATGAAGCCCTTGAGATGCTGATCAAGAGCAAGCAAGAGGTGGAGATCTTCAACGATCTACCCCTCTTTGATGTTGACATTCTGAACAACTTCATCGATGAGTAGTTCAATGACCAAAGCATCAGTATTGATGATCTTCAGTTGCCCGTGGATATCAGCGTCACGTTTCACGAAGCCATTGCCAATGAAGTGGCCCTAGCTTAGAAAATTGTTGAATCAAGAACAAGATTGACTATGAGAAGGCTCATTTCGAGAAGAACATGACCAAGCTCAGCGTGGCAGATGTTCAAATCTTCAAGAAGATGTTGCATGACCTCAAAGAAGAGTTCCACAAGAAGCGTGATGAAGCTAAAGGCTAAAGAGAGCGCATGAAGTATTTCGCACAGAAATATGTTCAAGCCCACAATGAAGCTGAAAAGTGCAAAGCTCTTGGGCATCCTGGCATCAATCCCAGGATGGCTGCAAAGCAAAAGAAGAAGTCTGTTGTGGCCCAAACTGAAGCACCAAGGCAGGAAGAACCTCGCATTGTCTTCCCTGCCAGTATGACAGGCTCGAAGCCTAAGGTCACCTCAGTAGCTTCAGAGTTGAAGAAGACAAGGGCAGCTGAAGCCGAGGCCAGGAAACGCAAGCACAAGGATGCTTCTGATAATGCCCCATCCAAGAATAAGTTGAAGGCAAAGTCTTCAAAGAAAGAGCGTGCTACCGCCTCTGAGCCCCTCAACGTTGAACCCATTTCTGTTGCCCTTCCAACCTCAACCAATCAAGAGCGTCGTCTTGTGATCCATGAGCCTGCTTCCATAGAGGCTCCTGAAGATGAAGAAGTTCCAGCTATTGACCCCATCACAGCTGAAGACATTGGTCGTGAAGACAATGTAGTCCTTCCTCAACTCGAGCCCCAATCGGTATCATCGCCTGCTCCAACAAGCAGTGAACTAATCAGCATTGGTCGTCCATTGACGCCAATTGCTCGGGATGACTCATGGGCCGAGCGCCCATAGCAAGACACCCCCATTCATGATGAGAGACCCAGAACACCACCACCTCAAGTCACCACTCCGGTGCTTGACGACGATAACTACATGGTGCAGACCACTCCCTCACCAAAGGCGTCGCTCGCATTTCGAAGGCTTCGCAAAGGCCCCAGGCCACTAGTCAACATGTCGAGCATTCCGGAAGGGGAAGTGCACCAAAGCTCAGTAGCATGTCAAGTGTTTCTTTAAGCCACCCCTACTGCGAATGTCTCTGTGTCTGAAGCTAAAGTTGCTGAAGACATTTCGGCTGCATCAGCCGATGACGAAGTTGAAGAAGAAAGAGTTACCACACCCCTGCTCCTGATCAAGTCATTCTCGAGGAGAATGTGATTGCGCCCGACCCTCCTGTTATTGAACAAAGGGAGGTTGAAACCACTGAGGCTGCCACAAACAATGCTACTGACGCCAATGACACTGTGATGGCTAAAGATAATGTGGATCCTGAAGCCAATGTGGATGCTGAAGCCATTATTCCACCTCCAAGGCCTCACACCATTGAACAAGCATTTGATCGTGGACTGCTGGTCACTGTAAAATGGCCTATTATGGTTCCTCCCACTACTCTTGGACCACTGTATGACTACCATGTGGAGCAGAGGCATCAAGTTCAGAAGCCCAAGCCATGGCTGCCAAGGCTTCTAGGTGTTGCGACTACACCGGGTTCTTTTAGCACGAACAGCTTCAGAGCACACAACACCTTCTTTGACAGTGCTAAGAATCCCTTCTCAGAGGCAAAGATCTCTTCCGATCAATTTTGGAGCCATCAGCAGCGCAGCTATTACTCCTGCATTCTATACAATCAAGAGCGAATCTTTCCACACACGTCTTGATTGTGAAGCTATTGCTGGGCTGCCCTGTCTTGAAGAAGCTCTTGACTACTTTAGAGAGGTTGGTCTTCTGCATTTGTAACAGACAAAGAGCACTGGAATGAAGAGCTTCTGCTGCAGTTCTATGCCACACTTCATATTCGTGGCTACATCAGGGATCCGAAGACATGGATCCTTGAGTGGATGTCAGGTGATGTGCATCATGAAGCCAAAGCTTAAGACATCACTGAGCTTACTTCCCTGCCCACTCCAGGTGAGTTGTACGAGCCTGGTTGTCAGTGATACGTCCATTTTGCATCATGCTTTTATATCAATATTTATTGCATTATGGGCTGTTATTACACGTTATGTCACAATACTTATGCCTTTTCTCTCTTATTTTACAAGGTTTACATGAAGAGGGAGAATGCCGGAACCTGGAATTCTGGGCTGGAAAAGGAGCAAATATTAGAGACCTATTCTGCACAACTCCAAAAGTCCTGAAACTTCACGGAGGCACGTTTTGGAATAAATAAAAATACTGGAGAAAGAATCAACCAGAGGGGGCCCACACCCTGGCCATGAGGGTGGGGGCGCGCCCTACCCCCTGGGCGCGCCCCCTGCCTCGTGGGCCCCCTGGCAGGCCTCCGGTGCCCATCTTCTGCTATATCAAGTCTTTTACCCTAGAAAAAATCATAAGCAAGCTTTCGGGACGAAACACCGCCGCCACGAGGCGGAACCTTGGCGGAACCAATCTAGGGCTCCGGCGGAGCTGTTCTGCCGGGGAAACATCCCTCCTGGAGGGGGAAATCATCACCATCGTCATCACCAACGATCCTCTCATCGGGAGGGGGTCAATCTCCATCAACATCTTCACCAGCACCATCCCCTCTAAAACCCTAGTTCATCTCTTGTATCCAATCTTTGTCCCAAAACCTCAGATTGGTACCTGTGGGTTGCTAGTAGTGTTCATTACTCCTTGTAGTTGATGCTAGTTGGTTTATTTGGTGGAAGATCATATGTTCAGATCCTTTATGCATATTAATATACCTCTGATTATGAACATGAATATGATTTGTGAGTAGTTACATTTGTTCCTGAGGACATGGGAGAAGTCTTGCTATAAGTAGTCATGTGAATTTGGTATTCGTTCGATATTTTGATGAGATGTATGTTGTCTCTCCTCTAGTGGTGTTATGTGAACGTCGGCTACATGACACTTCACCATTATTTGGGCCTAGAGGAAGGCATTGGGAAGTAATAAGTAGATGATGGGTTGCTAGAGTGACAGAAGCTTAAACCCTAGTTTATGAGTTGCTTCGTCGAGGGCTGATTTGGATCCATAGGTTTCATGCTATGGTTATGTTTACCGTAATACTTCTTTTGTAGTTGTGGATGCTTGCAATAGGGGTTAATCATAAGTGGGATGCTTGTCCAAGGAAGGGCAGCACCCAAGCACTAGTCCACCCACATACCAAATTATCAAAGTAACGAACGCGAATCATATGAGCGTGATGAAAACTAGCTTGACGATAATTCTCATGTGTCTTCGGGAGCGCTTTTCTCTATATAAGAGTTTGTCCAGGCTTGTCCTTTGCTACAAAAAGGATTGGGCCATCTTGCTGCACCTTATTTACTTTCATTACTTGTTACCCATTACAAATTACCTTATCACAAAACAATCTGTTATCGATAATTTCAGTGCTTACAGAGAATACCTTACTGAAAACCGCTTGTCATTTCCTTCTATTCCTCGTTGGGTTCGACACTCTTACTTATCGAAAGGACTACAATAGATCCCCTATACTTGTGGGTCATCAAGACTCTTTTCTAGAGCCGTTGCCGGGGAGTGAAGCGCCTTTGGTAGGTGGAATTTGGTAAGAAAAAATTTATATAGTGTGCTGAAATTTACTATTACTTGTTACTATGGAATATAATCCTTTGAGGGGCTTGTACGGGGTATCTTCACCCCGACCAATAGAGCAAAGAGTTGCTCCTCAACCTACTGAACCCACTGAAGATGTTTACTTTGAGATTCCTTCAGGTATGATAGAGAAACTGCTAGCTAATCCTTTTACAGGAGATGGAACATTACATCCCGATTTGCACCTAATCTATGTGGATGAAGTTTGTGGATTATTTAAGCTTGCAGGGATGACCGAGGATGTTATCAAGAAGAAGGTCTTCCCTTTATCTTTGAAGGGAAAGGCATTGACATGGTTTAGGCTATGTGATGATATGGGATCATGGAACTACAACCGATTGAAATTGGAATCTCATCAGCAGTTTTATCCTATGCATCTTGTTCATCGTGATCGTAATTATATATATAATTTTTGGCCTCGCGAACGAGAAAGCATCGCTCAAGCTTGGGGGAGGCTTAAGTCAATGTTATATTCATGCCCCAATCATAATCTCTCAAGAGAAATTATTATTCAAAAATTTTATGCTCGACTTTCTCTCAACAATTGCTCCATGCTCGATACTTCTTGTACTGGATCTTTTATGATGAAGACTATTGAATTCAAATGGGATCTATTGGAAAGAATTAAATGCAACTCTGAAGATTGGGACCTCGATGAAGGTAAGGAGTCAGGTATAACACCTAAGTTTGATTGTGTTAAATCTTTTATGGATACCGATGTTTTCCGTGAATTTAGCACTATATGGACTTGACTCTGAGATAGGAGCTTCTTTCTGTGAATCCTTCCTAAGGAGAAGTGGTTTAAATATAATCCTCCCATTGAAGTAAAAGTAGTTGCACCTATTAAAGTTGAAGAAAAGACTATCACTTATGATGTTGATCCTATTGTTCCTACTGCTTATATTGAGAATCCACCTTTCCCTGTTAGAAAAAGGATCATGCTAAAGCTTCAGCTGTGGTTCGTAAGAGTAACACTAGAACGCCTACACCCCCTGAGCAAATTAAAGTTGAACCTAGTATTTCTATGGTTAAAGATCTCTTGGCTGATAATATTTATGGGCATCAACGCCTCTTGTTGATACATCTGTTCGAAGGTGTACCAGAAGTTCGGCCCAGCGGGATGGGTTTAAGCCCACTTTTCATGAGCTAGTTCTGCAGCCCAAGAAGAAGAAGCCCAAGGCCAAGCCCCTTTCTACAGAGATGTCTAATGACCCAGCTTTTGGAGACGCTCCTCCACCTACTCCCATCAGTCATCTACAAGCTATTGGCAAGGAGCTGGAGATTGATGCAACGCTGCTCTCAGAGGATGCACTTATGGTGGACCCTGCTGCTGCTGCTGCAACTCAAGCTTCCAATGAATAGTGTGCTCTTTTGCTGCTGGGTCTGGCAAGCCCATAAATCTGCTTTATGCGTTTGGTTTTGATTTTCTGATCCTTGGATATGTAATAATGTCGGTTTGGAACTTTTATGTGCTTTTGGGCCTCTGACACTGTGTGTCATATGCATGGGAGACTTGGTTATGTTATTCCTTTATGAATAATAACAGTAGAAACTGGAATGTCCCGTGCTGGAATGTCAGGGGTTTAAACTCTGAGGCTAGGCAACGAGCTGTTAGACAAAAGATTGACGAAAGTCACTGTGCTATTGCCTGCCAGCAAGAAACTAAATGTGCTTCATTCGATTACAGAATGCTTAAAAGTTTTTGCCCCAAGAGATTTGACAGCTTTGCTTTCTCTCCTTCCTTGGGGGCCTCTGGTGGAATTCTAGTTGTTTGGAACTCGTCTATTTTTGGTGGGACTTTATTGCAAGTCCAACAATTTGCAGTGGTGATCGAGTTTGTTTCCAGGCAAAACAATGAGCGGTGGACTCTTGTGGTGGTTTATGGTCCTTGTCAGGGGGAGGCTAGGGACAATTTTGTTTCCTGGCTGTATCACCTAAACATTCCTGTGGATGAGAATTGGCTGTTACTGGGGGATTTTAATTTCTTACGTTCTATGGATAACAGAAATCTACCTGGTGGTGATTTGAATGACATGTTCATCTTTAATGAGATCATTGGACACCTCGGCCTTTTGGAATTGCCCATCAAAGACAGGTCTTACACTTGGTCCAATATGCAGGATTCTCCACTCCTTTAACAGCTTGACTGGTTCTTTACTTCTGTCGATTGGATATCTGATTATCCCATGACTGAAGTGATACCTCTTGCCAGAACTGCTTCTGACCATGTGCCATGTATGGTTACAATCAAAACTTCTATTCCCAAGTCTAACATCTTTAGGTTTGAGAATTATTGGTTGGAGTTGGAGGGTTTTATGGACTGTGTTGATTCCTCATGGCAAAAACACTCCAGAAAGGGCCATATTACTGCCAGGATAGCTGACAAATTTAAGTCCTTGAGGATGTGTCTAAAGAGATGGCAGAAGAACATCTCCAAACTGAAAACTCTAATTTGTAAATGCAATAGTGTTATCTTGCTCTTGGATGAGCTTGAGGAATATAGACCTCTCTACAGACATGAATCTAATTTCAGGATAGTGGTCAAAACCCATGTTGAGAAATTACTTCACCTTCAATGCCTCTATTGGAAGAAAAGATGTACTATCAGATACATAAAAGTGGGTGGTGAGAACACCAAGTTGTTTCATGCTATGGCCACAGAGAGGTATCGAAGGAATTCTATTGCTAGCCTAAAACTATCTGATGGTACGGTGGTGTCTGATCATTCACAAATGGAGGGTATTATCTAGAATTGTTTTAAGAACAGAATGGGTTCTTCCAGGGGAATTAATATGGGTTTTGATCTTTCTTCACTCATTGAACCAGTTGTGGGATTGGATACTCTCACTAAGCCTTTTGAGAAGGAGGAAATGGACTTGATTGTCAAGCATATGCCAGTTGATAAAGCTCCAGGTCCAGATGGTTTTAATGGTCTTTTCTTCAAAAGGTGCTGGCACATTATTTCACATGATTTTTATGAACTGGCCCAGGCTTTCTTTGAGGGTACTGCTCATCTGGAAAATATCAATGACTCTTACATAACTCTGGTGCCTAAGAAGCCCTCCCCTGAGGAGGTGGGTGACTTCAGACCTATCTCCTTAACTGGAATGGGTCTTAAGTTCTTGTCTAAAATGGTTGCCAATAGGTTTCAGGAGGTGATTATGCAGTGTGTTCACAAGAATCAATATGGTTTCATAAAAAGTAGAACAATTCAAGATTGTATTGGGTGGACCTTTGAATATTTGCACCAGTGCCACCAGTCCAAGAGACCTATTGTGATTCTCAAGTTGGATTTTGAAAAGGCTTTTGACTCCCTTGAGCATGAGGCCATTGTGCAAATTTTGAAATATAAGGGCTTTAATGACAAGTGGATTCTCTGGATGAAGCAACTTCTATCCACAGGTACCTCATCAGTTTTGCTAAATGGAGTCCCTGGTAGGAAGTTCAGGTGCAAAAAGGGTGTCAGACAGGGTGACCCAGTCTCTCCCCTCCTTTTTGTCCTAGCTGCTGATCTCCTGCAGACTGTAATTAATGACATGTTCAGAAGGGGCATTCTTCAGTTACCAATTCCCTGTCATGATCAGGATTACCCTGTGATTCAGTATGCTGATGACACTCTTATCATCTTGCCTGCGGTCAAGGACCATCTCATAGCTCTCAAGGACATGCTCAGGGTCTTCTCTGTGTCCACTGATCTGGATGTGAACTATCATAAATCCTTCATTATTCCCATCAATGTGGACACTGTTGCCTTGACTGAATTAGCTTCTGCTTTTGGCTGCCAGATTGGGAAGATGCCTTTTACTTATCTTGGGTTGCCAGTGGGAACTACTAGGCCTAAAATGGTGGATTTTATGCCATTAGTTGATTGCATGGAGAGGAGAATGACAGCTAGCTCATCCTTTTTGAATCAGGGGGAAAGGCTGCAGTTTCTTAACTCTGCTCTGTCATCTATGCCAATTTTCTTCCTGTGCAGTTTGGCTGTCCCAGCAGGAATCCTTAAGCAATTGGAGAGAATCCAGAGATAATGCCTCTGGAGGAGGAATAGGGGTCAGCCTGCCCCATCCCTTGCTGCGTGGGACCTTATATGCAGGCCAAAAAACAGGGGAGGTCTTGGTATTCTCAACCTTGGTTCTCAGAACGTTGCTCTTTTGATCAAACATGTGAATAACTTCCTTAATAAAAAGGAGCTCCCTTGGGTTTCTTTGATTTGGGATTCCTACTATCATAATAGGGTCCCCCAGGGAACTTCTGATTGTGGATCTTTCTGGTGGAAGGATATTTGCAAGGTCATGCATCATTTTAGAGAGTGTGCTTGGGTTCAGATTAATGCAGGGGACACTGCTCTCATGTGGTCAGATAATTTGCAATTGGATGGTCAGGTGTCTACCCTCCAACTCAGATTTCCCAGGCTCTATTCCTATGTTAAGGACCCCTGGATCACTATTCTTGAGTTCTTGGACTCTCAGGACATTTTCCAGCACTTCCACCTTCCTTTGTCCAGCCAGGCTTTTGATGATCTGAATACTCTCCAGTCCATGTTGGGTGGCCTTAATAGAGCACCTGGGTCCAAGGATATTTGGTTTTGGAAGGGCACTGCAAAGGGGTACTCACCAAAGTTGTTTTACTCTCACACTTTTGCTACAGCATCTTTCAACCCTTTGACTGCTTGGATCTGGAAGTCCTCTTGTACAATGAAAATCAAAGTTTTTGCTTGGATGCTTATTATGGACAGGTTGAACACCAAGGACATGGTGGATAGGAGACACTGGCATTTGGAGGATGGAGTAAACTGTGTTCTTTGTCCTTTGCAGACTAGGGAGACCAGGGATCATCTGTTCTTCAGTTGCAACTTTAGTGTCAGAGTTTGGAACTATCTGCAAATTGATTGGGCTTCTGGTGACTCCATGGCTCATCTGGTTCTTAATGCTAGCAGGAGTTTTAGGAAGCCCTTCTTCACTGAAGTGGTGTTCATTGCTTGCTGGAATATCTGGATCATCAGGAATGCTAAGGTCTTCAGGCACGAGAGGGTTAGATTTAATAGATGGAGATCTGCTTTCATCCATGACATCACTTTAATGCAATATAGAGTGAAAGCTGCCTTCAAAGATGATCTTCTTCGATGGATTTCATTTCTGCCACCTTGAGGCCAATAGTTTGTATCTTTTTAACTTGTACCTTTTAACTTGTTTTTTCTCCTTCTTCCCCTAGTTACTTTGATTACCTCTTGTAATCCTCCTTTGTACTTGTACTGTAACTCTTTTACTCAATAAAGTGATGATATGCTGTGGGGGTCTCCCCTACAGTTCCCAGTCAAAAAAATATATTTATGGGCATGTTATTTACTTCTGTGATGAAGCTGCTAGAATTGCAAGACCTGATACTAAAAATAAACATAGACCTGTTGTAGGCATGCCTGTTATTTCTGTTAAAATAGGAGATCATTGCTATCATGGCTTATGTGATATGGGTGCTAGTGCAAGTGCAATACCTCATTCCTTATACAAAGAAATTATGCATGATATTGCACCTGCTGAGATAGAGGAAATTGATGTTACAATTAAGCTTGCTAATAGAGACAGTATTACACCAGTTGGGATTGTTAGAGATGTTGAAGTCTTGTGTGGGAAAGTTAAATATCCTGCTTATTTTCTTGTTCTTGGTTCCCCACAAGATAACTTTTGTCCCATCATATTTGGTAGACCCTTCTTGAATACCGTTAATGCTAGGATAGATTGGAAAAAAGATGTTGTTACTATCGGTTTGGGGGATATGTCTCATGAATTTAATTTTGCTAAATTTCGTAGACAACCCCATGATAAAGATTTGCCTAGTAAAGATGAAATTATTGGTCTTGCTTCTATTGTCGTGCCTCCTAGTGATCCTTTAGAACAATATTTGCTCGACCATGAAAATGATATGTTTATGAATGAAAGAAGGGAAATAGATGAAGTATTCTTTAAAGAAGGACCTATTTTGAAACACAACTTGCCTGTTGAAATCCTAGGGGATTGTAACGCCCCGGATGTAACTTGCCATATTTGTACTCCGACTCTTGCCATTTTCGGCGTTAAGTTATGCGATTCCCTCGTGGTTGGGGTTTGTCTTTGTTTTGCATTTTGTCCATGTCATGCATTTCATATCATGTCATCATGTGCATCTCATTTGCATACGTGTTCGTCTCATGCGTCTGAGCATTTTCCCCGTTGTCCGTTTTGCAATCCGACACTCCTACGTCCTCCGGCGCCCCCTTTTGCCTCTTTTCGTGTGCGGGCGTTGAACATTCTCAGAATGGACCGAGATTTGCCAAGCGGCCTTGGTACACCACCGGTAGACCACTTGTCAAGTTTCGTTCCATTTGGAGGCCGTTTGATGCTCCAACGGTTAACCGAGTAACCGCAGAGGCCTCTTTTGTGTTGCAGCCCAACACCCCTCCAAAACAGCCCAATAACCCTTCCAAACCCCTTCCATGTCCTCCGCCGTCGGATCACGATCGCGTGGTCGAAAACTACACTCCATTTGGACACTCCTACCTCTTCCTACCTATAAATATGTCCTCCCCGTCCAAATCCGGGTCCAAAACCCTAGAAATCG
This sequence comes from Aegilops tauschii subsp. strangulata, assembly GCF_002575655.3. Taxonomy (NCBI): domain Eukaryota; kingdom Viridiplantae; phylum Streptophyta; class Magnoliopsida; order Poales; family Poaceae; genus Aegilops; species Aegilops tauschii. Next base: position 241,889,398 of record NC_053041.3, read on the forward strand.
CCCTCCGCCGCCACCGAACGAATTCGCCGCCGCCCCGCAGCCACCGGTGTCGCGCCATGTGTCCACCGCGCCGTCCCCGCCGCAGCGGCCCGCCGGACCCGATTCGGGCCCGCGGGGCCCGTCCGCCGCCCGCGCGCGCTCGCGCGTCCCCGCCGCCGTCCGCCTCTTCGCCGCCTCCAGCCGGCGCCGCCTCGCCTTGCCGCCACCGGTCGTCGCCCGGCCGCGCCTCGCGTCCTCGCTCGCCTCGCCGCCATCGGTCGTCGCCCGGCCGCGCCTCGCGTCCCCGCTCCTCCGGCCAGATCCGGCGAGTACGCGCTCCGGCGACCCCCCTTTCTCCCTCTCCGGCCACCGCAGCATCAACTCCGGCGAGCTCCCCGGTCATCCTCGAAGAACGTGCAAACCCTAGATCCAGTTTTCGAGAGGTTGATTTCATCCAAGTCATTTTTCTGCTATATTTTTTAGCCCCTGTTCATCATGCCATAACTCTGTGCCCGTAGCTTTGTTTCATGCATATGATATATCGAAATGTTCATTATGATGTGTTCTTCATTTTGTTCCATTGTGCCATGTTTGTTTGAGTCCATCTTGATGCCCAAAGTGTTGATGCAAGAGTGCTATAAAATGTTAGGTGCTGATTCTGATCAGTTTATGAGGATTTGTCATTTTTGCTACATTTATTGGGTGATGCATATGGGCACGAGCTCTGCATGTGTTTTGGGCTATGCCATGCCATCTTTACAGGGGTGTATGCCATGTATTTTTGTGATCAATGTGGTGACTAGCACAAGCATGCAAAGTAGCTCTCGTGATATTGCTGATTTCAGGGACTTGGAATTTCACTGTCTTTTCCCTGCTGTTATTTTTATGCCATGTATTCATGTTGCTACAGTGAGATCCATGCCTCTTTTGAGTATGTTCAGTAAGGATATTTTGGACATATGGATGTCCTCTATCCATCCTTGCTCCTGTTTGCAATTATGGAGTGCCCTAGCATGTCTTAATCTTGCTCTACTTTTGCTATAAAATGTTCCTGGCAGATTGTTTACATGTTAATCAATTTTGCCAAGGTTGTTGTAGTTGATCCTTGCATGCTCTGAGCTTATTCTTGCCATGGTTAGTTTGATGAACATGTCTTCTTGCTGATTCTATGCTTATCTTGTCTTGCAATTCCTTGTGATGAGTGAATCGAGCTCGCAAAGATGTCTTCATAATTCTGTTAATGCCATGCTCTGTTTTCTGCTAAGTCTGAATCTGGTAATAAAAGTTGCTATGTTTATATGGGTGCCATCATATCTTATGGGCCTTTTTGGCTCATGATCAGTAAGTGATTTTTGTTCTATGCATTTATTAGATTCATGCCGTGCCTTGATTGGCTATGATATGTTCCTATAGCATGTTGTTTGCTTGCTCTAAACATGGCTTCCTGGTGTTATTTCTGGCATGTTAGTATTTTCACTAAGTCTGTGAAGCTGATATCTTTTGCACTTTTGCCATGCTTGATTGAACCTGCTCTGGTGTGATTTGGCCGTAGCTCAGTGTCATGTTTTGTCAAGCATCTTGAGTACATCACTGCCATATGCCTTGTTGATATGTTGGAGTGCAGTAGCTTAGTTTCTTGTGGCATGCTAAGTGGCATCATGTTGTTAATCACAGAATTGTGCCATCCTTGTTTTGCTTGCCATTTGCAAACCGTGCATCCGATTCCGATGATCTTTATATCGATTTCAACCGAAATCATCCCATATTTCCAGCGGCATACTTGGTTTGCCAAGTTGATGCCTTGTTCATCTTTTCCCTTCCGGAGCACCCATATGCATTGCATATCACATCTCGCATATCATGTCATGTATTGCATCATGTTGCTTGTGCATTGCCCGTGATTGATTGTTGGTCCTTTGCTTGTGTTCTTGCTTTGGGTAGACCCGGGAGACGAGAACGCTTACGAGGAACCTGTTGAGAACGCTTACGAGGATCAAGCTTTCGGCAACTCTGAGAACTTTGCAGGCAAGATGACCATACCCTCGAAATCACTTCTATCTTTGCTTGCTAGTTGTTTCGCTGTATTGCTATGCCGCGCTACCTACCACTTGCCATATCATGCCTCCCATATTGCCATGTCAAGCCTCTAACCCACCTTTCCTAGCAAACCGTTGTTTGGCTAAGTTACCGCTTTTGCTCAGCCCTTCTTATAGCGTTGCTAGTTGAAGGTGAAGTTGAAGTTGGTTCCATGTTGGAACATGGATATTTTGGCATATCACAATATCTCTTATTTAATTAATGCATCTATATACTTGGTAAAGGGTGGAAGGCTCGGCCTTATGCCTGGTGTTTTGTTCCACTCTTGCCGCCCTAGTTTCCGTCATACCGGTGTTATGTTCCTTGATTTTGCGTTCCTTACGCGGTTGGGTGATTTATGGGACCCCCTTGACAGTTCGCCTTGAATAAAACTCCTCCGGCAAGGCCCAACCTTGGTTTTACATTTGCCTACCTAAGCCTTTTTCCCTTGGGTTTTCGCGAGCCCGAGGGTCATCTTTATTTTAACCCCCGGGCCAGTGCTCCTTCGATTCCTGGTCCAAACCTGGGCGATGTACGGCGCCCCCTGGGCAACCATGGTCTATGCCAACCCGACGTCTTGCCCATCCGGTGTGCCCTGAGAACGAGATATGTGCAGCTCCTATCGGGATTTGTCGGCACATTCGGGCGGTCTTGCTGGTCTTGTTTTACCATTGTCGAAATGTCTTGTAACCGGGATTCCGAGTCTGATCGGGTCTTCCCGGGAGAAGGAATATCCTTCGTTGACCGTGAGAGCTTGTGATGGGCTAAGTTGGGACACCCCTGCAGGGTATTATCTTTCGAAAGCCATGCATGCGGTTATGTGGCAGATGGGAATTTGTTAATATCCGGTTGTAGAGAACTGGACACCTGACTTAATTAAAATACATCAACCGCGTGTGTAGTCATGATGGTCTCTTTTCGGTGGGGTCCGGGAAGTGAACACGGTTTGGGTTATGTATGAATGTAAGCAGTTTCAGGATCACTTCTTGATCACTTCTAGCTTCGCGACCGTTGCGTTGCTCCTCTTATCGCTCTTATTTGCGTATGTTAGCCACCATATTTGCTTAGTGCTTGCTGCAGCTCCACCTCATTACCCCATCCTTCCTATAAGCTTAAATAGTCTTGATCTCGCGGGTGTGAGATTGCTGAGTCCTCGTGACTCATAGATTCTACCAAAACAGTTGCAGGTGCCGACGATACCAGTGCAGGTGACGCAACCGAGCTCAAGTGGGAGTTCGACGAGGAACTTGGTCGTTACTATGTTTCGTTTCCTGATGATCAGTAGTGGAGCCCAGTTGGGACGATCGGGGATCTAGCATTTGGGGTTGCCTTCTTTTATTTTGGTTCCGTAGTCGGACCTTGATTGTACTCGGAATGATGTATGTTTAATTTATGTATTGTGTGAAGTGGCGACTGTAAGCCAACTCTTTATCCCATTCTTGTTCATTACATGGTATTGTGTGAAGATGACCCTTCTTGCGACAAAACCACCATGCGGTTATGCCTCCAAGTCGTGCCTCGACACGTGGGAGATATAGCCGCATCATGGGCGTTACAAGTTGGTAATCAGAGCCATCCCCGACTTAGGAGCCCCCTGCTTGATCGAATCGCTGGCGTTGTTGAGTCTAGAAAAAAATGTTTTGAGTCTTAGGATTATATATATCGGAGAGTAGGATTCTTTTTACTCCTCAGTCCCTTCGTCGCTCTGGTGAGGCCCCCTGACGTAGAAGTTTTGACTCTCCTCTCCTCAAATTTCATGAATTTTTTTAGGATCACGCGGGTATCTTGGAATCGTTCCGATGGTTTTGTGACGAGAACATTGTTCTTGGTGCCTCCTGACATTTAGGGGTTGTGGCAGTGTCCCGGGGAGTTGAGCTCCGAGGTGTTGTCGTCACAAGTTTATCGTTGCAGTTCTGGAATACCTGAGTTTCGCCGACATCGAAAATCTCTTTTATGCAGTTGTTGGTGAGATCACCTCGACGCCACCCAGTACTGGGGCGAGAGTTCGGGAGTATTGCCATAACTCGTATAACGGATGCTTTTCGAAGGTTGAGGTAAATGATTTCCGAAGGTTTCTTGGTTATGTGTTGAAGGATGGATACAGCTGGATCTAGGTATTGTTAGTTTGGGTGAGATATATTGCGTCCCCTGTATCCCCAACACCTGATTGCATAACCAGAAAGTTTCGGGAGTTTATAAGTGGGAATTCAAGTAGCTCCTAGGATATCTTTCTGACAGATGCATGATATGAGATTGGGGTTCGACGTCTAGTGGTCCGCTTATCCACGGTTGGTTTTATAGTGGTCTCGTTGTGTCTTAAAGAGTCCTTGGCTATGCTGACTCGGGGACGCTTCGTATGTCATGTGCACTGCCTTGTACATGATGGTGCTGTATGATCGAGCCCGTGTGGGCCCCACCACAAAAACTTCGGATGAAATCTCTATCATATGTTTGTTCCGGCTTATTCTGCAAGCCAATCCTTTGTTTTGTTTTGAGTTGTGGTATTCGAGTTGCTTCGAAGTCAAATGTTGATTCCATACCTTTTTCTAAGTGGCTTCTCAACTTATGGAAGTGTGATGATTTACTATGGAATTCATTCGTTCATCCTCGTTCGAATGTTTATTGTGAAGACTATGTTGCAATTTCTATCCATTGATTCAACTTGCCTATCTGTCTATCAAGATGCTAACGGATGTCACCCTCTTCAGGATGGCTCCGCCAACGCGTCAGAATCCGGAACGCAATGATGGGAGTTAGGCGAACCCTCCGCCACCTCCTCCGCCTCCGGAGGCATGGCAAGCTGTTATGGCAGCCACCAACGCCAATGCCCAGATAATTTTGCAACTCTTGCAAGAGCGCACCCAAGGGCAAGCCAACCAAGGAAATCAAGGCCAAGGCAACAATCAGCCTCACTTCGCTACCCTCAACCAGTTCCTTGCAAATCAGCCGAAGTCTTTCAACTACTGCGCCGAGGCCACAGACGCCGATGATTGGCTCGTGGACATCAACAAGCATTTTGAATGTAGCAATGTCTGGCCTGAGGACTTTGTCAAGTTTGCTTCTTTCCAACTCAAGGATCAAGCTGCCGAGTGGTATCAACAATACAAAGATTCCAGAGGAGGTCGTGTGATTACCTGGGATGATTTCCGCCAAGACTTCAAAGCTCACCACATTCCACAAAGTGTTGTTGAGAGCAAGCGTGAGGAGTTCCGCAATCTCAAGCAAGGCAGCATGTCCGTGTATCAATACAATACCCAGTTTCAGAAACTCGCTCGCTTCGCTAAGGAAGACGTCCCTGATGAAAAGAGCATGATTTATCAATTCAGAGGTGGCCTCAGAGAAGATCTGCAATTAGCTCTCGTGCTTTTTGAGCCGACCAAGTATGATGAATTCTACAACATGGCACTGAAGCAAGAAGCTGCTCAGCTCAAGTGTGAGGCTTCTAAGAAGAGAGTCAGGGACGCAGTTCAGTCTTCTTCTTCCTCACTAGTGGCAGCTAAGCAATAGCAGTTCTGGTTGCCTCCTCCTCCTCCGTTTCGTCAACCTTACCAGCAGAAGAACAAAGGTGGCCATGGATCTTCCACTACAAAAAAAAGACACATCCGTGACATTTTGGGCCGAACGAATTTTTTTCCTGTCATACATATGACACTTCTATGACGATAATTGTGACAAAACCCGGTATCATCATAGATGTGCTGGGCTCCTACTTCTATGACAAAAAATCATGACAGAAAATGGGCTTTTCGTCCTGCGCGGGCCGGAGACGCAGCTGCATGACATTCTTTGGGCCGTCCATGATGGAAAAAACTGTGGTAGAAGCGAGGGGGAGGAAAATTTCGGGGAGTTCCCGGTTACGGTGGGAGGTTGGGGGCCGAGCGATGCACGTTTCTCTCGTACACGTACGCGCGTGTGTGCGAGGCGTTGGCTCTAACTGAACCCGAGCGAGGCGTTGGGCTCTAACTGAACCCGAGCGATTGCACTGCAGGCTACACGTTACTGAACCCGAGCGATCGATCGATGGCTATTAACTGAACCCCATCGAGCGATTCCTTCGCTACTGCTGCTAACTGAAGCCGATCGATTGGATGAACAGTGAGCGTTGCGGGGGGGGGGGGGGGTTGGATGAACAGTGAGTGGTGGCGTTGCCTCTGGATGAACAGGACCCCGTGGCGTGGAGGGCTGGATGAACAGTAGACGGTGGAGGGGTGGTTGAACAAGACCCCACGGTGTGGAGGGCTGGATGAACAGTAGACGGTGCAGGGGTGCCCGTGGAGGGGTGGTTGAACAGTAGCCGGTGGAGTAGCACGCGGTGGAGGCTAGATGAACAGGAGCCCGTGGAGGCTGGAGGAGGTTGACGGTAGCCCGTGGAGGCTGGAGGAGGTCGACGGTGGAGATGAACAGTATCCCGTGGAGTCCCGTTTTGCGGTATGCCACACCCCTCCCGATGAACAGGACCCCCGTTTCGACCGTAGGAGGTCCGTTTCGTCCGTTTTGCGGTACGGCACACCCCTCCCGATCAACAGGACCCCCGTTTCGACCGTAGGAGGTCCGTTTCGTCCGTTTTGCGGTACGCCACACCCCTCCCGATCAACAGGACCCCCGTTTCGACTGTAGGAGGTCCGTTTCCTCCGTTTTGCGGTACGCCACACCCCTCCCTATCAACAGGACCCCGTTCCGAACGTAGGAGGTCCGTTTCCTCCGTTTTGCGGTACGCCAGGCCTCGTTTCCATCGCCTGTTCCGTCCAAGCCCTCCCGATGAACACGACCACGCATTCCGTTCTGACCCAGCCGGTTGGCTCCCACGCGTTCCATTGCCTCCCGATGAACACGACGCATTCCATTGCCTCCCCATGAACACGACACATTCCGTTGCCTCCCCATGAACACGACGCATTCCGTTGCCTCCCCATGAACACGACGACGACGCTGTTTCTCCGTTCTGACCCAGCCATGTACACGAGCCCTGGCAGTACGTATGCGCGAGTAGGCGTTCGAGACCTCGCCCGTATGTACACATACGTGGCCGTATTTTCTTTCTTGCACCCTGGCCGCTGTACGTACGTGTACATGCTACGTGCGCGCCTCTACTACGACACGTGCGCGCCTCTACTACGACACGTGTGCGCCTCTACATCGACCAGTATGTACGTACACGTTCGCGACCAGAATGACAACGCTACGTACGCTTCGACCAGGTGGGCCCCGACTGTCAGGCACTTCCTTGCCTGCGAAGATGTAGCTGGTGGGTCCCAGCAGTCAGGGGGCGAATCATTTTTTTTTGCCCGAACGCACTTCCTTGCGTGCGAAGATGTAGCCTGTGGGTCCCATCAGTCAGGGGGGCGAATCGTTTTTTTTGCCCGGACGCACTTCCTTGCGTGCGAAGGTGTAGCTGGTGGGTCCCAGCAGTCAGGGGGGCGAATCGTTTTTTTTTTTGCCCGGATGCACTTCCTTGCGTGCGAAGATGAAGTTGGTGGGTCCCAGCAGTCAGGGGGAAACGTTTTTTCCGCGAAATACAGTGGCCCGTCCGGTGGGTCCCAGCTGTCAGGTGGAGGAATCATTATTTTCCGCGTAATAAGGAGGCACTTCCTTGCTGCGGCCGTGGACCCAGCTGTCAGCCTCTCCACATACAGTCCACGTCCGATGGAAGTTGTTCCTTGACCACGTTGACCAGGCCGCGCCGAGAGCACTATGGCGGTGGACGACGGCGAGGCCTAGGAAGGGGACGACGCGGAGCCGGGGAAGACGCGGCAGTTTAAGCCCGCGCGGAGAGGAGTACGAGGGTTCACTGGTTCGGCTGTGGTGTGAGGCTGCCGTCGCCGCAGTGCCTGGCCAGCGGTGGGAATAGTAGGGGGCGGTGAGGCCTCCGCGGCATCACGGCCGGCCACGGGAGGCAGGAGCATGCGGCACGACCGGCGCTGCTTTGGGCGGCTGGAGCAAGAAGACCAGAGGTTGAAGAAGCACTACGGCCGTTGGATGGACATCGTACGGTCACTGGAGCTAGAATCGTTCATATTGACTAAGTTGACAAAGCCCTCCGTCCCCGTCAACTTAGTTGGCCCACAAGTCATCCTCCCACTATGGTGGGTCCCAGCTAGCAGGGGTATTCATTTTTTGTGCGTAATAAGGAGGCACTTCCTTGCGTGCGAAGATATAGCTGGTGGGTCCGACATGTCAGGGGGGGGAACGTTTTTTCGCGAAATACAGAGGCCCTTCCGGTGGGTCCCAGTTGTCAGGTGGAGGAATCATTATTTTGCACGTACAGTCCACAACCGATGGATGTCGTTCGTTGACCACGTTGACCAGGCGGCGCCGAGAGCACCATGGCGGTGGACGACGGCGAGGCCTAGGAAGAGAACGACACGGAGTCGGGGAAGACTCGGCAATGGTTGCCCACGCGGTGGGGAGTACGAGGGTTTACTGGTCCGGCTGCCGTCGCCGGAAAATAACAGCAGGTGTGGGTGAGTAGAGGAATGGCCTGGCCAGCAATGAAGTAGGGAGGGGCGGTGCGGCCTGTGCGGTAGCACAGCCGGCCACGGGAGGTGGGAGCAGGCAGTCCCACAGGAGCTGGTTTGGGCGGCTGGAGCAAGAAGATCAGATATTGAAGAAGCAGCACGGCCGCTGGATTAACATCCAACGGTCACTGCTGCTGGAATCGTTTGTGGACTAAGTTGACAAAGCCAAAGTACACGTCAACCTAGTAGACCCACAAGTCAGCCTCCAAATCTGTCCCAAACAGCATACAGCCCGAAATTTCTAGCCAGATTCAAATTAATTTTAAATCTAAATATACCTTAATTTAAATTCAATGAAATTTTACCCGCACAAAAACAATGAAATTTAAAATATCAAAATCCGAAAGAAAACAGTATTTTGGAACTAATTGCCTGTTTGCAGTATTTTTTCATTTTACATCCCATTTATTATTACTTATAGCCCATTTTCTGGGCAAAATGCATCCCTCCTCGTCTTGAAAGATTTCCGGCCCAGCAGGGCGTAGAAAAGCAAGTAGGCCTATGTTGGTTATTCTGCAAAAACAAAATAGCTGGCTAGGCATTTTCAGAAAGGAAAAAAACAAACTGGGCTGGTCATGTGCTAAACATATGAAATAAAAGCCTGGGCTAGACAGGCCACGGGTCCCGCACAACCCGGTTGATACCCTTCTCCGTCCCGAAAAAACAAAATTACTGCGCGCGCTGCTGGGTCCCTACTGTCATCCTCACCATGTACAGTCATCTCCTTATTCCTCTCGGTTGTTTACCATGTTGACAACACCGGAGGGCAGCGCCGCGGCGAGCGAACCAAGGCGGAGGACGATGGTGAGGCCTCAGACGAGAACGAACAGGAGCCGGGGAAGATCACAGCCAGTCGTGGGAGGCGGGAGCAGGCGGTCCCGCCGGCGCTGGTTTGGCTTTGGCGGCTCGAGGAAGAAGAGACTGAAGAAACGCGACAGATGTTGAATGTCAATCCAACGGTTAAGGTTGGCACAATCGTTTGTTGACCAAGTAGCATACTTTTTTATATATAGGAAGAAAACTGCGAGGAAAATGCGTTCGTCTGCCGTCCTCCTCACAGGGAACGTTCGCCACATAAGTGACTAGCACCCTTGGTTTTCAACCGAGAGGTCTTGGGTTCGAGTCCCAGGAACTCTCAATTTTGTCCTCCTTCCTTCCTCGCAAAAAAAGGGAAAGAAAATCAAAGACTTGGGAAGGCGTACAGAACAAGCTAGTGTACCAGTAAAGAGACGTTGCCGAGTTTTGGAAAAAAGAAAGACGTGCTCCTGTAGCTGGTTCGAATCCAAACCTAGACTATGACTATATATGGTGCTATGCTACTCTGCAAGTAATGAAACTGACATATCCAACGTTCGCTTCTCCTCTTCTCTACTTACTCTGCCTAGCATCAGAAGCTCTGGCCGCAGCAACCATGTCCGCTGGCTGCTCGTCCACCTGCTCTTCAGCACACAACAACCAGATATGCGCCAAGTCACCACCCGTACCATCGCCTGTGGGTCTCATCACACCCCCGCCGGCACGCGCACCGCAACCGATTGCTCATCGCAACCCGCTGCCGTTGGTGTGGTGCCACTGCTGCAAATCACGCAGAGTCATCCGTCGCGTCTCAACCACAATCCGCAACCCTGGCCGAGTCTTCTACAAATGCCCGAATCATGGGGTAATAATATGTTTAACTGTTGTTCTGCTGCTTTCAGTTGCTGATTTTTTAATAGTTTGGTTGATGATCTTCCAATTTGATTCGTGCAGAAAAGGGAAGATTCGTGTGATTTGTATTTCTGGGAAGTTGCTGATGTGGGGGAATGCAACTACACTGATTATTTGGTTAGCCGAGGAATCCCAATACCAGCAGGTTGGGGTGTTGGACAAGTAACTGAAGGAACGGCAGAAGAGGAAGATGCAGAGCAGAAGGTTAAAGATGCAGTTCCTCTGATCATGGCCAAGCAACAGCTGCTGAATGGCCTTGACAGCAATGAGGAGATGAAAGAGCTTGTGAAGATAATGGGCAAAATCAATGTGCTCTGTAGGATGATTGTCTCTTTTTTGTAGTGTATGTAGCACTCGTGATGTATTCAGTGGCTACGACATGAGCACTTTGCTGAAACTAGTAATGAATGAAACCTATGTAGCAGGCTGGGCGTAGTGTTGTGAACATCTAATGATTTCTATTAACAGAAATTAGGGGGTATCCCCCTTTGCTCATATAAATAAATAAATAGTAGAGGCCCTGTCGGGTCAGCTTTGTTCTCATTCGAAGACGTCGAGGAAATTGCAGTCCAACAGCAAACTATGTCATCAAATTCAAGTTTCACATCCAAATATGAGTACAACTAAACAACAATGTCATCATGTTTTAGTTGTCATACAATCACCAAACACAAATCAGCATACATAACAAGTGATGTTCTCACAGCAAAATACTAAACAACATGTTCATCGGGTTTCAGTTGTCATAGCAAACACAATTTCACATAGTTGATAAAAAAAGTCTTCTGACAGGCAAATACGACAAAAGCAATGTAATCATCATCCGCAGCAGCAGCGTCAACATCTTCGCCATGTGTATCAGTCTGAATCATAATTCCCCACGGTGTCATCTTCTTCTTCGTCCTCAACGTCCTCGAACGTTGGCTTCTTCTTGATCAACTCTTGTATGTCCACAGCACGACAGGCAATCTTTTCGCCGGCATCATTGACGTGATGGTTCTCAAAGATATTTGGAACATCTGTGTTATCTTGTACATCAGGAGCAGTGTAAGCATCATCTTGTTGTGCAACTTCATTAAACGAATTCCTTTGCTCAAACCTTGGCAATACTCTCCAGTCATCGCTACGTGCAAATGTGTCTTCCAAGAAAAATATCTGTGTTGCTTGATTTGCCAAAATAAAAGGCTCGTTGGTCTGGTACGCCGCCTTGACATTGATGGATTTGAAATAATCATCAGCTCTGGGTTTTGCGATCCTGGAAAACAGGTTATACCAACGACAGCACAACAGAACCACACACCGACGATCCTCAAAACTGGAGATATACTGCAACTAAACAATGTCTGTTATGTTAGCATACATTTCAGTTGTCTCTTTGTCATACGTATCCGTGCTCATGATGGCACTGTTTTGTGTCTTCCTGCCTTCGTCTCGTGCAAGGGTGTTGTAGCGCACATCTCCAACAACGCAAGATTCATAATGTCTTACCCGAGTATCAGGACCCATTGCTAGTGAGTAAAGGGCATCATCAACTGCCTGCCCATCCTCCCGCATCTTCTTAACCTATGGTTAGAAAATAGACAAGTTGATCATCTTATGTACTCAATATATTAAAAAAACTGACAGTGCACTTCAAAAGCTTATATGGTTCTTGAACCATTTCGCAAATCCTCCCATAACCAGGTTGTCAATGTTTCTTGGATTTTGCGGCAGTAACTCCTCTTTGTAGATGCTGCACAACATAGTGATCGCGTCAAACATCTAAATATATAAGAATGTGCTGCAAGTTTAGTAGATTCCGATGTATAAGCTCCAGTACAACACTTACTTGATATAAGGTAGTATCTCAGGACAGTTATTCAACACATACCAAACCATTTTGTCCAAATCTTTAGGTTTGTCCTCTTGTCGACTCTTCCCTGTAACTCGAACAGAATAATCGAAAACATTGAGCCCGGGATTGTCTTCACCCACCTCTTTGCTAAGCTGATCAGCCGTTTCAATGTATTTTGAGCAGAATGTCAACGCTTTTGTAGCAATGTAGGCCTCTGCAATGGAACCCTCGGGTCTAGCTCTGTTCCTAACATAGCCCTTGAAAGTGCCTAGCCGCCTTTCAATAGGGTACATCTAGCCATACTATATTGGACCTCTAAGTAGTGCCTCATCAAGTAGATGAACAGCCAAATGCACCATCACATCAAAGAAAGCTGGAGGATATATCTTCTCAAGGTCGCATAGGATAGTTGGTATCTTGTCTCTAAGACGCTCCAAAGCATCTATCCTGATATTCCTACTGCAGAGTTCCCTGAAGAATTGTCCCAACTCTGCAACTGCTCTGTATAAGTCAGGGCGGCCCAATCCTCTAAGGATAACAGGTAAAACCCTTTGAAGTAGGACGTGGCAGTCATGAGTTTTCAACCCTTGTACCTTGTTTCCATCTGCACTGACTCTCCTTTCAGGGTTGGAAGCAAATCCATGTGGGAATCTCACACATGACAGGACCTCGCAGAATTCTTTTCTTTTTACCTTGTCCAAGACGTACACAGCCGGTGCCATATCCCGTGGTTTACCTTCATCTTGCACCTGCAAATCCTTTCTGATACCCAGGTGTGTCAAATCAATCCTAGATTTTAAGGTATCTTTCGTCTTGCCTTCAATATTAAGAAGTGTGCCAATAATGTTGTCACATATATTTTTCTCGATGTGCATCACATCAAGATTATGCCGCAGATCCAAATCTTTCCAATACTCCAAGTCCCACAAAGTGGACCTGCGGGTAAACAATAATCTCACATGCTTCCTTTTCCCGCTACCATTACCAGGATGGTTTCCTGGTGTAATATGCCTGACCTTCTCTAATTCCACTTGCAACTCATCGGCGGTGAGCCTCTTTGGCGCATCACGGTTTTCATGCTTTGCATTGAACACATGTCTTTGGTATTTTCTAGGATGCGGCTTGTCCTTAGCAGGGAAACGACGGTGTCCAATGTAACAGATCTTGCTAAGTATTGCGTATGACAGTGGATTCCTGTCACAGCGAACACATGCATTGTAACCATGTGTCGTTCGCCCTGACATAGTGCCCAAAGCCGGATAATCATGGATGCACCAAATTATAACAGCACGCAGAAAGAAATCAGCTGGTGGGCTGCTATATAGGTCTCGAGTGAGAACACCCTTCCATAGCTGTTGAAGTTCCTCCACAAGAGGCTCCATGAACAAATCAAAATCCTTTCCAGGAATTTTTGGACCTGGGATGAGCAAGGCCATCATGTACTTCGATTCTTTGGTGCAGACATTTGGAGGCATGTTGTAAGCGATAACAAGCACTGGCCACATGCTATATGTGGCGCTCTGATGGCCAAATGGGTTAAATCCATCTGAAGCTAAGCCAAGTCTAATGTTTCTCGGGTCAGCAGCAAACTCTTTGTGTTTATCATTGAAGCTTTTCCACTCACTACCATGAGATGGATGGCTCATTACATTCTGATCTCTGTACTCTTGGTTCCTAGAATGCCACAGTACATCCTCTCTTGTTTCAGCATCATGAAACAACCTCTGCAATCTTGGTGTAATTAGAAAATGTCTCAGAACATTATGAGGAATCCTCTTCACAGCATCGCCATCTTTCCATCTTGATGATTTGCATTCCGGGCATTCACTTAAGTTGGCATAATCCTTCCGGAACAGAACACAATTATTCTTACAAACATGGATAATATCATATCCAATTCCAATTGCACGAAGGAAATTCTTCATTTTACTGTAGGTGTGTGGCAGCTCAGACGCATCTGGGAAAGATTTGTGGAAAGCAGCCAACATCGCATCGACTGATTTGTTCGTCATCCGCTCAGATGTCTTCACCTGAAGAAAGGTGACCATAGCTGAGAATACTGACAGCTTATTTCCTGGGGTGACAGCAACGTTGCATTATTCCAACATTGTAACGACCAAACCTCGAAGGATTTGAGTCTCTGTGCTTACTGTGCTAGTCCCTGGATCGAACTCGCTAGCACACACAGTATAGATGAATACCAGAATAGCAAGTGCATCATTATTACAACGTATGATCCAGAATGTATAAAATAAAACAATCTGCATAGCACTTGGCCAGCTTTATTCAATCAAACAGCGGAAAGTAGCAGAAAATAACGATGAGTCCCATCATAGCCCACTGCCGATGCTGAGTGCAGACTCGCGACCCTAACGGTACCTTACTCTTCGTGTGAATATCCTGCAACATGAGACGTTGCAGCCATATAGGTCAATACTTGGAATGTATTGGCAAGTTACACAGGAGTAATAATATAGCAGACCTACATGTATATGCATAATATAACAAAAGGAAGGCTTGAGGGTTTATTTTGTATAAAGCTGATTTTGTCCTCATAACTACCTAAGAGTCAAATTTTTATTTAGTTCTTTTATTACTACAATTAAACACACAAGGTTGAGTTGGCAAAATCAACTCCAACCTACCCTTTATTAAGTTGCCCAACAAATTTATTAAGTGTCACATCTGTCAAGATCATCCAACAACTGTAATGGCATAGTCGCTCAAATTTACCCATAACCGGGGGCACGGCTAATCATGATTAGTTTTAATACTGTGCAGAGTTTTGCACACTTTACCCACTAGACTCAACCCGAAGGTTGAGACGAAGTCTTTCAGAAGCAGTCACCTCCACCCCCGGCAGCCGGTACACCTACTCATATCTACATCTGCTAGCTTACCTGGGCGAGGATCCCACAACCTACTCAACTAAGCCAGAGCCCATTTAGCTAGTGGTTGCACATGGAAGCTACTAGTCACTAAGTCTGTCTGATCTTTTTGAGCTTGGGCGGCCATCCACTTACATTCAGAGGGTATAAACCATGATGTTCTTGAAACCACCCTTCAATACCAATTCCGCCCAGAGGTGAATTAAGTCCTTAATTACTACTCAATTTTTTATATTTATAGTCGTCACATAAGCTCAATGAATACACGAACCACCCCCGTCTACAAAGCATAGCAAGCTACAACTACCACGATTTGCAAAACACGGGAAGATAGCTCAACAGCATAGCAAAATTTATATATTAATCCTATACATGCATATATTCATAGTGTGATATAACTACATGCATAGAAAACAATAGGTAAATGATGATCAACATGTAACTTGCCTTGGTTCTGGTTCAGAAAGTCACACTCCTGACAATAGCTCGCGCCGCACTCCGGACAATCTACACGTTTCACACAATTCAACAAATCAATTATCGGAACACAAATAGAACCAAAACAAAACCAACAGCAAGAAAACCATTTCAAAAACCCAAGAACAGTAGCTTAACAGCACCTAAAATGCACTACGGTCACAATGCAAAAAGAAACACCTAAAACCGACAAACGGTTTGAAAGTTACGGCCTCCGGAAGATTTAATTCAAATTCAAACGAATTCAAATTTGAACAGTGCAAACATGTGCAAAGTTGGTACTATGATAATGTGCTCATTTTTCTGAGATCATGGGAAAAAGAATCACCTAATTTGGAATTATATAATAAAAGATATAGCTAGTTGAAGTTAGAGTTGAAAATCTGAAAAAAAAAACAGAAACAGAAATCTCCTGGGCACTGTAGCAACTCCTGTGCGTGTCCTGTAGCGAACTGCCACGTGTCATTCTGTGATTAGCCAGAGTTTGCTGTGTGTGCGTGCTCACCGGAAACAGAGGAAAAACGTCAGTGGCTTCGGGCGTCGGCGGCAGGGGCTCTCCGGCGAGTCTCCGGCGAAGGTGAGGTGACGGGCGGAGGCGGCTTCGAGTTGCGGACGCAGTGGTGGTGTTCAACGGCGACGGGGCTCCCTCGAGCGGCGGTGGCGAGCTCCTGACCTCCGGCGTGCTCCGGCGAAGTCAGGCGTTGGTGGCGGCGTCGTCCTGGTGCGCTGCAGGTTAACCCGAGGTGTCAAACGAGTGCGGCGTCGAGAGAGAGAGATCGAGTGGAGCAGGAGGCGCGGCTCTGCGGGCTCTTACGGCGGCGCAAACGAGCGGTGAACGACGGCGGCCGCGAGCTCCTCCTGCGAGATCCAAAACACCGGACAGAGGCGTTTGGACGAGAGGTGATGGGGAAAAGGCTGCGGTAGGGTTCTTCGAGGGGTTTTGCCCGCATGGGGGGTCTCGGGCGTGCGCGGGATCGACCACGGGCGCGGGGCAATCCGGCTCGGCCTCGGCGTGCGTGCGTGCGTGCGGCACCCGGTGTCCGGCTTGGTGTGGAAGAAACAGGGGCACGTGGGGTCAGCGGGTGAGCGGCTGAAGCGATGCGGGTCGGGTGAGCGGCGTACCGCTTCGCTGCGGCTTAGGTGGGATGCGGCTGAAGCGATGCGGGTCGGGCGAGCGGCGTACCCCTTCGCTGCGGCTTAGGTGGGCTGCGGCTGTGCGGGGTTAGGTGGGCCGCGGTGGCTGCAGTGGTGTGGGCGGCGCTGCTGGGCCGGCTGGCTGGCTGGGCCGCGGGCTGGCCGGCTCGTTGCCTTTTTTTTAAACACAGCAGCAGAAAACAAAATAAATAAAATAAAATACACAATATAAATTCTAAATAAAAATACCTAGACACACAGTCAAAATAGCACTACAGCTATAAACTACAGGAACACTAGTTCCAACACTAATGCAATTTTCGAAAATAGTTTTTATGCAATAGGCAACACATAACAGCAACAAAACACTCAAATAAAATATTTTGAAGATTGCAAAAATTACCAGAATATATTAGATGAACTGGAAATAATATTCTGCACATTATGAACATTTTTAAACAGGGGAGAAGTCACTTATCTCCACTCCAATAAATTGCCTTTGTTGCATAATGATTTGAATATTTTAGAAAAAGGCAAATAATGTAATAAAAATATGATATGCATATGAATGATCTAATAACATCCTAATTTAGGAAAATTGGGATGTTACAAACCTACCCCCCCTTAAGATGAATCTCGTCCTCGAGATTCGGGCTGATTAGCAAATAGGTGTGGGTGATCGTGCCTGAGATCTTCCTCTTGTTCCCAGATAGCTTCCTCCTCGGTGTGATGATTCCACTGAACCTTGCATAACTTAATTGTCTTGGTGCGAGTAACTCTCTCTGTTGTCTCCAGAATCTTAACCGGTTTATCCTCATATGTCAAATCACTCTCCAACTGAATTGCCTCAAGTGGCACTGTGTCCCTCAATGGAACATCCATCATCTCTGCATGGCACTTCTTCAACTGAGATACATGGAACACATTATGAACTCCTGACAAGGATTCTGGCAACTCCAGCTGATAAGCTACCTCTCCTCTATGCTCCAAGATCTTGTAAGGCCCCACAAAATGTGGTGCTAACTTACCTTTGATTCCAAACCTCTTAATTCCACGAAGTGGTGAAACTCGAAGATATGCGCGGTCTCCTACCTCGTATGTCACCTCCTTACGTTTTGCATCTGCATAACTCTTCTGCCTGGACTGTGCTATCTTCAGCCTGTCACGAATCAACTTGACCTTCTCCTCAGCATCTCTGATCAAGTCTGGCCCAAAGAACTGATGCTCTCCAACCTCATCCCACATCAATGGTGTTCTGCACTTCCTACCATACAATACCTCAAATGGTGCCATCTTCAGACTAGCCTGGTAACTGTTATTATATGAGAACTCTGCATAAGGTAAATTATCATCCCAACTGGACCCATAGTCCAAAGCACAAGCTCTCAACATATCCTCCAAAATCTGATTTACCCTCTCTGTCTGCCCATCTGTCTGTGGGTGGAAAGCTGTACTGAATTCCAGCCTGGTGCCCAAGGATTCATGCAACTGACGCCAAAATTTGGATGTGAACTGAGTACCTCTATCAGACACTACCTTCCTTGGAACTCCATGCAAACAAACAGTTTTAGACATATAAATCTTTGCTAGCTGAGCACTGGTATAAGTAGTCTTTACCAGGATGAAGTGAGCAACTTTAGTCAAACGATCAACAACTACCCAAATAGAATCATAACCTGATCGAGTCCTGGGTAGACCTGTAATGAAATCCATACCAATCTCATCCCACTTCCAATCAGGTATAGGCAATGGCTGTAACAAACCTGCTGGTCTCTGATGTTCCGCCTTAACTCTCTGGCACACATCACATGTTGCAATATACCCAGCAATCTCCCTGTTCAGGCTAGGCCACCAAAATCTTTCCCTCAAATCCAAATACATCTTAGTATTACCTGGGTGAATAGAATAAGGTGAATCATGCGCCTCCTGAAGAATCAACTTCCTGATATCTGCATCTTGAGGTACACAAATACGCTTCTCATGGCTCCATGTTCATCCTCACGGAAACCTTGTGCCTTACCTTTAACCATATTCTCTTTTATCTCAGCAATCTCCTTATCATTTTTTTGAGCTTCTCTGATCCTGTCAAGCAAAGTAGGATTTACCTCAAGTGTTGCTAAATATCCCTTAGGAACCATCTCCAACCTGAGATTCCTGAATTGTTCACATAACTCGGGTGGCATATTATCAATATTAATTGCATTAGCATGGCTCCTACGACTCAATGCATCAGCAACAACATTAGCCTTACCAGGATGATACTGCACATTCAAATCATAATCTTTAATAAGCTCCAACCATCTCCTCTGCCTGAGGTTCAAATCCTTCTGAGTAAAAATATACTTCAAGCTCTTATGATCAGTAAATATATCACAATGATTACCAATAAGATATGGCCTCCAAGTTTTCAATGCATGCACAACTGAGGCTAACTCCAAATCATGTGCAGGATAATTATGCTCATGATTCTTAAGCTGGCGTGAAGCATAAGAAACAACTTTACCTTCCTGCATCAAAACACTCCCAAGTCCTTGACGAGAAGCATCACAATATATCTGGAAGTCCTTATGTATGTCTAGCAGAGTTAAAACTGGTGCCGTAACCAAGCGCTGCTTCAATTCCTGAAAGCTGGCTTCACATTCATCAGTCCAAACAAACTTCTTCTCTTTCTTCAGCAATTCAGTCATAGGCTTTGCGATCTTGGAAAAGTTCTCAATAAACCTCCTGTAATAACCTGCAAGGCCCAAAAAGCTGTGAATCTCCCCAACTGTCGTGGGTGTCTCCCACTCTGTAACTGCAGCAACCTTAGATGGATCAACTGTAACTCCATTACCTGACACAACATGTCCAAGGAAAGCTACCTCATCCAGCCAAAACTCACATTTTCTAAACTTGGCATACAACTGATGTTCCCTCAGTTTCTCCAATACCAAACGCAGATGCACCTCATGCTCTTGCTTACTTGGAGAATACCAATATATCATCAACGAAAACAACCACAAATTTATCCAAGAACTCCATAAACACCTTGTTCATCATATTCATGAAGTATGCAGGAGCATTAGTCAATCCAAATGACATAACAGTATATTCATACAACCCATACCTCGTAGTAAAAGCAGTCTTTGGAATATCTTGCTCACGAATCTTCAATTGATGGTAACCAGAACGGAGATCAATCTTAGAAAACACAGTAGCTCCCTCCAACTGGTCAAACAGATCATTTATCATAGGCAAAGGATACTTATTCTTAATGGTTACCTCATTGAGAGAACGATAATCAACACACATCCTCAAGGTTCCATCCTTTTTCTCCACAAACAAACCTGGAGCTCCCCAAGGTGATGAACTTGGGCGAATAAATCCTTGTGCCTGCAATTCTCTTATCTGCTTCTTCAATTCCTCCAACTCTTGAGGAGGCATTCTATACTGTCTCTTTGCTATAGGTCCAGTGCCCGGTATTAAATCAATAAGAAACTCAATATCTCTATCTGGTGGCATACCTGGCAACTCCTCTGGAAACACATCTGGATAATCCATCACGACTGGCACCTCTTCTAGGCTAGCCCCCTTAAGAGAGTTCACATGTACCTGCTTATGCTTATCCTTACATACATATTTGATCCTCTTCCCTCCTGGTGCACTGAGAGTAATAGATCGACTGGCACAATCAATAAAACCCTCATACTTGATCATCCAGTCCATACCCAAAATAATATCCAGACCTTGTGACTTCAGTATAAATAAATCTGTTGGAAAAACATGCTTCCCAATAGACAAAGGCATCTGAAAACAACCCAAACTTGCCGCCATCTCAGCCCCCGGAGAACTTACTAGAATAGGTGACTTAAGTACTACGGTAGACAGCTTATGTTTATCCACAAATACCCGTGATATGAATGAATGTGATGCACTAGAATCAAAAAGAACAAGCGCAGGTATTGAATTGATCAAAAACTTACCAATCACTGCATCAGGTTCATTGTAGACCTCCTCCACATTAACATGGTTGACATGACCCCTTTGGATGGGGTTTGGCTTGCTCACTCCTGAAATCCCATTACCGTTCTTGCTCTCTGGACAAGCATTGGAGTAGTGGCCCATCTGCCTACACTTATAGCACTGAACCTGACTAATATCCCTCTGCACAGGCATACTCTGGTGGCTCTGGTTATTATTCCCTCCATTACCATTACCATTGTTACTCTTGTGCCCATTGTGATGATGGTGGCCATTATGGTTGTGGCCATTCCCTCCATGGTGATTATGATGCCCATTACCTCCATGATGATTATGTCCATTACCTCCATTACCATGATATGAAGTGCGTGGCTTCTGATGTGGTCCTGAATTATACCTGTTATTGTTGTTGTACTTCCTCTTGCGATTCTCTATGGTATGTTGCTTCCCTCCAGCACAATAGCCTTATCAATCAGGTCCTGACAATTCCTAAAAGTGGCCACTGTCAACTAAAGGCTCAACTCATCATTAAGGCCCTCCAAGAATTTCTCCTGCCTAGTTGCATCAGTGTTAACATCATTAGGAGCATAACGTGCAAGATTATTAAATTCCTTCACATACGCATTAACTGTGCGACCTCCCTGGCGCAAACTGCGGAACTCCTTCTTTTTCAGACTCATAGCACTAGCAGACACATGTGCAGCACGAAAAGCATCCTGAAACTAAGGCCATGTGATAGTAGCAATGGGATAAGTGACCAAGTAGTTGTCCCACCAAGCTGCAGCAGGACCCTCCAACAAATGTAAGGCAAACCTCACCCTCTCTGCATCTGTGCATCCAACCGTCTCCAGGTTCCTATTGACTGCACGGAGCCAGTCATCGGCCATAATAGGTTCAGGGGAACTGGAGAACCTCTGAGGATTCAACCTCAAGAACCTGGTAAGCATATCCACTGGTGGAGGTGGTGGTGGATTGTTGTTGTTATTGTTGTTGTTCTGGTTCTGGACAAGCAACTGGATCAACTGAGCTTGTCCCTGAAGCAACTGTTGCATGTATGGCGGTACATCATTGCCATTGTTGTCTCCTCCTGCAGCATTACGCCTAGTATCACGCCTCGGCGGCATCTGGTGGGCAAGCATAGATGAGTTATAGATATAATAGGACCAAAGCTATGTATATATAAATATATTCTACCCATATGCATAATATGATCAAGCCAACAAAACACAACAACAACTCACACCAACAAACAAACAACAAACAACAAACAATATGATAACATTATATATATAGTCGAATAATTTCGACAAGGTGTAATTTAACAAACAACTAACAATCAAGCAAACAATCTAGTATCTTCATACCATGAAAGTGGGCATAATCAGATACGCTAACACGATAACATTGCAATATAAAACAAACATGAATGGTGGTCTCAACACTAGTTCCTACTTAACTGTTCAAGATACTTGAGGGGTTAACTAATAAACAGTAAGAAGTATACCTAGTTTTATAAAATAATTTTCACTCCTATAGCTTTTCTAATCCATTTTCTAGGGTCACGTCCTACAGTCAACACACTGCTCTGATGCCATCTGTAACGACCAAACCTCGAAGGATTTGAGTCTCTGTGCTTACTGTGCTAGTCCCTGGATCGAACTCGCTAGCACACACAGTATAGATGAATACCAGAATAGCAAGTGCATCATTTATTACAACGTATGATCCAGAATGTATAAAATAAAACAATCTGCATAGCACTTGGCCAGCTTTATTCAATCAAACAGCGGAAAGTAGCAGAAAATAACGATGAGTCCCATCATAGCCCACTGCCGATGCTGAGTGCAGACTCGCGACCCTAACGGTACCTTACTCTTCGTGTGAATATCCTGCAACATGAGACGTTGCAGCCATATAGGCCAATACATGGAATGTATTGGCAAGTTGCACAGGAGTAATAATATAGCAGACCTACATGTATATGCATAATATAACAAAAGGAAGGCTTGAGGGTTTATTTTGTAGAAAGCTGATTTTGTCCTCATAACTACCTAAGAGTCAAATTTTTATTTAGTTCTTTTATTACTACAATTAAACACACAAGGTTGAGTTGGCAAAATCAACTCCAACCTACCCTTTATTAAGTTGCCCAACAAATTTATTAAGTGTCACATCTGTCAAGATCATCCAACAACTGTAATGGCATAGTCACTCAAATTTACCCATAACTGGGGGCACGGCTAATCATGATTAGTTTTAATACTGTGCAGAGTTTTGCACACTTTACCCACTAGACTCAACCCGAAGATTGAGACGAAGTCTTTCAGAAGCAGTCACCTCCACCCCCGGCAGCCGGTACACCTACTCATATCTACATCTGCTAGCTTACCTGGGCGAGGATCCCACAACCTACTCAACTAAGCCAGAGCCCATTTAGCTAGTGGTTGCGCATGGAAGCTACTAGTCACTAAGTCTGTCTGATCTTTTTGAGCCTGGGCGGCCATCCACTTACATTCAGAGGGTATAAACCATGATGTTCTTGAAACCACCCTTCAATACCAATTCCGCTCAGAGGTGAATTAAGTCCTTAATTACTACTCAATTTGTTATATTTATAGTCATCACATAAGCTCAATGAATACACGAACCACCCCCGTCTACAAAGCATAGCAAGCTACAACTACCACGATTGCAAAACACGGGAAGATAGCTCAACGGCATAGCAAAATTTATATATTAATCCTATACATGCATATATTCATAGTGTGATATAACTACATGCATAGAAAACAATAGGTAAAGGATGATCAACATGTAACTTGCCTTGGTTCTGGTTCAGAAAGTCACACTCCTGACAATAGCTCGCGTCGCACTCCGGACAATCTACACGTTTCACACAATTCAACAAATCAATCATTGGAACACAAATAGAACCAAAACAAAACCAACAGCAAGAAAACCATTTCAAAAACCCAACAATAGTAGCTTAACAGCACCTAAAATGCACTACGGCCACAATGCAAAAAGAAAGACCTAAAACCGACAAACGGTTTGAAAGTTACGGCCTCCGGAAGATTTAATTCAAATTCAAACGAATTCAAATTTGAACAGTGCAAACATGTGCAAAGTTGGTACTGTGATAATGTGCTGATTTTTGTGAGATCATAGGAAAAAGAATCACCTAATTTGGACTTATATTATAAAAGATATAGCTAGTTGAATTTAGAGTTGAAAATCTGAAAAAAAAACAAACAGAAACAGAAATCTCCTGGGCACTGTAGCAACTCCTGTGCATGTCCTGTAGCGAACTGCAACGTGTCATCCCGTGATTAGCCGGAGTTTGCTGTGTGTGCATGCTCACCGGAAACAGAGGAAAAACGGCGGTGGCTTCGGGCGTCGGCGGCGGTGGCTCTCCGGCGAGTCTCCGGCGAAGGTGAGGTGACGGGCGGAGGCGGCTTCGAGTTGCGGACGCAGTGGTGGTGTTCAACGGCGACGGGGCTCCCTCGAGCGGCGGTGGCGAGCTCCTGACCTCCGGCGTGCTCCGGCGAAGTCGGGCGTCGGTGGCGGCGTCGTCCTGGTGCGCTGCAGGTTAACCCGAGGTGTCAAACGAGTGCGGCGTCGAGAGAGAAAGATCGAGTGGAGCAGGAGGCGTGGCTCTGCGGGCTCTTACGGCGGCGCAAACGAGCGGTGAACGACGGCGGCCGCGAGCTCCTCAGGCGAGATCCAAAACACCAGACAAAGGCGTTTGGACGAGAGGCGATGGGGAAAAGGCTGCGGCAGGGTTCTTCGAGGGGTTTTGCCCGCATGGGGGGTCTCGGGCGTAAGCGGGATCGACCATGGGCGCGGGGCGATCCGGCTCGGCCTCGGCGTGCGTGTATGCGTGCGGCGCCCGGTGTCCGGCTCGGTGTGGAAGAAACAGGAGCGCGTGGGGTCAGCGGCTGAAGCGATGCGGGTCGGGCGAGCGGCGTACCGCTTCACTGCGGCTTAGGTGGGCTGCGGCTGTGCGGGGTTAGGTGGGCCGCGGTGGGTGTAGTGGTGTGGGCGGCGCTGCTGGGCCGGCTGCCTGGCTGGGCCGCGGGCTGGCCGGCTCGCTGCCTTTTTTTTAAACATAGCAGCAGAAAACAAAATAAATAAAATAAAATACACAATATAAATTCTAAATAAAAATACCTAGACACACAGTCAAAATAGCACTACAGCTATAAACTACAGGAACACTAGTTCCAACATTAATGCAATTTTCGAAAATAGTTTTTATGCAATAGGCAACACACAACAGCAACAGAACACTCAAATAAAATATTTTGAAGATTGCAAAAATTACCAGAACATATTAGATGAACTGGAAATAATATTCTGCACATTATGAACATTTTTAAACAGGGGAGAAGTCACGTTATCTCCACTCCAATAAATTGCCTTTGTTGCATAATGATTTGAATATTTCAGAAAAAGGCAAATAATGCAATAAAAATATGATATGCATATGAATGATCTAATAACATCCTAATTTAGGAAAATTGGGATGTTACAAACATGCGGGCCCACCATTTTTCTTCTGCAGGTGAAAGTTCACGGAATGCACGAGCATTTCGTAGCATTATTTCAATGTTGGTCAAACTCACTGGCTCCGCCACCACCACCTCCTCCTCCTCTTCCACCTGAGCATCTGGCAGATCAAGATGGTGATCTGCTGCTTCCACGTAGTCAATAACATTGACGTTCACAACTTCACCATGATGAACCCACCTAGTATATGTGACCGACATCCCATACAAGTGTAGATGATTTTGCACAGTTGACTGGGGTCTTGTAACTGAATTCATACAACTGCTACACGGGCAGAGCACATCTGATTTCGGACCACCGTACTCAGCTCTGATAAAGTTCATGAAGTTTTCAACCCCCTCGACATATGCAGCGGAGAATCTTCGAGCAGAAGTTATCCAAGTCATGTCCATCTGTTCGACATACAAATTAGTTCTTCTACTAGATATTACAGGAAAAACATATATACTTTTTTATGAAGTCCAGAAAAAAATACCTAGGTCGATGTCTAAAGCTACGGCAAGATATTTGGACGAGCAGATCTAAGTAACGAAATATATGTAAAGCTAATTCAGCAAACAGATTTGAGTGCCAAATTATGGCAGGCTGTTTCAGCAGTCAATGAGGCCGAGCACACAGCCATCGAACTATCGAAGGCCATCGCAACAACAAAGATCGAGTATAAAACGGTGTAGAGCTATTTCACCTAACAGATTGGCTACTAGACCATGGCAATCTATGTCACAATAAATATATGGCAGGATATTTTAGCAACTAATCGGCCTTGGCATGCCATCTCAACTAAGCAGATTGAGTGCAGAATAGGGCAAGGAAGCTTCTTAAGCAGAGCATATTGACAGTAAACTACTTCGGCAAACAGTGAGATTAACAGCGTCTATCAGCTAACATTCAGCGCTACACCGACATGAACGGGGCCTCAGTCTAGAATGCGCGTACCGTGGGAGAAGCTGACCGCCGTGCGTCTCCACACGAATGTCGCTAGCGGTGGCGGCGCTGACCGCCGTGCGCCTCCACAAGAACGTAGCCAGAGGTGGCGGCGCGGCTAGAGGACGGCAGTCTACGAGAGCGTACTGTGGGAGCGAGAGGATCGCCGAACCGCGGCGCTGACGTATCGGCGCGGCGGGGAGGGCGGCTTTGGCGGAGCGAATGGAGTGGAGGGGGACAGGGGGGAGGGGGTTTTGGGGAATATTATTGGCTAGTTGGCCGAAGGGCGGTTGAATCGGATTTGGGGGGAATTTTTGGGTGTGTGGGGGGGAGGATTTTCGCGCGGTGGGCGGGGGGAGTTTGGCGCATGGTCGGTTTCTCCAAGTGCAGTCCCACGTGTCAGTGAAGAAGCAAGCCGAAGCGCGCTCCGTTTGCGTGAGCCGTGTGCAGGACCGAACGTGTGTGGGGTGCAATGCGACCGAGACAGGAGTGCTATGAGTGTACCGCCTTTTTTCCTTTTAAACTAGGTGCTTCGCCCCCTTAAAAAAATTTATTGCTTCGTGCGATCCATCGATACTACTACTAGTAATCCGGTAATCCCGACTAAAACGGCGCGGCCGGGTCTTTTCCCGCGCGATATGCTGGGAGGTTGGCTTAGTTGGGTTTTTTAGGACGAGTAATGCTACACCTACGTAATCCCAGTTACATAATTAACGTAATGTGAAACATGTGAGCTTTTGATTGTAGATTGGGGGAGGGAGGGGCCCACCACCATGAAAATCAGGGGAGGAGAGAGAGAGGCAATTTACGTTAACCCTTTCGTAGGTTCCTGTAGATGTAGAAAGATGTGAAATGCGTGAATGTGTAGTGGACGTACTATTGGAGGCCTAAGATAATTTGTGTATGTATAGACCCTATGTGTTTATTTTACTTGTTCGCATGTTAGATTTGTCTCAGTTCAATAAAAAGCAGAGTTGGTGATGATGGCGTGCCTGTCATCCTGCAATATAGGCCGTCTGATGTATATCTAACGGATAGGAAGGAAACTATGACAATTTACCCGCACTCCTCTCCACATTTGCAGATAAGGCTTTCCCTCGTTCATCCTTTTCTCCCACAAGATCTTGATCTTCCGTGCAACGCACGGGCATCTTGCTAGTACTCCTACAATATGTATATTATTGTGAAACTTCATATACACCAGCCGAGATTAATGCAAACACGGCAGATTTTCATTACATTTCGAACTTTCATAGGACAGAAAAATAAAAGAAACCCGACCCTAAACCTATTCTACAACGGCGACCGACGTCCTCCATCTGCGATCTCTATGTACAGGGGTGGGGTTCAAGACCCGTCAAGTGAAGGTGCGGTCTCCGGCGAGGAAGAGTAGAACACGGGATATGGACCGGCCAGTTGGCACACCATGCCCTGCCGCCTGCCATGCCCTACTCATCCTCGGAGGAGTCCCCGACCTCGGCGGTGCCGGACGTTGGACGGCGGCAAGTAGGACGCGTGGCTGACGATGCTCCCGTCGTCGGCCGCCAGCGTGGCCACCGCTTGTGCGGTCGCGTCCGCGTCCGGCTACGCCGCTATTGCGTCGCGAGAGGCGACTAGAGCGAGGGCGGCGACCTCGAGCTTCATCCCCGAAGACAAGCTCTCCCGCAGAGCGTTCGCACTTGCGGTCATGGCAGATGTGCTGCCGGTAGGAGGACGATGCGCTATGGTGTGGAGGTTAGCTGGGCGTTGCCGCTTTAAGTAGCGCATTCCGGTGAGGCCAAGCGTCCGGGTGCGTCATTAAGTTGCCGGAGTTGGTTCCTCGGGCACCGAGCCTCTTAACGACGACATACGAACGGATGGCATGAATGCGGGCAGGTGGCGCCGGCTGGGAATGCACCGCACGATGGCGCGAGGGACGAGGGTTTTGGTGTGCCAGGGTAGTCAGCTGCGGTCGTGGGAACGTTGGAGATGCCCTTTGCTCACATGCGATCCCCGCATGTCATTGAAAAAGCAAGACGACCCGGCATGGTCTCAGGTCCAGAGGATGCAGTTGGCCGCGCTACACCACTCCGCGGACGCGTCGCGGCGCCCCGTGCATCCTCGACGAGCCGGGTGTTGGGGTGTGTTTGGATTGTGGCCAAAGTGCACCTTACCAAAATTTTGGTCATGACCCAAAGATTGGTCTTTGTTTGGATGGTTGCCATTTTTTTGGCATGCCAATGAACTCTAGCCAACTCTAGTTCATTTTTCTTGCCAATGTCGGCCAAATCATGGGCAACCAATACCTCAACCAAAATTTTGGTCATGACCCAAAGATTGGTCTTTGTTTGGATGGTTGCCATGTCTTTGGCATGCCAATGAACTCTAGCCAACTCTAGTTCATTTTTCTTGCCAATGTCGGCCAAATCATGGGCAACCAATACCTCAACCAAAATTTTGGCTACCCAATGCTTTGATGGGGCAACCTTGGGCACAAACCAAACATACCATTGGTCGTGCCACAGCACTAACGCCACCCTCGGCACACTGAAACCGACCGTGTCTAGCGACGATATGAGCGTGTCGCTCACCGCGGTCGCCGTGTCCAGAGGCGGTGCTGGAGCTGCGCCCCATTGTTGGCCCCAACGACCCACATGAACGGTTGTCGGCAGCGAGGAGGTCGTGGGCCAGCTCCTCCATTGGACTACAGCGCTACGTCGTCCCGACAGGTGTGCCCCACATGTCGGTTTCCCTGTTTTCCCGGCCATATTCGAGCGTCAGTGCTCCGCGTTGCGCATTAGGCCTTTCACTATGTAGGCCAAGCGAGACAACTTATTGTTTATTTGAGCCGTTCAAGTATAATCATGTGGCGTTTGCTTATTTCTCATTCCTCTCCAACCCTCTTCTCCATCGATCATGCCGCCCTCCAGTCGAGTCCATCCTCCCGCATGCCTCATTTGAACATTCCGCCGAGTATCATTCGCATGTACCCACCCTAGTCCTCTTTCAATAGATCTCCGGACCCCGAGATGAAATCGAGAGGGAACGAGTGGGGGCACGTGATACCGAAGGCGGATTCAAAATTTTGAACCGGTGATCATAGCATCCGCAAATCATATATAAAGGGTATTCAATGTTTGTTTCGTTTTTGAACGTACAATATACTCCCCCTATCCTTTCTAGTTTACATATAAGTTTTATGTGTAGTCAAAGTATCTCTACTTTGATCAAAAAGGTATCAACATTCAACAACGCCCAATCAATATTGTTAGATTCGTACGTACTCCTAGATTTGTACTCGAGATGGTTTCCAATTTGACTATTGACAACATTAATAGTACATGAGATGTATAATGTGAAAATTATATCATTGGAAACTCCTTTCACATACGAATTTGACTGTATGCTTTGTGTAAGTTGCATGTCATATATAATTACTCTAACATTTGGTCAAAGTTAGCCTTGAAAAACGCATTAGACCCTGTATGCTTTGTGTAAGTTGCATGTCATATATTATTACTCTAACATTTGTGTAAGTTGCATGTCATATATTATTACTCTAACATTTGGTCAAAGTAGTATAGTGGAAGTGGATCCTCTGACATAGGTATCCCTGCCTTACCCTCCCTTTCGGTCACTTACTGGCGGACCCCATGCTTGCTAGGCCCCGCATGTCAGTTACTCAATGGGTTCGGCCACGTCAAGGGATCCTCATCCGTAGTATACTCCCTCTGTTTTTATTTACTCCGCATAAAACGGAGGGAGTGGTGGTATAATAAATGACGCGGGCGGGGGAGGGGGAGGGACGTCGGTTTGCTCTCAACTGCGGTCCCACAAGCGAGGGAAAATGCAAGACGAAGCGTGTTCCATTCGGTGAGCGACGTGGAGGGTCCAGCGTGCCGGGCTGCAACGCGAACGCGACAAGAGCGATGTACAGTCAAAACCGATTGATTGGGCGTTCGTTGCTCGGCCTACGCCAGCCACTGCCCTAAAACCACACCAAATCTCCAGCCCATTCCCCCACCTTTCGATCCCCTAGCCCGCATCAAGCGTCCCCTAGTTCGCCGGAAATCCATGGTGCGCCGCAAGATCACTTACTACAAGATGTTGACGCCGGAGCGCCGCGCAGAAATCGCGGCGGCGGTCGGCGCCACAGACCTCCGTTCCCAAGCTCGCTTTGCGGCGGGCCAATCCCCAAGTTCTCTGGAGCCAAGCTACGAGGAGGAAGCCGATCCAATGTTCATGGCGGAGGTCGCGGCGCAGAAGGCCCCCGATGGGTATGAGATGATGGACGTCGACTTCGTACCGGCGTCCGAGTCCCCCATGGTGCAGGCGGACCAGCGGTTCAACATGGCGATACTAAAGGAGGACCGGGAGGCAAAGGCTCAACTCGACGCGGAGCGCGCGCATGCCGCTGCCATCGAGGCTCTCCTGCACGCGGAACCGGATGTCGTGGATGTGAACCGGGCGGCGGAGGCTCAACTTGAGGCGAAGCACGCGGATGCCGCTGCCATCGAGGCCCTCCTGCAGGCGGAACCGGATGTCCTGGACTTGAACCGGGCAGCAGAGGCTCGACTCGACACAGAGCGCGCGGATGCCGCTCTCATCGACGCCCTCCTGTAGGCGGAACCGGACGTCCTGGAGTTGAACCGGGCGGCGGAGGCTCGACTCGACGCGCAGCGCGCGGATGCCGCTGCCATCGAGGCCCTCCTGCAGGCGGAACCGGACATCCTCGACTTGAACCGGGCTGTGCTCTCGTCCGTGCAGAGCGCCCGCACACTCCGCTTGAATGAGTAGCTGGAGGCCGAGGACAACCGCGGTGCGGAGACACACGTCGGCAGCGACGACTGGTTTGCGCTGGCAGCCAAAGACGACGAGGCCGTCTCTTTCCGCGAGCAGTGATAGTTTTTCTTTATGTTGTTGTTTTTATGGATCTTTTGGTATGTAAAAACATATATTTGTTATGCAAGTCGCCTAACTTGGGTCAGTCTACCATTTCAGGCGGTTGGATGAATATCCTACATCTCCTAACCCTTCTTTCCTTCTTCCTCACCTCTTCTTCTTCCCCAACAGACCACCGCACGGGCCGTACGGATACTCCCCAAGATGCGGTTGGATAAACATACTCTATGAACGAAAATTATGTGTCAGCGATAGGATGGCTGAGTTTGGTTTGTTCACATGCGACAGCATGTGTCAGTGAGGGTGCGTTCCCTTGGTTGGGTTTGTGGCGTGCAGGAGCGACTGTGTGAGGGTGCGGTGCGACCGTGGCGTGCAGGAGCGACCGTGTGAGGGTGCGGTGCGACCGCGACAGCCGTGCGGAAGTGTACCTCCTTCTCATTTTGAAAACTTTAGGCAAGCTTGGCAAAAATGTGTGGCGAAGCTTGGCAATGCAAGGCCTAGACCCAAACAGGATAAGTACGTACGTACTAGGAGTACTAGTGTTAGAAAAGAAACGCGGGGTTTTCCTTCGCGGGATTTAATCGATACAAAACCTCGTTTCACATGTCAATTAATGCGTATTTTTTTCTCCAAAGACCAAAGAGCTAACCATCTCAGTCCTCATCGCTTGATTAATGCAGCGCCATGAAAACCAACCTTCTCACTTCCGCATGCATCCAGGGGATATTAATGTCCTTGGTTGCTAACCCCATCCATTTTGCCTCGATTAGTGTTAGTGGCCCTTTGCAAATTGTAATTTTGATATACTGGCCTTGTCTACAAAAAAATGGAGGTAGTAACTATATTTGACTTCCTTCCCCATTGCGGTGACGTCGACGATATCTTTTTTTGGGTGGTTTGGCGAAGTGCGTTCGACGGAGAACACCATTGAGGGAGACCACGGTAAGTCGTTCGCAAGTGCCGCCTGCAAGCCGAGACAACCGCCTTATTTGCATCCAGGAAGTCCTTTACTAGTACTACTAGGAGTACTAGTGCGGTGAGATGGTTTCTCGAAGAAGACGATGGAGAAGCGGAGTCAGCGAAGAGTGAAATGATGGTTGCTTCGTCCGTGCTTTTGTGATTTGACGCCTCACTGCTTTGTGATTTGTGATAGAAGGGACAGGGGAGTAGACTCTGTGCTCTATACTGTACTACATGCGTCCAAGCATGGGAGAAAGAGGAGAGACGTTGCATTTTTCTATTCCTTCAATCAATCAATCAGGGAGCTTCGGTTCCATCTTTTTGGCTTTGGCAACACCGTCCACAATGGTTCCCACGATGCCAAAAGCTATTTTCACATTTGGCTACACATTGTGGATGCCCTTAAAAGTACCACTTGGTTTTGCTCCTGTGTGCTATCTATACAAATCTCAATTATATTGATCTAAAAAATTATAGAATCAATATTAGTAAAAAGGAGGTGATTTTGCCGTGCGGATGGCGGGGGAGGTTTCTTATTTGAGCAATGCTACATCCACGTAATGGTTTACGTAAAGTTCCAAACTGATGTGATGTGGGACTATTTGATTGGATTAAAGGAGAGGATTAGGCCCACCCCACCTGAAAATCAGGGGGCATATATAGATTAGATAGAAAGTATACGTAGCAGCTACGTAGCCCTTTGTAAGTCTAGGATTAGGCTTCTTATTTTCGGAGGACGTTGTCCTGGCGGTTTGCTAACATGCGGTCCCACGTGTTAGTGCTTTACCAAGCCGATCCGCATCCCACATGAGGCAGAAGCAACAAGTGGTTAAGTTGAAGAAGATGAGGGAGAAGCGGATTCAGCAACGAGTGAAATGATGTGATGGTTGCTTCGTCCCTCCAACTTAACTGCGGGAAAGGTGCAGCTTTGTGATTTGACGCCTCATTGCTCATTACTACGCCGGCGCCATGACTGGGGTGCTTCACCCCGGCTGCTCTGCACTGTATTCCGGTATGGCACGTGAACCCGGTAGCTTGATGTCCCACATGTCGGCGAAAGGGACTAGAAGATTTATGAAAGCGAGCGCTCCACTCTTACGACGGAGGAGTAGACGACACGACAGCCCAGTGAACTGTCACTTGTAGTACTGTATAGTACTATAGTTTTGCTGTTTCGCACGATCCATCGATACAAACCCGATTAAACTGGAAAGGGCGGGATTTTTCCCGCGCGGTAGATGATACTGGCCATACATTTCAAAGGAAATTTTAATGTATGCAAACTGAATAATTATAAGTAACAATATGATATCTAGTAAAACTAAAAACACATATGATTTATTGTGTTAGAGTGTAGTAGTAGTGCTGTATTGCATAGTTGTTAGATGTAACATGCGAGAACGTGTAGAGATGTAGTTTTGGAGGGCCTATAGAGAGAAAAGCGTAATACGGTCACCGAACTTCAGAATAAGCTGATTACGGTCACTATATATGTTTTGCGGTGATTATACGGTCACTTGCTCACAGTTCAGCATCGGATTGCACTCTGTTGACCGGCCAAATAGTCTGCGTGGCGCCATGTTGACTAGTTAAATTGACCACGTTCCTTGTGGGTCCCACCTGTCAGTTCGCATAGGCAAAAGGTCAGATAAACACAAATTTACGCAGGCGTGGCAAGGCTCCAACCCGTGCGCGGGAATCACCTAGTTGTGTATGTGTCTGTCAGGGCCTGATGTGTGCGCATGCACGTGTAGGTTGAGCACTTGAGCGTGAGAGTGTGTGTTGGTCGTGTGGTGTACTGGTGTGTGCATGCATGCGTGCGTGTGTGCGTGTGAGTGTTGCGTGCGTGCGTGGCTGCGTGTGTACGTGTGAGTGTTGCGTGCGTGCATGGGTGCATGTGTTTGTGTGAGTGTTGCGTGGATGCAGTTCGTGTGCATGCGTGCGTGTGTGTATAATCACCACACCAGCTCTTGTGTGTTAGAACAGACGGCTCATCATACCAATACAAGGCCACCTTGTCCGCTGTGCCCGCGGTCATGACTTCGAACCACCGTCCAAATATTTTTTGTCGTTTGTTTTCATTCTTACTAGCAAGATGCCCGTGCGTTGCACGTAACATCAAGATGCATTTGTATGACTTGTTTATCTTGTGAGAGAAAAGGATGAACGAGGGAAGGCCTTATTTGCAAATGTGGAGAGGTGTGTCGGTACCTTTTTGCAAAATTGCCATAGTTTCTTTCCTATCCGTCAGATATAAATCGGACGGCCTATATTGCAGGATGGCAGGCACACCATCATCACCAACTCTGTTTTTTATAAGAGTGTATTTTATGTATTTTATAATAGTGTAGATGTAGAGTAGATACAAGTCGACAGGTGGGCACGATGGTAGCGAGATAATGTGATGCAACACTAGAGGTGCCACGTGGAGCGTTTAACTGGTCAACTAGTCATGTCATGAGCAAATACAGAGTTGTACGGTGAGCCCGTGACTGTATAATAACCACTAAACGTAAATGGTGACCGTAATGAGTGGATTCTAAAGTCCAATGTACGTATCGTGCTTTCGCTTCAAATACAATGATCGTCATTGCATATATCGCGAGAGAAAGATGAAACATGCGTGAATTTTCTGGGGGCTTACTTTTAGAGGACCTGGAGATAGTTTTGTGTGCATACGTGAAAGGGGCGCACAGGGGGGTATGCGATGGAGAGAGAGATGCTCTTCGTTTCTCTTTATTATGACTAACTTTGTATATAGTATAAAATATACAAATTCACAGTGCGGAATAAATATCATTGTGGGCACCATGCAATGCAAATTAGCGTTCGTACTCCTCCATATAACTTTGTAATGTTGTATATATGTAGAAACTCTAAAATAATTTTTTGGCCACACTTTATTCAAAAGGAATGTTGTATGCGAAATAAACGTGAAGAGAGGGCTTTTTAGATCAATTGGGTACGTGATGTAACATGTGTGAATGTGTAGTTGATGCATTTGGCGGGGCCTAGAGAGGTATGTGTGTGTATTACGTATTTGAGAGAGGCATGGATAGAGGGGCCGACGAGGGGGCGTGGGAGAGATAGCACGAGAAATGAGAGTGGTCTAGAGAGAGAGAGACGAATATGACGTCATGACAAGAGATTCCATTCCCTTGGGTGTGTTTATGCAAGGGGGGAGGGAATAGAGGCACCAGGAGAAATTTTCTGTGTGTGTGGTGTTTGTGTTGGTATGTGTGGGTGTGAGAAGATAATGAGACGTGGGGGCAGAGGGTGTGTCACCGCATGAGGTCCAGTGGGTCGAGGTGAGGCCCTTCGTTCGGTTCCGTCCTGCGCCACATTGGTCGGCCCGTGACGCACTTAGGAAGACCCATGGATGACTAGTCGTACAACACAAAGATAGCAGAATTGTGAAGGACTCTGTGTCCACTGACAAAGCCGGCTAGGATTTGTAACCCTAGGTTCTCGAACTAAGGTAACCCCTTTATCTCTGATATTACTATTCATCCAACCTAACTTTAAGGGGCATCCTACAGAATGCTCTGCTAGAATCGTACTCGTCGATTAGGAAGAGAGGTGTGAGACAATGCGTGAGAGACAGGCGTAAAGATAATGTGCGTACATGAGACACGTAGGCAGGTCCATGTATATAGAAAGGGTCGATGAGGATTGTGCGTGTGTATGTTTGCGAGAGGAAGAGTGCTTGTGATAAAGGTTAGTGAAAACAGTTGTAAATGGTTACGAGAGGGAGGGAGGGTTATATCTAGAGCATGTGTGCGAGAAAGACACCTCGGGAGAGAGTGTGTGAGCATGTGTGAGAGACCACCGATGGAGAGTGAAACTACACGTAAAAGACTGCTCTACACATTGATTAAAGATATAAATTGTATCCAAATATGAGGATGGGATCATGATATTTGCAATTCGCGTAAGGAGCGGTCATATATCCGTCAGACATCTAGATTCTATCGAATTTGAGCATGTCTATGTTATTATTCGACACAATTGATCCACATAGTTAGTATTTTGAACTCCAGACAATGCATCGCTTTAGCAATCGAATATAAACGTGAGTATAGTTCATGTTGTGTGTGTAAAGAACATTATACATACAAAAGTTACACAATGGACATTATAAATAGCTACCTATGAACTAGCATACATTTGAATTCAACTTAAGGTGGTTTAAAAAAATCGAATTCAACATGAAGTCCATTCAATTATTTGAATTTGATATCATGGCATTTGTAAACCATACCTAAATTATGGGGGCACCAATATTTGCTCTGATTTTGTACATAATAGCATATGTAGTCGTGTACAAAATAGATTCAAATTTAGCTCCTCCATTCCAAAATAATCGTAGTTATAGGATTTTCAAGTGTCAAAATTTCAAAAAGAAGCGGATAATTTAATGAGGTTTTCAAACACACAAGGTCAAATATAACGTTGTCTATTTAGGTCAATCCTCATAGTTCAGGAGTACTCTAAACGTGAATGCTTGTGTTTCAAAATTTCGAACGAAGCGCCAAAAGAGCCTCTACTCGCCCGAAACCGCGTGAGACCAATGTTTGGTAGTACAAGGAAATTACTTTTCTAATAACTCCGACCCGTGAAACCTACCGGCCCGACGTCCAAAGGTCTAAACCGGGGTAGGTTTGTAGCTTCATCTAGACGCCACGCAACCGCATCCGAAAAACATTCATACACAATGGCCGCCTAAGCACACATGCGCGCGGCCGAAATCGCTCCCGCCCACTATTTGGGACACCTGGGATTACCATCCTACCCCCGACCCGCAGTAGGTCCGAAATTTAAGAGGGGGGCAAAGTTTGTACTTTCCCCAAATTTCAAACAAGTGCGTCCCATCTTCTATTCAAAAAAGCCAAAAACAAGCGCGTCCCAGACCGAAACATGGTCCCCCCACCCATCTGATTCCCCATTCGTACTCCGTGGGCGCCAAAACTACCTCTCCACCAGCCGCGAAACCCCGGCGTCCTCCGTCCGCCACCCCATCCCACCCATCAACCGCCGCCCTCCTCCATCACGCCGGAGCCGATACCCCGACGTCGTCGTCCACCGCAACCTAAACCACAATGCCCTCCACGGCTAGTACTTGAAGCCGAGGCCGAGCCATCCGTACCCGAGCTAGTTCAACCACGCCGTCCTGCGCCTCACCGCTGCCGCTCCAACTTCGCCACCTTCCACCGCACCGGAGCTGTTCCTGCTACGCCGTCCTTCGCCGCCTCGGATCTGCTTCCCCTCCGCCAACATACGGCCACGGCAACACAGTCAACAATTTGGCCATGGGTTCGTCCAAGCCTGCACCCTCCAGAACATCGGTTTCCCCGGTAAAAAGAAGAAGATCGGCGCGACATGTGGAGGTGACCACACGGCAACCGAAAAAGGTACTCCTCTTCCCTTATTCGTGCAAATCTTACGTCTCTGCTTGCACGGTATTCATCCCAGAGAAGACACTAGTTGACCGCTTCTTCTTGATACTAGATGTTTCCTAGTAACTCGTGATGCACAAGGTTTCTCCTCATATACTATTTCACCTTAGCTAGAGGTCCATCGCCCCGCTGAATTTCAATTTCTGGCCAGTTGATTCCCAATTAACGGAAGCATTCTCCGGCATAACAGGCGCTAGTACGCCTATTACGCCGAGGAAGCGGCGCCTTGGTGTTTATCTTAGGGGCGTGTGCGGCCTAGAGCTACTGGCGCCCGATCTGGAGGTCGGCCGGGATTAAAGGGATGGCCTGGGGGCGCTGCCAAGCACGGCGGTGGTGTGAGGTCGATGGGAGGGCGGGGCGGCGGAGGCAGGGGTCTGGGCCGGTGGCCGCTGGCGGTTCGAGAAAGATCGTCAACAGTGACTGGCGGGAGGAAGACGAAGGCCATCTGCCCGTTCCTTATAGATCGGACGGTTCATTAAAAAATCGACTGACCTATTTATTTTCAGTCGACTGTTATCTTATATATGACCACATGTGGTGGTGTGCTGGAGGAGTACCTGCATTTCCTGTGGTCATATATTACAAAATCATACGGAGTAGAATCTAATTTTGTTTGCCATGCAATGTTGTAGAGCTATCATATGTCTCCTGTCATTTATTTTTCAGCCACCTGCTATCTGCTACTTTTACAGTGCACTAGTTCTGCACACACTTCACCCTTACTCTCACTATTGTGTTTTTATGCAAGGGTATTTCAGACTCTGCTGCCATGAGAGAAGCCAAAAAGAAAAGAGAGAAGTCGCTCCAGCTTCGTATGCGGGTAGGCAAGACATGTTACAACGCTATAAAGGGTGCAGTGTCAGCAGATGGAGACGGTAAACATAGCTCTGGAGTTGATGACCTCGCTCGCAATGAACCACCATCCCAGGTGCTTACTTTAACTTCGCGGTGTCATATGTGGTTGCATGTTCCATATGGTGTCTAGCTTGTATTCGAAAGGCCGAAGTCAGTAAGATAAGGAAAGATTTTTTTTACATGAACCACCATCCCGTGAGCACCAGAAGACAAATAGCTAGTCAGGGCACTAGCCGAGCCAGTGACAAGCCCAGCAAAGATAGGCATCACCTGGAAGCCAACTAAAAAGCTGCGATGGTGGCGAAGCAGCCCGCCTCCCACCAGGCTCTCAGGTCCTAGATGATCATGCTCACCACTCCAGCCGGATGCCTAGCTTGTATTGCTTCCAATTTGGTTAAATTGCATCTGCTTAGCTTACACAATATACCTTTGAATATGACATACCTTTCTGTTTTTGGTACATACTAGTACATCTGTGTATTAACCATGTTCTTACATCAAACTAATGTTCTTGTGTATCCCTCATCAATCACTTATGACGAGGCAGGCAGGCAAGGGGACTACTCCTCATTTCAAGAATGCAGCATCAGCCTCCCGACATGATTCTCAAGAAACAGAAATGCTAGATGAAGATAGTGAACGTAGCTCTGTAGTTGATTACAGCATTTCCCCTACACTAGCATCGCAGGTGCTTGCTCTAACTTGGCAGCGTGATATGTGGTTGCATGTTGCATATAGTGTCTAGATTGTAATTCTTCCAATCTGGTTAAACTGCATGTGCTAGTCTGCTTAGCTTATACATTACACCTGTTAATGTGACATGCCTTCCTGTATTTAGTATATAGTACATCTGTCTATTAAGCATGTCCTTACATAAAACTATTGTTTTTTTGTATCCCGCATCAATCAACATGACGAGACACCTTTAGTATATGCAGTGCGATATTATTTGCATCTTTCATATGATTTATAGCATGCGCTGCTTCTAATTTGTTGAAATTCCATTTATGATGGGACGCTTTTAACTTGGCAGAGTCATATTGGTTGCATCTTTCATGTGGTGTCTAGCTTGCATTGGTTCTTATTTGCTGGAATGGTTTCTGCTTAGTTTACACAAACAGTTGTGAACATGCCATGCCATCCTGTATTTCGTACATATTCCATCCTGGTATCATGTGTTTGCCTTACATCAAAGTAGTGATTGTCAGTATCATGCATCAATGAGTTCCGAAGAGAGAATTTTATTGCTTTTTCTTGTCGGTTTTACTTGACAATTCAAAATCAATAAAGCGGAAGGAAGTTAGCAAGGCAGCGGATAAAGGTGCTCCTTCCGAACGGAGGGCCTCTACAGTTTCTACTCCTCCACACCCCCAAGATGATTTCCAAGACAACACATGCATAGACACTCAACATAGTTGTGTTTATGATGAGCACGTTTCCCCTAGTGCAGCATCACCAGTGCTCCCTCTAACTTGGCACTGTTATATGTGGTTGCATGTTATGTGTGATGTCTAGCTTGTATTGCTTCTAATTTTGTTGAATTCCATCTGCTTATTTTACACATTATACTTGAATAAGACACGTGTTCCTGTTTCTAGAACATACAATATCTGTCTATCACACCATGTTCTTACATCAAATTACTACTGTTGTGTAACCTGCAACAATCACTTATCATAAGACACGTTTTACTTCGGAGTGTGATATAGGTTACATCTCACATTATTTTCTAGCTTGTACTACTAATTTGTTGAAATGGCACTTATGACGAGACAGTTTTAACTTGGTAGAGTGATATTCATTGCATCTTTCATATGGTGTCTAGCTTTCATTGCTTCTAATTTGTTGAAATGCCTTCTCCTTCGTTTACACATCATAAGCTGTGAATATGCAATGCTGTGAATATGCAATGGCACTAATGACGAGAGACCTCTAACATGGTAGTGTGATGTTGTTTGCATCTTGCATATGATTTATTTCTTGTACTGCTTCACATTTGTTTAAATGCCATTTATGATGAGACACTGTTAACTTGGCAGAGCGATATTTGTAGCATCTTTCATATGGTGTCTACCTTCCATTGCATTGCTTCTAATTTGGTGAAATGTCTTCTTCTTAGTTTACACATCATAGTTCTGGTTATCTCTTCCGTCCTGTTTTTCATACATATTACATCCTCCTATCATGTTGTTGTCTAACATCAAAGTTCAGTTCGTCTGCATCACGCATCAATTTGTTCTGAAGAACTAAATTGTTATTCGTTTTTCTTGTCGGCTTGACTTAACATGGCACAGAGAAAGAGGAAGAAACACAGAATGGCAGGGAATGAGAAGCGGATGAATCCTGCAGATTCTGCTGGTACTGATGGTGCAATAGAAGGTCAAAGTCCAGCGGAAAATTCTACAAACACGGCATCCCATGCTACACGAGTTGCAAAAAAAGCCAAACAGAAACAAATAGCTGCCACCAAACAAGCAGAGACAGCCCTAGTTCTTGCAACACCTACCACAGTACTACCAGCTGCACGACTTACTCGTGCGTCAACTGAGTTAGCAGCACGTTCCCAGGCTCCCTTGCCACCTGACACTACTTCCCAAGCACTCTTGACACAAGACGAGTTGGCAATATCAGATGAACCTTGTGAGCTTCAACAGCAAGGAGGTAGTTGCTGGAGTCAAGTTACAGTTGCATGCTTCTTTATATGTAGTCTCACAGTTTGATGTACACTAACACTTCCTATGTTCGTTGTTGGACTAGCACATAGGCGCAAGAGGAAACAAACATCAGGGATAGTGCTCGATAGGTTACCTAAATCTAGAGGAGGAAGAATGGAGATCCGTTTTGAGGCAGGTTTAAAAAGGCCACGTGATGCTACAGAGTCAGCCAAGTTAGTATCAGGTCAGCGGTTGCCGTTAGGTGTTATGTACGTATCCTCCCAACATGGATTCAGTACAGGAATGACAAAGACGAAACCCAGTTCAACACACTCCTCGACCATTTATCTGTAAGTATGGTTATGTATGGAAACTAGTAATATTGTCTTGCTCTGTCCCATACTTTCTAGGTTGCTGATTATGAGACTCCCATAATTTTCAACAGATGAGGTTCAAGTTGGATAGCCAAGATGATGCAACCAGACAAGCTTGCGCCCATGTTTTCAAGTCTGCTCTGCGACAGTATCGGTATAACTTGAGGAAAACTCACTTTGAAGGCAAGGCTAACAGTGAACTTTCCCAAACATCTCCAGTGGAAAATATATCGGATGAAGACTGGAGGGGCCTTGTTAAACACTGGTCTGAACCGAAGTATCAGGTACATTATATATATGTGATTAGATCACATGTTGAAGTCCTATTTACGCATGTGCCACACAAATCTATCTTCTTGTAGGTGAACTGTTCAAAGAACAAGGCCAACCGTACGAAAGTGAAATTCCAACAGACGACAGGATCTCGTAGCTATATTGCACACTGTGAGGCTCTTGTAATTAGCTGTTGTTTCACTCTTTTCGCTGTACCATGTTATCAGATCTATATTGACTTGTTCGAAATGGAGAGGAAAGCCCACAAGGACCAGAAAGTACCTGAACCAAATGCTGTGGAAATCTTCAAGGACTGTCACACCAGCAAGAAGAAGGGCATGACTACACTAGTCAAAGCCGCTGTTGTAAGTCCTTAATCCTCATGCCTTTTAACTACTACTTACTCTGACTTGTGCCTTGAACTGCATGGTTTGCAGCCAATGTCTATTACTCTTTTCAATTTTATACACAATTGTCTTAGCGTATCATTGCACCTTACAAGGTTTAAAAGAGAGGAGTGATGTTCCTTTGATCTTGACCCGTAATCTAGTTCCGTGCTGGACTTGCCCACACAACGTTACAATTGCCTGTTTGTCTGTTCTCAGTTGTTTTGTGATATGAATGATGCCATACTATGCTTACCGTATTATAAACTTCGTCTCTTTATACTTAGCCCTCAATACAATGTGAAGAAATAGACAATACATTAGCGATGGTACATGGTCATATGTTTGGAACCTGGTTTTATTATGTACTTTGCAATAAAATACAACTAATATTTTACATGGGTTCACCAGAATAAGTTCTGTATATAGACCAAAGCTATTTTGTTTGGTTTTGTTGCCTCCTTAATATCTTCTGTTCTGGTACTACTAATGTAAAACCTCAACTTTTCAGCGAGCTATGGAAAAAAATGGTGGAACCACCACCTTCTGAAGGTGGCGAGGCAACTATAACCGCAATGTCAGCTCTTGCTGCAGTGGGTTAGTACCTGTCCACTAACAGTGCCAAAAGCACGTTCCTGCGTAATACTGGGTTGGTTGTTAAGGCAATATCGTCCAAACTGCCTCATGATCAAGATATGCCAGCTCAAAGCAATGTTGTATCTGCGCTCCAGACACAAGTCCATTCCCTAACAGAGACCCTTTGTGAAACAAGGAGAAACATTGCTCAATGTCGTCAAGATATGCATGGTTTTGAAACCAGACTATCACACATTTGCTATGTTGTTTAGGAGCCTAGGGGAAATGAAGGCGAGGGTTATGGTGCTCCATCGGACAATACAGCATGAAAACGTAACAGTCAGGTCAAATGAACTGAGCTTCTAAACTTCTGGTGGTGCATTTATCTGCTAGACTGTTAAGTTTTATGCCAACCTTCCTTTTGTTATATAGTTGTAATTTGTTATGGTGCAATACAAAATTTATTCTTAACGTGCAGCCACCGGCTGAAGAAAACAGCAAGCCATTTTTGTATAGTGTAGGGTGTTCCCTATATTTGCACTGGTGGCGATCTTTGATGCCGAGTGGATGT
Organism: Aegilops tauschii subsp. strangulata; assembly: GCF_002575655.3. Classification (NCBI taxonomy): domain Eukaryota; kingdom Viridiplantae; phylum Streptophyta; class Magnoliopsida; order Poales; family Poaceae; genus Aegilops; species Aegilops tauschii. The sequence goes on from NC_053041.3 coordinate 241,932,447, forward strand.
AATCTGTGCAATCGCCTTAATAGCCTAGCATTAGTTTCGGCCTTATTTATTTCCTAGTCTTCTTTTTCCCTTGTTTGCTAGTGGCCGCAACTCCCATGGGCCATATACGGGCCGTAGGATCCATGGGTCTCCTACGGGCCGTCGATAAATGGGCCTGTAATTGGTGGGCCTCGGGCCGTCGGATAAATGGGTCTACATGGGCCGTAATCGGGCATAATTGGTATCGGCCCAGCACGGTAACAGGCCGTTAATAGGCCGTAGGACAGCAAAGGCTTAATTCTGTCACAGGCATAACGGGTCATTAATGGGCCAGAATATAGGACGGGCTGGAAACGGCGCAACGGGTTAACATGCCAGAAACGGGCCGACTCTTGCCATGGGCCGAATTTGGCCCATTAGGGTAACAGGCCAGTAACGGGCCGACTCTTGCCATGGGCCGAATTTGGCCCATTAGGGGAACAGGCCAGTAACGGGCCGACTCTTGCCATGGGTCCAATTTGGCCCATTAGGGGAACAGGCCAGTAACAGGCCGGAAGTAATCGAGGGCCGAAAAGGAGCCCAAGAACGTATGGGCCGTCAATAGGCCGAAAGCTAACACAGGCTGGAAACGGCCCATGTAAATCACGGGCCGTTAACGGGTATAAAGAAAATTACTGTTCATTATGGGCTAGAGTCACCGTGGGCCTGTAAAGGGCCAAAAGATACGAAGGCCTCCTATGGGCCGAAAGACGTCGTGGGCCATACATGGGCCGAAAGTGAAATGGGCTGGTGTTATATTCGACGGCCCACATGACGTTGTTGGGCCGATTTCCTTTAGGGCCTAACGGGCCGTGAGTTAACGGGTCGTAAAATGGGCTATTTGCGAAGAGACCGTTAACAGGCTTTTCATGGGCCAGCCCGTTAACTTTTGACCAAGTCAAACGGGTCGGCTTTGTAAGCTAAATGGGCCAGTGGTGGGCCGTGGCACGTGTCGACATATCATAGGCGCCTATCTGACCCACTAACGAGCTGACACGTGTTTCGTCCGGCCAATAAGAATTTTACACGTGGAAATTTCCCATTGGTCGGGGCTGTTAATGGGTTATCGGATCCAAAACCCGACCCGATAGCTTAACAGCGTTCCGTTACGGTGGATGCCACGTGTCGGTCACCCTTGATGAAAGCACTTCTGTGACGCACGATTTATCGTCATGGAAGTGGACACTTCCGTGATGATAATTTTGGTAATGTCATGGAACACTTCTACGACAGCACAGCTATGACTATCTTGATTCTGTCATAAAATCGTCATGGATGTACATGCGTGACAAAAAACGCGACCTACTGTGACAACACATATCATCACGGAAGTGTATTTTTTTGAAGTGTTCCCACCCACCCAACCCAGGCTATCAGAACAAGTCTCAGAATCAAGCTCCAAGGTCTAATGCTCCTTATCATCGTCCGCTCTCAGAGGTGACTTGCAACAAATGTCAGCAAAAAGGTCACTATGCGAACAAATGCTTCAACCAAAGGCGCCTTCCGCCTCCTCCTCCTGTGAGATCTTCAAGCAATGCAGTGGTCAAGCATAATCCCAAGTCTGCAAAGGTGAACATGATGAATGTAGCTCAAGCAGAGGAATCTACTGATGTGATAATGGGTAATCTCTTAGTTAATGATATTCCTGCAAAAGTCTTATTCGATACTGGTGCATCTATTTCTTTCATATCAAGACCTTTTGCATCCATGAACAATTTGCATACTGTCGATCTGCCTAAGCCGATAGCGGTTTCCTCTCCGGGATTGTTCATGAATACCGAAATGATGGCTCCGGTTGTTTCTTTCAAGATGGACAACTATAAATTTTTATCTTCTCCAATGGTTCTTGGCGACTCTGATATTGATCTAATTCTCGGGATGGACTGGCTTTCTAAGCACAAGGCTCAACTTTATTGTGCTGCCAGGGAAATTCAATTGCACACTCTTCTAAGGATGTGATCATCTATGCCGCTCGTGATGAGACCATTCGGTTATTCTCTCTCAATGAGAAGGGCGAGCTAGACGCAATCTCTCAGATTCCAGTCGTTTGTGAATACCAAGATGTCTTTCCAGAAGAGCTTCCGGGAATACCTCCTCACCGGCCAGTCGAGTTCGTTATCGATCTTGAGCCCGGTACAGAACCCGTTTGCAAGCGTCCATACAAGCTTGGGCCAAAAGAGCTAAAGGAATTGAAGAAACAGCTCGATGAACAAGAGCGTCTGGGTCTGATCAGATCGAGTTCATCTCCATGGGGTTGTGGAGTTCTTTTTGTCCAGAAGAAGGATGGCATGGACCGACTTTGCGTCGATTACCGTCCATTGAACAAGAAGACAATAAAGAACAAGTATCCACTTCCCAACATCAATGAGCTTTTCGAGCAACTTAAAGGTGCTAAAGTATTCTCCAAGCTTGACCTCCGGATGGGTTATCATCAGATTCGCATTCGTGAAGAAGATATTCCCAAGACAGCATTCAGAACAAGCTTTGGTTCTTATGAATATATTGTCATGTCTTTCGGCCTTGTCAATGCTCCTCCAACGTTCTCTCGAATGATGAACTTCATCTTCATCCCCCACACCAATGAATTCGTCTTGGTGTATCTCGATGATATCTTGGTCTTCTCCAAGAATAAGAAGGATCATGCCAAACATTTGCGCTTGGTGCTCGACAAGCTCAGAGAGTATCAATTCTATGCGAAGTTTTCCAAATGTGAGTTTTGGCTTGATGAAGTTCTTTACCTTGGTCATATCATCTCTGCCAAGGGCATCGCTGTTAATCCCGAGAAGGTGTCTGTAGTTGTGAATTGGGAACCTCCTCAGAATGTCAAGCAGCTTCGCAGTTTTCTTGGACTCACACCAATGAATGATGTATGTTTAATTTATGTATTATGTGAAGTGGCGACTGTAAGCCAACTCTTTATCCCATTCTTGTTCATTACATGGGATTGTGTGAAGATGACCCTTCTTGCGACAAAACCACCATGCGGTTATGCCTCCAAGTCGTGCCTTGACACGTGGGAGATATAGCCGCATCGTGGGCGTTACAGGGATCCTCCTCCACCCAAGGGTGATCCCGTGTTTGAGCTTAAACCATTACCTGATACTCTTGAATATGCTTATCTTGATGAAAAGAAGATATATTCTGTTATTATTAGTGCTAACCTTTCAGAGCATGAAGAAAAGAAATTATTGAAAACTCTGAAGAAGCACCGTGCTTCTATTGGATATACTCTTGATGATCTTAAGGGCATTAGTCCCACTCTATGTCAGCACTAAATAAAATTGGAGAAAGACGCTAAACCAATTGTTGATCACCAACGATGGTTAAATCCTAAGATGAAAGAAGTGGTAAGAAAAGAAATACTAAAGCTTCTGGAGGCAGGTATAATTTATCCCATTGCTGATAGACAGTGGGTAAGTCCTGTCCATTGTGTCCCTAAGAAGGGAGGTATTACTGTTGTTCCTAATGATAAAGATGAATTGATCCCACAATGAAAGGTTATAGAATGGTAATTTATTTCCGCAAATTAAATAAAGCTACTAAAAAGGATCATTACCCTTTACCTTTTATTGATCAGATGCTAGAAAGATTATCCAAACATGCACATTTTTGCTTTCTAGATGGTTATTCTGGTTTCTCTCAAATACCTGTGTCAAAAGAGGATCAAGAAAATACCACTTTTACTTGCCCTTTCGGTACCTTTGCTTATAGACGTATGCCTTTTGGTTTATGCAATGCACCTGCTACCTTTCAAAGATGTATGACTGCTATATTCTCTGACTTTTGTGAAAAGATTGTTGAGGTTTTCATGGATGATTTCTCCGTTTGCGGAACTTCTTTTGATGATTGCTTAAGCAACCTTGATTGAGTTTTGCAGAGATGTGAAGAAACTAATCTTGTCTTGAATTGGGAGGAGTGCCACTTTATGGTTAATGAAGGTATTGTCTTGGGGCATAAAATTTCTGAAAGAGGTATTGAAGTTGGTAAAGCTAAAGTTGATGCTATTGAAAAGATGCCATGTCCCAAGGACATTAAAGGTATAAGAAGTTTCCTTGGTCATGCCGGTTTTCATAGGAGGTTCATTAAAGACTTCTCAAAAATCTCTAGGCCTCTGACTAATATCTTACAAAAAGATGTTCCTTTTGTCTTTGATGATGATTGTGTAGAAGCATTTGAAATACTTAAGAAAGCCTTGATTTCTGCACCTATTGTTCAGCCACCTGATTGGAATTTACCCTTTGAAATTATGTGCGATGCTAGTGATTATGTTGTAGGTGCTGTTCTAGGACAAAGGGTTGATAAGAAATTAAATGTTATTCAATATGCTAGTAAAACTCTAGACAGTGCCCAAAGAAATTATGCTACTACTGAAAAAGAATTTTTAGCAGTTGTATTTGCTTGTGATAAGTTCAGACCTTATATTGTTGATTCTAAAGTAACTGTTCACACCGATCATGCTGCTATTAAATATCTTATGGAAAGAAAGATGCTAAACCTAGACTTATTAGATGGGTTCTCTTGCTACAAAAATTTGATTTGCATATTATTGATAGAAAGGGAGCTCAGAACCCCGTTGCAGACAACTTGTCTAGATTAGAGAATGTTCTTGATGACCCACTACCTATTGATGATAGCTTTCCTGATGAACAATTAGCTGACATAAATGCTTCTCGTACTGCTCCATGGTATGCTGATTATGCTAATTACATTGTTGCTAAATTTATACCACCTAGTTTCACATACCAGCAAAAGAAAAAGTTTTTCTATGATTTAAGACATTATTTCTGGGATGACCCACACCTTTATAAAGAAGGAGTAGATGGTGTTATTAGACGTTGTGTACCTGAGCATGAACATGAACAGATCCTACGCAAGTGTCACTCCGAGGCTTATGGAGGACACCACGCTGGAGATAGAACTGCACATAAGGTATTGCAATCCGGTTTTTATTGGCCTACTCTCTTCAAAGATGCCCGTAAGTTTGTCTTGTCTTGTGATGAATGTCAAAGAATTGGTAATATTAGTAGACGTCAAGAAATGCCTATGAACTATTCACTTGTTATTGAACCATTTGATGTTTGGGGCTTTGATTATATGGGACCGTTTCCTTCCTCTAACGGGTATACACATATTTTAGTTGCTGTTGATTACGTTACTAAGTGGGTAGAAGCTATTCCAACTAGTAGTGCTGATCATAACACCTCCATTAAGATGCTTAAAGAAGTTATTTTTTCAAGGTTTGGAGTCCCTAGATATTTAATGAGTGATGGTCGTTCACATTTTATTCATGGTGCCTTTCGTAAAATGCTTGCTAAGTATGATGTTAATCATAGAATTGCATCTCCATATCACCCACAGTCTAGTGTTCAAGTAGAATTGAGTAATAGAGAGCTTAAAGTAATTTTGCAAAAGACTGTTAATAGATCTAGAAAGAATTGGTCCAAGAAACTTGATGATGCATTATGGGCCTATAGAACTGCATATAAGAATCCTATGGGTATGTCTCCGTATAAAATGGTTTATGGGAAAGCATGTCACTTACCTCTCGAACTAGAACATAAGGCATATTGGGCCATTAAAGAGCTCAATTATGATTTCAAACTTGCCAGTAAGAAGAGGTTATTTGACATAAGCTCACTTGATGAATGGAGAACCCAGGCCTATGAGAATGCCAAACTGTCTAAAGAAAAAGTTAAAAGATGGCATGACAAAAGGATACAAAAGCGTGAGTTTAATGTAGGTGATTATGTGTTGCTATTCAACTCTCGTTTAAGATTTTTTGCAGCAAAACTTCTCTCTAAATGGGAAGGTCCTTACGTTATCGAGGAGGTCTATCGTTCCGGTGCCATAAAAATCAACAACTTCGAAGGCACAAATCCAAAGGTGGTGAATGGTCAAAGAATCAAACATTATATCTCAGGTAATCCCATAGATATTGAAACCAATGTTATTGAAACGGTAACCCCGGAGGAATACATAAGGGACACTTTCGAGAACGTTTCAGACTCCGAAAAGGAATAGGTATGTGGTACGGTAAGTAAACCGACTCCAAAACAGTTCTAATGGCAGTTTTTCTCTGTTTTGGAATATTTAAAAAAAGGAAAATAAGAAGTAGTCCGGAAGGACATGAGGCGTCCACGAGGGTGGAGGGCGCGCCCTACCCCCTGGGCGCGCCCCTGCCTCGTGGGCACCTCGTGTGGCTTCCGGACTTCGTTTTCTTGCACGATACTTCTCTTGGTCGGTAAAAATTCATTATATAATCTCCCGAAGGTTTTGACCATCGTACCACGCAAATATCCTCTATTTTTGTTTCGAGCTGTTTCTGTTGCAGATTTAGAGCAAGATGTCATCTCAGGACTCCGATGAAGAGAGCCGTGTCTCACATCTCATTGCTGACCCAAAGACCTATGGGGATTTATCTCCTTGTGGTCGAACTACGGATGATGAGGAGGATGCTCATTCAAGGAGGATCAATGACTCAAGTTCAGAGGAGGAGGATGTTCCTCTACCTCAACCTGGGGATATGCACGTGAAGTTCAAGAAGTCTAGTCTCCCTAAGAGGGCTAAACTGTCTAATAACCGATCTATTCCTTCTCATTTTCGGTAGAAAAGCAAAGGGGATTTATGTGACAAGATTTTGAAGCTGGAATATGAGGTCCATGATTTGAAGGAGGAAATTGCTCTTCTCAATTACAATATTAAAAAGCTAAAGGCACAGTTATTTTCATCATCACCATCCTCTTCACCTTCGAAGAAGGGGACATAAACACATGGGTATGGGCACTCCCCTTGGCAACTGCCAAGCTTGGGGGAGGTGCCCCGGTATCGTATCACCATCACACTCCTATCTTTACCTTTTTCTTAGTTCGATCCTTTTAGTAATATCTTGATCTAGTAGAATAAAGTTTTAGTATGATTTAGTTTTGAGTTTTGCTTTATGATCCTTCTATGTAATCGAGTCCGTGAGCTATATATAGTAAAGATTAGTGTTGAGTCAAGGGCTTGATTATCTTGCTATGATCTTGAGGGAATAAAAGAAAGAATAAAAAGAAATAAAAGAGATCATATTGATCTTATAGAGAGTAATGACTTCACATATAAAGAGTGTGATGAATAAAAGTTCTTGAGAGTTGACAAACACAGTTTTGGTCGTCGTTGCAATTAATAGGAAGTAATAAAGAAAGAGAGGTTTTCACATATAAATATACTATCTTGGACATCTTTTATGATTGTGAGCACTCATTAAAATATGACATGCTAAAGAGTTGATGTTGGATAAGGAAGACAACGTAATGGGTTATGTTTTCTTATATCCAAAATAAAGTATATTGTCATGGATCATCCAACATGTTGAGCTTGCCTCTCCCCCTCATGCTAGCCAAATTCTTTGCACCAAGTAGAGATACTACTTGTTCTTCCAAATATCCATAAACCCGGTTTTGCCACGAGAGTCCACCATACCTAGCTATGGATTGAGTAAGATCCTTCAAGTAAGTTGTCATTGTTGTATGCAATAAAAATTGCTCTCTAAATATGTATGATTTATTAGTGTGGAGAAAATAAGCTTTATATGATCTTGTGATATGGAAGCAATAAAAGCAACGGACTGCATAATAAAGGTCCATATCACAAGTGGCAATATAAAGTGACGTTCTTTTGCATTAAGATTTCGTGCATCCAACCATAAAAGCACATGACAACCTCTGCTTCCCTCTGCGAAGGGCCTATCTTTTACTTTTGTCTTATACCTTATGCAAGAGTCATGGTGATCTTCACCTTTCCTTTTTACATTTTATCTTTTGGCAAGCACATTGTGTTGGAAAGATCCTGATATATATATCCAATTGGATGTAAGTTAGCATGAATTATTATTGTTGACATTACCCTTGAGGTAAAAGGTTGGGAGGCAACACTATAAGCCCCTATCTTTCTATGTGTCCGATTAAAACTCCATACCCATAAGTATTGCGTGAGTGTTAGCAATTGTAAAATACTAAATGATAGTTGAGTATGTGGACTTGCTGAAAAGCTCTTACATTGACTCTTTCCGATGTTATGATAAATTGCAATTGCTTCAATGACCGAGATCATAGTTTGTTAGTCCTCAATGAAGTTTCTGATTCATACTTTACATTGTGAATAGATTGTTACTTGAGCATAAGAAATCATATAACAATATATATATGTGTGTGTGTGTGTGTGTGTGTGTGTGTTGCTGTTATAAGAATGATCATGATGACCTCATGTCCGTATTTTATTTTGTCGACACCTCTATCTCTAAACATGTGGACATATTTTTCGTTATCGGCTTCTGCTTGAGGACAAGCGAAGTCTAAGCTTGGGGGAGTTGATACGTCCATTTTGCATCATGCTTTTATATCAATATATATTGCATTATGGGCTGTTATTACACGTTATGTCACAATACTTATGCCTTTTCTCTCTTATTTTACAAGGTTTACATGAAGAGGGAGAATGCCGGCAACTGGAATTCTGGGCGAGAAAAGGAGCAAATATTAGAGACCTATTCTGCACAACTCCAAAAGTCCTGAAACTTCACAGAGGCACGTTTTCGAATAAATAAAAAACACTGGAGAAAGAATCAACCAAGGCCCACACCCTGGCCACGAGGGTGGGGGCTCCCTACCCCCTGGGCGCGCCCCTTGCCTCGTGGGCCCCCTGGCAGGCCTCCGGTGCCCATCTTCTGCTATATGAAGTCTTTTACCCTGGAAAAAAAATCATAAGCAAGCTTTCGGGATGAAACACCACCGCCACGAGGCGGAACCTTGGCGGAACCAATCTAGGGCTTCGGCGGAGCTGTTCTGCCGGGTAAACATCCCTCCGGGAGGGGGAAATCATCACCATCGTCATCACCAACGATCCTCTCATCGGGAGGGGGTCAATCTCCATCAACATCTTCACCAGCACCATCCCCTCTAAAACCCTAGTTCATCTCTTGTATCCAATCTTTGTCCCAAAACCTCATATTGGTACCTGTGGGTTGCTAGTAGTGTTCATTACTCCTTGTAGTTGATGCTAGTTGGTTTATTTGGTGGAAGATCATATGTTCAGATCCTTTATGCATATTAATATACCTCTGATTATGAACATGAATATGATTTGTGAGTAGTTACATTTGTTCCTGAGGACATGGGAGAAGTCTTGCTATAAGTAGTCATGTGAATTTGGTATTCGTTCGATATTTTGATGAGATGTATGTTGTCTCTCCTCTAGTGGTGTTATGTGAACGTCGACTACATGACACTTCACCATTATTTGGGCCTAGAGGAAGGCATTATGAAGTAATAAGTAGATGATGGGTTGCTAGAGTGACAAAAGCTTAAACCCTAGTTTATGAGTTGCTTCGTAAGGGGCTGATTTGGATCCATAGGTTTCATGCTATGGTTAGGTTTACCTTAATACTTCTTTTGTAGTTGCGGATGCTTGCAATAGGGGTTAATCATAAGTGGGATGCTTGTCCAACGAAGGGCAGCACCCAAGCAACGGTCCACCCACATACCAAATTATCAAAGTAACGAACGCGAATCATATGAGCGTGATGAAAACTAGCTTGACGATAATTCCCATGTGTCCTCGGGAGCGCTTTTCTCTATATAAGAGTTTGTCCAGGCTTGTCCTTTGCTACAAAAAGGATTGGGCCATCTTGCTGGACCTTATTTACTTTCATTACTTGTTACCAATTACAAATTACCTTATCACAAAACTATCTGTTACCGATAATTTCAGTGCTTGCGGAGAATACCTTACTGAAAACCACTTGTCATTTCCTTCTACTCCTTGTTGGGTTCGACACTCTTACTTATCGAAAGGACTACGATAGATCCCCTATACTTGTGGGTCATCAGTCAGCTTCACAGAAATGAACTGCAGAGTATCTTTCAGAGGCCCGAACCCAATATGAGTCAGATGCTCAGCATGATGAAGCCATTGCCTCAAGATGCTGAATACCCCAAAGAGTTCTCCGTGAAGGACCTTGAGTACTTGCCACGCATAGGTTATCAAATTCTGAGGCGTACTCTGTGGCCAATAAAGGGACATTCTTCTGAAGCCAAACTTGAAGGAGCCATGAAGACTTTGGTATTTTATATCATCAATGGCATCAGATTCAATACCCGGGATTTCTTCATCATACAACTAGCTGCATCTGGGATTGATCTGTTTGGCTTGAAGTTTTATGCTCCATGGGTGATGCGCCTGATCAAGCTCCATTCTTCTGTTGACTATCAGTCCTCAGCGCGCAACCATCTTGTCTTTCTGCCTGAGTTTAATCTGTCCATTGAAGCCATCTACCCCGAGCCTGCCAAGAAGCCTCTACATCTTCACAATGCTGAACACTAAAGCTTCTCGCAACCAATGGAGGGAATTCTTGTCCCCAATGCTACAACTCCCACTTATCCTCTGGCTGGCAATATGAGAGTGCCACATCGTGCCAACACCGAAGCCACTGTCAGTACGGTTGCCTAAAGGCCTCGGAAGCGTTCTCGTGTACTCAACGATCGAGAACTTCTTGTGGCCTTGCATCAGAAGCAGGATAAGCATCATGACTGGCTAAAGCGTCAGATGCAGAGTATCTTGGTGGATGTCAATCGCATTCGAAACTTGGCCACCAAGAACTCGATTTTTGCCCATGAAGCCTGTCGGCGGTCCTAGAAGAGTCTCACACTGCTCTGTCCTGATGACGATCTTCGCGAAGATGGCTTCACCGAGGAGTTCAAGTTTGATTCCAGGCCTCCACAAAATGCAAGTTGGCGCCGCACTCCCTCAATTGAAGATTCTGAGTGTTCATCTTCGGCTGCAACTGTTGTTGCGAGAGTCGTCGATGAAGAAGACGACGCCACTTCACCAACCAGGGCTGCACTGCATCTCGACACTGCATCAGGCCCGTCTGCACCACCGAACTCCAACGTCGACCCTGCTCCATCATCCACTCCTGATGGGAACGCATATATACTCTATGTCTTCAAACCTTTTTGGTCCTTACTGACAAAGCTTATGAGTTGATAGTCTTCAAGCGGGTCCTTATTGGTGGTTACATTATTTTTGCTAAGTCTTTACAACTTTCGTCTTTTGAAACATTTGGTTCTTTGAGTTGTAACACTTAAACTCGATGGTCGTCTGCTACTTTTTCTGCTACCTTGTGATGCGATGATAAATTCTGCATGAAGCCATTCCGCAGACGTCCATTTTTCATTATGCATGTCATTATCTTCGTTATCTTTTTATATGCATGATGAATTATCTTCATATGTTGAAGAGGATCTCCACAAAGTAGAACCTGCCATGTGCATTTGCATTCAAAAGCAAACGACTTATATGCACATCTTCAGGGGAAGCCTTGCCACTTATGAAGATAATGCCTTATTCCTTAAACTTTCACATACTTTTATTCCAGTTGAAAACTTCAATCGGTTTGTCATCAATCACCAAAAAGGGGGAGATTGTAAGTGCATCTAGTGCCACCCTTAGTTAGTTTTGGAGTATTGACGACAAACTTGGTTGAGGGACTAATGTGTTTGTGAGAATTGCAAGATAACACAGGTAGTAGTCCCATATTGATTCGGTTTACCTACCAGAGATGAATCCTAAAAATGTGTGAAGACATTGAAGACAATAGTGGTCTGTGAAGATATTCACGGTGAAGATTATGACATGAGAAGACATTCATATGAAGACTATGGAGTGCGAAGACAGAGTTGTTTTGTAGTTTCCTTTTCTTCTTTGTTGAGTCATAGGAACCACCGTACTGTTAAGTGGGGTCGAAGTGAACAAAGTCAGAGTGACTGATGTGATGCCCAAACAAAATCCTATGTCTTCAAGCGAAGACAATGAGAGCAAATCTTATCCAGAGCTGGATGAGTCAGCTTTACTTGTAGCCCAAGTCAACCTGTCGCGTGTGTTTGAAATCTGACCGTTGGACACGTGTCAGTTCCTTAGTGACCCAGGGTCATTTTGGACAAATCAGGTCGGGTTGCCCCTGGCTATAAATAGCCCACTCCCTACACCATAAATTGGTGGCTGCTCAGAGTTAGTGCACGACTTTTGTCGTTTAAGAGCAACCCACCTCCGAAGCATTTGAGAGAGAGATCCTTGCGAGGACAAAGCCCAAAACACCCAGAGCCAAAGAGTGTTAGGCATCACTGAAGTCTTTCTGTCCGCATGATCTGAAGACTTATTACACTTGAGGACTGTGAATCCTCCAGCCGGTTAGGCGTCGCGTTCTGAGCATCCAAGAGCCATTGTGGATTGCCAATGAACGAAGTCTGTGAAGGTTTGGAAGTTTACCTTGAAGACTTACCAGAGTGATTGGGCGAGGATTGTGTGTTCTTAGCTCAAGGGGAATAAGGTGAAGACATGGTCTTCTGAGTTGAATCTCAGCCTCCCTAACCAGACGTACAGTTGTCACAACAACTGGAACTGGTCTACCAAATCCTTGTCCTCTCCAAGCAACTGGTTCTATCCTTCCCATCTCTTTACTTTACAGTTTGTCTTCGTGAAGTCATTGCCTGCTTGCATGATCTGATTGGCTTCATTGTGTGAAGACTGTTTCCTATTTGGCTTCATACTATCTTCCATCCTGATCCATACTACCTAGCTGCTGATAGTCCTCGTGCTTTCACTTCATTGCTTACTTGACTATGGCTTGTCTAGTGTAGTCTACCTTCCGCTGCATATCAATAGGTTCATTTCTACTGTTTGTCTTCAAAGCCGCCGTGTTTTGAAGACTACTATAAAAATCGCCTATTCACCCCCCCTCTAGTCGATAACTAGAACTTTCAGTTAGTCCCAAAAAATGATATAAAGTTGCTATAAAATGATTGTAAAACATCCAAGAATGATAGTATAACAACATGGAACAATCAAACATTATAGGTACGTTGGAGACATATCACGCCTCATGCTTCCTGCGAGGAGTTTTGCAAGTTGTTGCAGAACAAGTTTGGGTGTAATCGTCACCAGGTGTTGGTCCGTCAGATGCTGCAAATCTCACAAACACGATCAGTGGAGGATTATGTGGACCGTTTCTCGGATTTGTATGACCAGCTTGCAACCTATGAAACATCACCTGATCCCTTGCACTACACAACCAAATTCATTTATGGTCTAAAGCCTATGGTGAGGATGATGGTAGCACTACAACAACCCATCAACTTGGATTCTGCTTATCAACTGGCTCTCCTACATGAATCGTTGGCTGAGCAGTCGGTAAACCACAACTCAATGACGAGACATTTCAATTACTCACAGCCAAGCTACTCGCCAGTTGCTTCCCCTGTTCAGGCAGCCAGACCAGCACCACCTAGAGCCCTAGAAGAGAAACTTCCTGCAACGACAGAAGCTAAATGGATTGCACTACGGGCTTACCGAAGAGCTAAGGGTTTGTGTTTTACTTGGGGAGAAAAATGGAGGCGAGATCATGTTCGTAGCAAGACTGTTTCCCTGCATGTAGTACATGAAATGGTGGATTTCTATCAGTGCTCAATGACTGGAGATGACACTTTCAATGATAGTGGAGAGGAAGTTAATCTGATGGCACTATTTGCAGCGCAATTGGACGCAACAAACCTGGCAAAGCTTTTCAAATTCTGGTGCATGTTCAAGGACAATAGAAAAATTTCCTGGTGGACTCAGGAATTACTCATTCTTTTGTGGACACACAACTGGTAGCTACTCTCACTGGGGTACATGCTTGTTCATTGATTAAGGTCGAAGTGGTTGATGTGGGAATTATGGATTGTGATCAACACATTCCTCAGTGTACTTGGTCTACAGCTGGAGTGGAACTCAACTCCCACTTCAGAGTGTTAGCACTTAGTGGATATGATGGGATATTGGGACTGGACTGGTTGGCCTCTTACAGTCCCATGAGCATTGACTAGGATCAGCAATGGATGTCTTTCTATTTTGCTGGTCAGTTAGTAGTGATACAAGGAGATTTACAAGAAGATTATGCATATACAGTTGTGGAATTATTGGCAATGACAGGAACACTAGAGCAGCAAGTAGTACCTGAAATTCAGACAATACTTGATCAGTTCCCGGAGGTGTTTGCTGTACCTGTTGGATTACCTCCTCGCAGAGAATGTGACCACCATATACCTTTGATACCTAGTGCCAAACCATTTTCATTAAGGCCTTACAGATTTGCCCCTGAATTGAAGGATAAAATAGAGAAGCAAATTCAGGAAATGTTGGACTCTGGCCTTGTACAGAAGAGCACCGGTCCTTTTTCTTCATCACTACTTCTGATCAAAAAGAAAGATGGGACTTGGAGATTAGTGGTGGATTACAGGCATTTGAATGCCCTTACTTTAAAGGGAAAATTTCCCATGCCAGTCATTGATGAGCTCTTGGATGAGCTGCATGGAGCACAATGGTTTTCTAAACTGGATTTAAGGGTTCGATACCATTAGATCGGGCTTGCTGAAGGAGAGGAGTATAAGACTGCATTTCAGACACGATATGGACATTTTGAGTTCAAGGTCTTAGCCTTTGGATTGACAAACGGGCCATGTACATTCCAATGTGCTATGACCACTATTCTATCTCCCTGCCTGGGAAAATATGATGTTGTATTCTTTGACGACATCCTATTTTTAAGTGCTACATTGGAGTTGCATCGACAACATTTAGCACATGTACTTCAACTGTTGAAACAAGATCAATGGCATGTAAAAGCATCTAAATGTGAGTTTGCTAAACAAGAGCTGCATTATCTGGGGCATGTGATCACCAAGGAAGGAGTGGCCACTGATGAAACTAAGATAAACACTATTCAGCAATGGCCGTCACCTATTTCTTTAAGAAGGTACACATCTTCCTAAGGTTGGCTGGTTACTATAGAAAGTTTATCAGGCATTATGGTATAATCTCTAAGCCACTAACAAATTTGTTGAGAAAAAGCACACTGTTTATTTGGTCTGAGGCTGAGGAAACTATTTTCAATACATTGAAGCAAGGTCTCGTGACAACACCAGTATTAGCCCTGCATAATTTCCAGAAACAATTTCAAATAGAGACAGATGCTTGCGATATTGGGATAGGTGCAGTATTAATGCAAGATGGACACCCTCTGGCCTATGCCAGTCGTGCCCTGGATCCCACAAATAAAAAACCTTGTCTGTATATGAGAAGGAATTCTTAGCAATTTTGTTAGCCATGGAATAGTGGAGGCCCTATTTGCAACTGAGAGAGTTTGTAATTCGTACAAACCAGAAAGCTTTAGTAAACCTCACTTAATAATGCTTACACACAAAATCGCAGCAGAAGGCTATGACTAAACTGATGGGGTTGTCTTACAAAATCATTTACAAAAAAGGAATTGAAAACCGAGCTGCCGATGCATTATCAGGGCATCCTCTTGGAGGGAGCACTGTTCTGACAATTGTCGGATGTGGGGTTCCGGCAAACCCTTAAGGTTCGAACACTGGGGTGCGCGCGAAGTCTCTCCCTCCTACTGATCTACGCTCTAGCTCGCTAAGATCTCGCGGACGAACTCGACGAACTCGCAACATAGAAAGACACGAGGTTTATACTGGTTCGGGCCACCGTTGTGGTGAAATACTCTACTCCAGTGTGGTGGTGGTGGATTGCCTCTTGGGTTGATGATGAACAGTACAACGGAAGAACAACCTCCTGAGGTTGAGGTGTTCTTGTGCTTGTGTAGTTGAGGATGATCTGAACCAGTTCCGGATCAGTTCGGGATCAGTTTGGGATCAGTTGCCTCCTACTGTGGTGGCTAGTCCTATTTATAGAGGCCCTAGTCCTCTTCCCAAATATCGAGCGGGAAGGGAGCCAACAATGGCGGGCAAATTTGAAGGGGGACAGCTAGTACAAGCTATCCTGACAAAAGCGGTCTTCGCCTGCGAAAAGCTCTAGGGTGACGCCGATTTGGGCTCCACGATGACCTTCGCCTTGCCGTCCTCCTGGTCTTGGTCTCGTTGCACCAATATGGCAACCTTTGCCTGATGCCTCGGTACTCTTCACCTGCGCTGGCCTCCTTAGCACCAAAGAGGAAATAGGGATGCTGCGCGCACTGGCGCCCGCCTGGCACCCGCCTGGTACCGTTCGTCATAGCTCACGTCACGAGAGCCTCATGAGGTTTGCCTTGCCTTGATATCTCCGCTTCTCGTGAGCCTGCCTGGCTAGGCCACTCCAGATGAGGTCTTGTGTCGTCCGCCTCGCGAGGCTTGGACCCTCGCGAGGGTCTTGGGTGCCTTGTTGACGAAGATGGGCCGTACGGCCTGCTGCTTGGCCACGCTGTGGGCCGCAGGCAGGCAAGTCTGGGGACCCCCGTTCCTAGAACGCCGACAGTAGCCCCCTGGCCCAAGGTGTGCTCGGGCTTGGCTTTGCGGCGAAGCCAAGGGTCAAGTTCGGAGCACCGCGGGCCCCAAAAGGCATGCAGCCTCGGTTGACGTGTGGCGGTT
Source organism: Aegilops tauschii subsp. strangulata (assembly GCF_002575655.3). Classification (NCBI taxonomy): domain Eukaryota; kingdom Viridiplantae; phylum Streptophyta; class Magnoliopsida; order Poales; family Poaceae; genus Aegilops; species Aegilops tauschii. Next base: position 241,948,910 of record NC_053041.3, read on the forward strand.
GATTGGACGTGGGCGTCTCCGCTTCCCCACGCTGCCTCGGCAACTGCTTGCCCTGACAAAGGCTGGCGCGGGCAGTTCTTTCCTTCATTGCCTCTTCCTTGCCTCGCTCCAGATCCCCTTTCTCACTCTTTGCCGCCGCTATCTCCAGATCTGCTCCATCCTTGCTCTGCATCTGCCGCCCATGGCACTGCGCAAGGTCAAGACTTCCTCAGCACCGGCTTGGTGTGAGCTGGCCCTCGAGGCGCCCACCATCACGGAGAAGAGCCTCGCCTCCATGCGCCTGCTGACAGCGGGCGAGAGCAATGAGTGGGGAAGACGGAGCTCCGGCTCGCGTCCGACGAGCCAGAGCCTGAGGGGAGCACCTTCTTCCCCTTCTTCTCGAGCAGCGTTGCCGTTGGGTTGGTTCCTCCCTTCTCTGATTTCTTTTATGAAGTCCTCGACCACTACGGGCTGCAGGCGTTGCATCTCCATCCCAACTCTGTCCTCCTCCTGTCCATCTTTGCCTACTACTGTGAGGCGTACCTGGGCGTTATGCCGTCCGTGGCGCTCCTTCGCCATTTCTTCTTCCTCCGCGTCAGCAGCGAGCACATCTCCAGGTGCGCTAATTTCGTTGCATGCGGCAAGGCCAACTCGATCTCGAGCACCGGGAAGAGGGCCGACAACATCCGATCCAAATGGGTCATGATGGATGCCCAGCGCGCCGACCCGCGTCTGGCTTTGCCAACAGCAGCGCCCCCTCCCAACGGGGGGTGGCCCAAGGCGGAGCTTGTCGGCGAGCGGGCATCGTTGGTGTTGGGGCAGATGATGACCGACCTGAGGCCGGGTAACGCGAGGGCGGCCAAGGTAACGGGGGCGATGCTCCCGAGGGAGTTCTTGACGCTGCGGGTTGCTCCACTCCAGGCGCGCGCGCCCCCTCTGGGAGCTTGAAGAAGAGGAGAACAAGACCCGCCTGAGGCCAGGGGACCTGCCTGGCGATGAATTGGACGCCGTCCTGCGCCTCATAGTCGGGGACAACCAGGAGTACCCGCCTAGCGCTTTCGTTCCCCTGTTCCAACGCAGGGACCGGGAGGAATTTGTCGCCTCCAAGCCGACCTTTGATGCGCGCGGGCTGGTGCCGCCAACGCTTCCGGGAGTTCCTAGGGCGCAGAAACCGGTGGAGGTGTCTTCTGGTGAGTCCCGCGGAGAGGGAGAAGAGGAGGAGGACTCGGAGAAGACCCTGGAAGAGGTGGGGGAGACTTCCCCCCTGAGCAAGGCCGAGATTCTCCACGCCCTTCCTGATGATGCCAAGGCCGACGCCTTCCAAGGGGAGAGGGAGCAACCCCTCATCCCGACGAAGGGTAGGTCGTCGCTGGTAGCCCGTGGTGGCGCCCCCGCCCTGGCACCTCCTGGGGCGGGCTCCGGTTCTGTCTCTACTCCGCCTAGCGCCGCCGGAGCCCGAACGCCTGCTCCTCAGGTCCCGAAGCTGTCAGGCTTCAAGCTTCCCAAGCGGTCAGTGGAATACATCGCAGTGGATCGGTAAGTGTCTTAAGCTTCGCCTTGTCCTTGTTTGTACTCGTTGTTTCCTGATACTCGCCCCTGGTTGATCAGGCCGACATCTTCGGCGAAGAGGAGGAAGGAAGACGCAGCGGCCGTGCCTCCCGCGGAGAAAGGAGGCAGCAACGCCCGCATCTCCCGGCCCGATCGTCCTCGCGAGCCAAGAGGAGCATCGCCGCGTGGAGTCAGCCCCCATGGCCCTACTGGCTCCGGAGGTGCCGGTACTTGGCGCGGCTGACGAGGTCCCAGCTGCTCCGGAACCCGCGGTGTCCCAAGCCCTGGTGACGATGTCGCTTCGTCCCACTGTTGCATCTCCACTCCCTGGTTCTTCTGCTCCTGCTGTTGTCTTGCAGCGTGCCCTTTCGGAGATGACCCAGCTGCAGGCGGATGTCCTGAGCGCGGACCCGCGCCTGGTGGCCGGGCATCTGGAGTTGGCCTTTGGCTGGCTTCACTCCGAGCGGGCAGTTCGCGCGGCGCTGGGCCAGGCTGTTGCGGCTTCCGAGAAGGAGAAGCAAGGAGCCGTCAACGCTTCAGCCGATCGTGAGGCGGCGCTAAAAGACGTCAAGGCCGCCCGTGACCACTGCCAAGTGCTGGAGGGCGAGCTGCAGAGCCTGCGCGACAAGCACGCTGAAGAGGTGCGCTGCCGCCAAGCGAAGGTGGAGGAGATGAAGGCCCGGAAGGAGGCCATCAAGAACCGTGATACTGAGTTGGCGGAGCTGGGGAAGAAACAGGCCGCCGAGCGCAACTGGTTGGAAGAGTTGGAGCGGAAGATGGGGACGAGGGAGGCCGATCTTCATGCCAAGGCGCGAGTCCTGGCCGAATACCGCGTGGCCTTTGCCGATCTCGAGAAGAGGTCTCGCAAAGCGCTGAAGACGCTCTACGAGCACGGCCTGGAGAAGCCTCTGGACGCCGACGAGGACGGTCCCGCCCGGCTGCTTCCTCTCGTGGTGAAGGCGCTTGAGGAGGTCGTTGATGGTCTCGGTCCCATGGCGGAGGCAGAAGCTCGCGTCCTGTCTTCAGCCGCGCTGACTTGCGTCTTTAGCCACCTGCACCTTCGCGACCCCAACGCTTGCCTTGACGAGCTGCTGGAGCCTGTAGCTGAAGATCAATACGAGGCGGCTGCCGCGGCTGTGCAGGATCAGGTGGGGGCCTTGCTGAGGAGGTTCCGCGGCTTTGTCTCCGCTCCTCTGTCCGGTGTCGTGGACCTTGCGGCTGGTGGTGAAGACAAAACCGCTCACGAGGGAGCGCCTTCCGCAGGCGACAGCGACGTCTAGAGGTGACCCGCGGCCATTCTTCCCGTTCCGTTCCTGCGACATGTATCAGGCCTTGTGGAGGCATTTAAACTTTTTATTTGGTATTGTGAGGACAATATGCTTGTAATATTTGCTTTGAGATTTCGCGATTTCCTTCCTATTTGCTTTGCGTTCTGCATCGGCAGAGCCCGGCCCCGCGCATACCTCAACCGCCATTGGGCCGACCGGAGACCAGGACGGACCAAGGAGTGAGGGTCTACGTGACCAATTAGGCTCCTGAGTGGCGATGCTCAGGAGTCCCCCTTGACGCGCAAACAGCATATAGGGAGAGTTCGTGGGGATAGATTAATGTTCTACGTCAGCAGGGCCCGGCCCCGCGCATATCTCAACCGCCATTGGGCCGACCGGAGACCAGGACGGACCAAGGAGTGAGGGGCTACATGACCAGTTAGGCTCCTGAGTCGCGATACTCAGGAGTCCCCCTTGACGTGCAAACAATTCCCATACCTACCCTCGCCGAGGCCTCGGGAGGGGCACGCGATGCCCAGGTCCGGGGGACCTGGTTAGGTGGCGTGCGCTTGGGCGTGACCCGAGCGCAGCCCCCGTGCCCAGCCCCCATGCGCGGCTTTCCCGAGGGGAGGCGTTGCGGTAAGGCTGGGCGCTGAGCTCTGGGCTCCCTGAGGTTGGCACGACCGTGGGGTCGCCCTCAGTTGTTTATCACCAGCGCGGATCATAGTGCTTCCGCTTGTGCACAGGCATAGCCGCTCCTCGGCAGTGTCGACAGCCAGCGCGGAGCATGGTGCTTCCACTTGGGCGTGGGATGGGGGCCCCCCTCCGGGAGGAGCCCCCGGGGCGTGTACATCCCCGCCCTGACACGTGGCTTGCACGGCAGGGCTGCGAGGTGTATCTGGGCACTCGTGAGCCAGCGCGGGACTCACGAGGCCCTACCTCAAGGCGGGTTGCGCCTGGTCTTGAGTCTTGGTGACTGTGTGTTCCTGCAAGGCAGTTAGATGCAAGCACTCTACGTCCTCAGGTCCCGGCCCTCGAGCGAGCTCAGCCGCCGCTGGTATGCCAAGTCGCGATGCCGTGGTCAAGGCCAGGGGGTGAGGGCTGGAGAGCCAGTAAGAGCTCCTGAGTCACGATGCTCAGGAGCCCCCCTTTTAACGTGCAAGCGAATTTCATAGGATGAACAGACCTGTGGCGGGCGGCAATCGAGCAGGCGATAGCCGTTGGCAGGTTAAGCATGAAGAGCAGATCAACTTGGATAAATGGAGGAAGATACACGCCCCGGGTCTGGCCCGAGCGGCTTAGGGATGATGCAGCCCAAGGGGCGCCCCCAGCAAGGTAAGCTAAAGACTTAAGCAAAAGGGATACATGCCACAGGGACGGACCCATGTGGTGTGGGAATAATGCAGCCCGAGGGGCGCTCCCAGCTTAAACGAACTTGGAAGATGTCACCTAGTTCTGTAGACGAAGTAGAGTTGGTGCAGCTGAAGCCGCGCGTTGAAGGAATGGCTCCTCATGAGCCACGGGACCCTGAGCCTCGGGAGGCTCTGGCGTTCAGGAGGTTCCCTGAAGACCGTCTCCATCTCCTCCAGGACGGCGTGGAACCTGGCCTCCTGAGCCGCCAGGACTTGCCGCATGTTGCGCTGATAGGCCGACGCCACGCTCGGCAAGCCGAAGGGCATGCGAACGTAGCTGTGTGGTGGGCCCTCGCAGCGGCCCACACGCGATGGCCAGAAGCGCTCCTGAGATGCGGCCCTGTTGAGCCCTGGGACGTCGACGCAGACACGCAGCCCGGCATCCTCGCCTGGATGAGGAGCTGCGCCTCGTGAGTGGCTGTGGCCACGCATGGCTCTTGCTTCTTGCAGTTCCTGGGTAGTCTTGGTGATGAACTCCTGGGTGGTGGGCACTCCTTGCCCTGTGCTCTCCTGAGGAAAGTGTGCCGTGAGGCACGCTTCCAAGTGGTGCCCAAGCGCCTCCCTCGTGAGGTTGGTAAGGTTTGAGGCTCTCTCCCTGAGCCCTGCCTGAGGAGGGCGCCGGGCGCGCTTTCCTATGCGGTTGAGGGAGGCGCCCCTGGAGCGGGCGCTCGTCCTGATGAGGCTCATGCCGCAACGCCATCCTCTTGGGGTCCTGCGCGGTGCGGCAACTTCTTCTTGGGGATGGTCTCCGGAGGGCCTTCACTTCTGCTGTCGGGGTCGTCGATTGCTGCGGCTTGAAAGGCGCGCTCGAGGGAGCACACCGCATCCCTCTCTTCACACGGGACCGTGATGATCCCTCCGCTTCCTGGCATCTTGAGAACGTTGTAGCCGTGATGAGTGACTGCCATGAACTTGGCCAGGGCTGGATACCCGAGGATGGCATTGTACAGCACGTGGATGTGCGCGACGTCGAAGTCGATGAGCTCGGTGCGATAGTTCTTGCGCTCCCTGAAGGTGACAAGCAGGCGGACCTGCCCTATCGGTGTGGTGGAACCGTCGGTCACTCCTGAGAAAGGCTTGGTTGGCTGGAGCTGCTCATATGGCACTTGGAGGTTGTCGAACGTGTCGATGGACAGGACGTTGAGCCCTGCGCCGCTGTTGATGAGAGTCTTGGTGACTTGCACATTGCTGATGACTGGGGAGCACAGCATAGGGAGGGCGCCAGTGGTGGCTGCACACTTGAGCTGATCTGCCGAGTTGAAGGTGATGGCACATTGGGACCACCTGAGCGGGCGCGTGGCCTCGAGCTTGGGGAGCACTACGTTCACCTCGCGAGCGAACTGTTTGAAGATGCGCTAAGAGGCTGGGGCCTGGGCACCGCCCAAGATGCAGGCGATCGCACGCGGCTCCTGGAAGCCCCCAGCCCCCTCGTCCTGGTGGTGGTCGTCGTTCCTTCTTGGTGGCGGCAGAGGGGGAAGACCGGCGTTGCCCTGGGGGTGATCCTCACGAGGCGGATCCCTCCAGGCGCCCTCGCGAGGTTGGTCCTGCCAGCGGTCCTCACGAGGACGGTCGCGCCACTCCTGGCGCGGGCCACGGTCATCCCAGTGTCCGCCTCCGCGTCCTCCTCCGCGGCCGTAGCCCTAGTCGTTGCGCTCGGGGCGTCGACCGTAGCGTCCTTCTCGTATGGCTCTGAGCTCTTGACAGTCGCTGGTGTTGTGGGTGTTCAGGTTGTGGAAGGTGCAGAATGGTCGGCCGTTCTTGGATGACTCGGGCTAATCTCTTCCTCACTTGGTGTCGGGCTTCGCTGCGAGCACTACTGCCTCTTTGCGCTTCACGTCCTTGGCCTTGGCCTTCTTCTCCTCCGCTCCTGCAGCTGGCAGCTCAAGAAGAGAGAGGCGCCCCTCCTCGGCTCTTGCGCACTTGGTCGCCAGGTTGAACGGCTCCTGAGATGTGCAGAGCTCCTCGTGGATAGCGAGCTCTTCCATCATCTTGACGTCACGGATTCCGTCCGAGAACGCGGAGATGATGGCTTCGTCCGTGACCTTGGGGATCTTGAGGCGGGTGTTGTTGAAGCGCTGGATGTACTTCTGGAGGGTCTCTCCTGGTTGTTGCTTGATGCGGCATAGATCACCCGCGGCCGGTGGGCGGTCGCGAGTGCCCTGGAAGTTGGCGACGAAGCGGTCGCGCATCTCGTCCGAGGAGGAGATCGAGCCGTGCTGCAGGTTCAGGAGCCAGGAGCGGGCCCCATCCTTGAGAGCCATGGGAAACCAGTTTGCCATGAATTTCTTGTCGCCGTTGGCCGCTTCGATGCTCAGCTCATAGAGCTGCAGGAACTCCGCGGGGTCGGCGGTGCCATCGTAGCGAGGAGGCAGATCTGGCTTGAACTTGCCTGGCCAGGCGACGCTACGCAGCTCGGGGGTAAAGGCGCGGCAGCCGGCCGTGGTCGCCGTGGCCCGCTTCTGAGGTGGAGCTTGGTCTTGGCGAGGTCCGTGCTGTGCCACTGCAGGCGGTGCGCGGTCTTGACGAGGTGGCGGGGGGAGCGCCGGTGCAGCTTCTTGCGGCCGTGGGATTTTTTGGCAGCTTCTTTCTTCACGCGCGGGCGCCGAGCGTGGTGGATCACGCCGCGGTGGCGCGCGCCTTGGTGCCAAGACACCGTCTTGGGGTCGAGGTGGTGGAGGCATGCCATGAGCCCCATCGCTCGTGGCTGGTTGAGGGGAAGGCAGAGAGTGGGACGGTGCCGGAGAGCCCCCCTGCGGCGCGGACGAGCTCAGCGACGCGGTCGAGCCACTCCTCATAGAGGTTGTCGACGGGGTGGTAACGCAGGAGCTCGTTCGCCGCGATGAGCGCGGCCCGTGCCTCCATGGGAGCGCGGTGCGCGTGAGACAAAGAACCGGCAGGGGTAAGTGATGGAGTAGCGGTGCGGCCGTCTTGCCGCACCGAAGGATGCAGCGAGGACGCCTGCTGCTCGTTCCCCGCCGGGCCGGTGGCAGCGTTGGCGGCGGGAGACGGAGAACGACGAGGTGGACCGCCTACGGGAGCCGTCTGAGCGACGCGGGCGGAGAGGGCAGCCCGACGCTCAGGTCGAGCACGGCGAGCATCCGCCATGGAAACGACGGAGCGATGGAGCAACGAACTGATGGAAGGGATACTACGGCGCACCGCTACCTAGCACGCCAAATGTCGGATGTGGGGTTCCGACAAACCCTTAAGGTTCAAACACTGGGGTGCGCGCGAAGTCTCTCCCTCCTACCGATCTACGCTCTAGCTCGCTAAGATCTCGCGGACGAACTCGATGAACTCGCAACACAGAAAGACACGAGGTTTATACTGGTTCGGGCCACTGTTGTGGTGTAATACCCTACTCCAGTGTGGTGGTGGTGGATTGCCTCTTGGGCTGATGATGAACAGTACAAGGGAAGAACAGCCTCCTGAGGTTGAGGTGTTCTTGTGCTTGTGTAGTTGAGGATGATCTGAACCAGTTCGGGATCAGTTTGGGATCAGTTCAGGATCAGTTGCCTCCTACTGTGGTGGCTAGTCCTATTTATAGAGAACCTGGTCCTCTTCCCAAATATCGAGCGCGAAGGGAGCCAACAACGGCGGGCAAATTTGAAGGGGGACTGCTAGTACAAGCTATCCTGACAAAAGCGGTCTTCGCCTGCGAAAAGCTCTGGGGTGACGCCGTCTTGGGCTCCACGATGACCTCCGCCTTGCCGTCCTCCTGGTCTTGGTCTCGTTGCACCAATATGGCAACCTTTGCCCGATGCCTTGGTACTCTTCGCCTGCGCTGGCCTCCTTAGCACCAAAGAGGAAATAGGGACGCTGAGCGCACTGGCGCCCACCTGGCACCCGCCTGGTACCGTTCGTCATAGCTCACGTCATGAGAGCCTCGTGAGGTTTGCCTTGCCTTGATATCTCCGCTCCTCGTGAGCATGCCTGGCTAGGCCACTCCAGAGGAGGTCTTGCGTCGTCCGCCTCGCGAGGGTCTTGGGTGCCTTGTTGACGAAGATGGGCCGTACGGCCTGCTGCTTGGCCATGCTGTGGGCCGCAGGCAAGCAAGTCTGGGGACCCCCGTTCCCAGAACGCCAACAACAATGACTGCCATCTATCCTGCTTGGATTAAAAAAAATCCTGGACAACTACTGTACTGATGAAAAATCTAGTTCATTGCTTCAAAAGTTGTCTGTTAATGAAAAGACTGTACCTAATTTCACACTGCAAGGACTTCTTCGTTATAAAGGAGCTATCGGGATTGGAAATGATGTTCAATTACAACAGGAAAATTATCTGGAATCTGCATGCAACATCGGTTGGGGGACACTCTGGATTTCCAGTAACATATCACAAGATAGACAAATTATTTTATTGGAAGGTGTCGGGGGGATGGACCCCGGGCAGGCAACGGAACCCGGATCCTCTTCAAAAAAACAACGGGGCTGGCACCGTCCCTCAATACCGGCACGCGCTTGGCCGGGTCGCTCGACCCGGCCAAGCCCCGCAAGCCGGCCAGACTAGCCGACCCGGCAAGACACGTCGACTCGGCCTCAACAACTAGCACAAGACAGCCGAACCCAGCACGGCCAAAGCCTCCTCACCAAGCCAGCGTCACCCATGGCGTGCTACGCAATCTAGCCGTGGGTCAACTCCCGTCCCATCCAGGCCGTATGATGGGGACGAGACTTCAATTAACGATGACCGAGGCAACAGTGCCCCGTCCATGCCTCTGGTCAGTAGGAATGTGGCAACAGTGCCCCTCACCTACCCGTTGACCAGGTCCGGCGTGGCTACAGTGCCCCCGCCCTCACCGCTGATGACAGCAAGCGGCGACCTGACGGAGAGCACTGTACGCGACTCAACTCGGCCACGCCCTGACGATCGACAAGACGGCGCACAGTCCCCCTAGGCATGCGGGGCCCGCACCTAGGGGAACCCGGCGAACCACAAGCCCTCAGCGGGACCCAGCCCGGGTCCCCGGACACCGACAATATGGACCCACCGACTTGTAACATTACCATTGTACCCTCGGGGGGTTGGACTATAAAACCCCCGGGAGCCCACGATCATTCGGGGGGCGAGCGAGAGGACTAGCCACAAAACAGCAACACCGGAGAGAAGGAGCAGCCCAAGCCTCGGCCAGCTTCCTTCCTCCTCCATACAGCTCCAGGAGCAACATTGTACTATCGATCATCCAACTACACTCGGCAGGACTAGGGGTATTATCTCTCCGGAGAGCCCCGAACCTGGGTATGTCCGGTGTCCCGCGCCCGCTCATGCCAACCTCGCCTCTGGAGTCCACCAGCGTCCTCGAGCCTCCTCCTCTCTTTAGCCATCCCTTGGCATCTGCCGTGCGCCCACCACGACAGTTGGCGCCCACCGTGGGGCAGCTCGAGGAGCTGGCCGGGAGCATGCTTCAGACGGGGCCCTTCTCCTATGTCGACGAGTTCGTCGTGCTAGCGGACGACGTCGTCGGCGCGCTTGTCGCCTCCTTCGCCGCGTTGCGCATCTCCGATGCGTTCGCGGCCGATGAGTACCCCAGCGAGGTGCTCAGCTACTCCGACTCTCCCCTCTCCCTCGGCGGCGGCATTTCTGCCAGGGCAATGGATGTCCATGTGGAGGTCTTTGTCACCGGCGACGGCGCCTCCTCCTCGTCGAGCAAGACGAGGAAGGTTGCCGAAGCCAGGGCCGCAGCGGATCGGATCGAGCCAACCGATCCGTTGCGCTCCGCGATGCAGAGCCTCCGCATCCCCACCAGCACCGATGTCGATGCCACCAACGTCGCTGAGGCCCAAACCCAGCTCGAGGAAAGGCGCCAGCAGATGCTGGACCTATCTGAGACGCTCGCCGCCACTCAACGTCGCCTGGATGCCGCTCAGCTGGAGCGCGACGCCGCCTACGGATTCACGGCCGCCGCGGCCGAGCCAAGCCGGGTCGCCGATGTGCGTGCCCGGGGAGGAGCGATCGGCCGGGCCCTCGGCGCCGTCCCAACCGTCTACGAGACCCCGGCGAAGAACATGCGCGCTGCCCAGGCAGCCGCAGTCGGCCTGGACCAGCTCGCGGGTGAGGAGCTGAAAGAGCGCATCGGGTGGATGCGTGAACTCCTCCACGCCGCCAACACCCAGCAGGACCGCCTCAACCAGCTCGCCAAGCCGGCAGGATCCGGCTCCTCCCGCCTTGGCGGGCCCGGTGAACTTCTGCACACCGCTTCCTCGCCACCCGGCGAGGCGCATTCCGGCCGAGCCCGGACTCGGCGCGACCCGGCCGATATAGCCGCCGGCGGATTGGGCGATGAGCCCGTCCTAGAGATCCAGCGCGGACCCGGCCAGCATGGCCGGCGTCCGGCTCCAACCGACCCGGCCCCCCGTGGCCTGGCCGCAAGTCGACTCGGCTCGCGCGCCATCAACGACGCCGACGCTCGCCACCGCCTCGATCAGCTCGCTCGCTCCCTGAAGGTGGAGGAGAGCGGCGCTATCGGGCCGGCGTGCTTCGGCCCGTGCATCTGGGAGGAGCCCTTCCCCAAAGGATTCATGCTCCCCCGCGACACCCCCAAGTACAATGGGACGGTGAAGCCAGAAGACTGGCTCACCGACTACACCACGGCCATTGGCATCACCGGTGCCAATCGTCGTCTCGCCGTGCGCTACGCACCGCTCATGCTCCGAGGGTCGGCCCGCACGTGGTTGAACAGCCTGCTGATGGGCAGCATCAACACGTGGGTGGACTTCGAGGAAGCCTTCGTCCGCAACTTCACGGGGACCTACAAGCGACCCGGCCGCCCTAGCCAGCTCGCCATGTGCGTGCAAGGGCCTACGGAGACCGGTCGCGACTACCTCGCACGCTGGAACGAGCTCCGGAACAGCTGCGAGGGCGTCCATGAAGTCCAGGTGATCCAGTACTTCGTCAGCGGGTGCCGAGACGGCACCCTCCTCAACACAAGCTCTTACGCTCCAAGCCGGCCACCATGGCCGCGCTCATGGTGACGGCGGACAAGTACGCCAACGCCGACTCCGCCATGAAGATCCAGGTGGCGCTGGATGAAGCCGGCAAGGCGAAGCCGGTTCCCCCTCCAAAGCCGGCCGGCGAAAGTAGCCGGCGGCAGCATCACCAGAACAACAAGCGCAAGGCCGACCAGCCGGCGCCGCGTCACGACAACCGGCTTGTCGCGGCCACTAAGCCCGCGGCAGACCCGGCGGCGAAGCGCCGGCAAACCGGCAAGACGGCATGGCAACCCGCCATGAGCTTCGAGCAGATGCTCGACGCCCCCTGCAAGCACCACAGCGGCGCAAGACCCTCCACGCACACGCTTCGGCACTGCGCCATCACAAAGCGCATCATGAGGGGCGACGTCCCGCCCCCTCCGGCTCCGGCTCCAGGCGTGGGACAGCCGCCTCCGCCTCCACCGCCGTCTCCAGCTGGCGGCGTGATGCGCGACGACGCCTACCCAAACCAGAGCGCGGCCTACATCGTCTTCACCAGCCTCGGCGATGACAAGCGCAGCGAGCGCCTCCTTCGGCAGGAGGTGAACACCGTCGTCCCGGCCAAGCCGGAGTTCATGCATTGGTCGGATCGCCCGGTCACCTGGACCCGGGAGGATCACCCGGCAGTCATGCCGAGCCCGGGTGGTTACGCCCTCGTCCTCAACCCCACCATCGTTGCACGGCGCACATGCAAGTTCTCCCGAGTCCTTATCGACGGCGGCAGCAGCATCAACATCCTCTACTGCGACACGATGACCAAGCTCGGCCTCAAGGCCGAGGACCTGGAGCCAACCCGAATGATCTTCCACGGCATCGTGCCCGGCCTCTCCTGCTCCCCCATTGGCCGGGTCCGGCTAGATGTCCTGTTCGGTGACAGCAGCCACTTCCGGCGCGAACCGATCTAGTTCGAGGTGGTGGACCTGTCCAGCGCGTATCACGCGCTGCTGGGCAGGCCCGCGCTCACCAAGTTCATGGCGGTTCCCCACTACACGTACCTGAAGATGAAGATGCCGGGTCCCAAGGGCCTCATCACCATCACCGGCGATTACCGCAAGTCCCTGGAGTGCGCCCGAGACGGCGCCAAGTTGGCCGAGTCGCTGGTCATTGCCGAGGAGCGGCGCTAGCTCGACCGAATCGTCGCCCTGGCAGGCGAGGCCTCCGCCGCGTCGATCCCGACCCCGGACCCAGCCGACGAGGCCGCCTTCAAGCCCTCCAAGGAGACCAAGAAAGTGAAGCTCAACCCAGAAGACCCCAGCTGCAGCAAGTACGTTGTCATAGGCGCCCGCCTCGACAGCAAATAGGAAGGCGAGCTCATCGACTTCCTCCGTGAGAATCGGGATATCTTCGCATGGACCCCCAAGGACATGCCAGGTATCCCGAGGAAGTACGCCGAGCACAAACTTCACGTCCACAAGGACGCCAAGCCTGTCCGTCAACCCCTACGACGATTTTCCGAAGAGAAGAGAAGAACCATTGGTGAAGAGGTCGCCAAGCTTTTGGCGGCCGGCTTCATAATGGAAGTGTTTCACCCCGAGTGGCTGGCCAATCCAGTCCTTGTCCTGAAGAAGAACAAGACCTGGCGCATGTGTATCGACTACACCAGCCTCAACAAGGCCTGTCCCAAGGATCCGTTCGCCCTCCCGCAGATCGACCAAGTCATCAACTCGACCGCCGGGTGTGAGCTCCTGTCCTTCCTGGACGCTTACTCCGGCTACCACCAGATCAAGCTGGACCCGGCTGGCGCCCTGAAGACGTCCTTCATCACGCCCTTTGGGGCGTATTGCTACATCACCATGTCGTTCGGCTTGAAGAACGCCGGCGCCACCTTCTAGCGCTACATGCAGAAATGCCTGCTGCCGCAACTCGGCCGCAATATGCACGTATACGTGGACGACATCATGGTGAAGACCAAGCAGCACCTCACGCTCCTCGACGATTTGAAGGAAACCTTCGCCAACCTCCGCGAATACAAGGTCAAGCTTAACCCGGAAAAATGCGTCTTCGGCGTCCCGGCCGGAAAGCTACTCGGCTTCCTCGTCTCGGAACGCGGCATTGAGGCGAACCCGGAGAAGATCAAGGCCATCGAGCGCATGCGCAAGCCGGCTCGGCTGCGCGATGTCCAGAAGTTCACCGGATGCTTGGCCTCGGTCAGCCGGTTTCTAAGCCGGCTGGGCGAGAGGGCGCTACCCCTATACCAGCTGAGAAGAAGACGAGCCCGTTCGAATGGAATGGCAAGGCAGACGAGGCCTTCCAAGACCTCAAGCGCATGCTCTCCACCGCACCAGTCCTGGCCGCGCCGACCGGCAAGGAGCCACTGTTGCTCTACATAGCCGCGACCTCGTGGGCGGTCAGCACGGTGCTGGTGGTCGAGCGACCAGAGAAGGGCAAGACCCAAGCCGTCCAACGCCCAGTCTACTACCTGAGCGAGGTGCTCTCCATCTCCAAGCAGAACTACCCGCACTACCAGAAGATGTGATACGGCGTGTACTTCACCGCCAAGAAGCTGAAGCAGTATTTCCAAGAGCACATCGTCACCATGGTCAGCATGGCGCCCATCGGAGAAATCATCGGGTGTCGGGATGCCTCTGGCCGGGTTGCCAAGTGCGCGATCCAGCTAGCCAGCCACACCATCATCTACGAGCCCCGCACCGCGATCAAGTCTCAAGCCCTGGACGACTTCCTCGTCGACTGGACCGAGACCCAGTACTTGTCACCGCCTCCCGACTCGACACATTGGCGCATGCACTTCGACGGGTCCAAGATGCGACTCGGCTTGGGGGCCGGCATCGTACTATCGTCCCCGAAGGGCGACCGGCTCCGCTACGCGCTCCAGATCCACTTCGCCGCCTCCAACAACGTCGCCGAGTACGAAGCCCTTATGCACGGCCTCCGGCTTTCCAAGGAACTCGGCATCCGGTGCATCCTGTGCTACGGCGACTCGGACCTGGTGGTGCAGCAGTGCTCCGGCGAATGGGACGCCCGCGACCCCAACATGGCAAGCTACCGCTTCCTCGTCCAGAAGCTATCCGGATCCTTCGAGGGCTGCGAGTTCCTCCACGTCCCGCGCGCGGAGAATGAAGTAGCCGACACGCTCGCCAAGATCGCCTCGTCACGACAAGCCATCCCGTCCGGCGTCTCCCTCGAGCACCTGCGCAAGCCGTCCGTCAAGCCATCGCCGGACTCCGAGTCCATCCACGTTCCAGACGACCCGGCCGCACCTCAACCCGGCCCGGGGACTGCTGAACCCGGCCCAGGGGCTGCTCAGCTCGACCCGGCCACCATCGTCCCGGACCCGGCTGTCGCCATCCCGACCCGGGGGCTGCTCAACCCGGCTTGGGGGCTGCCGACTCGGAACCCACCCTGGTGGCCATCTTCGCCGTGGTTACGGCTCCATCTTGGGCCCTCCCAATATCAGAATTTTTGGAGAACGGGGTTCTCCCCATGGACGAGACCGAAGCAGCCATTCTCTGGAGTCTTCGCACCACGCCGAATCGGTCGACCGGGTTCACCCCGTTCTTCCTCATCTACAGAGCCGAAGCCGTCATCCCGACCGACGTCGAGTTCGACTCGCCGCGCGTTGCGATGTACACTGAAGTCAAAGCCAGAGAAGCCCGCGAAGATGGCGTCGACCTGCTCGAAGAAGCACGCCTCCTGGCGCTCAGTCGCTCGGCCATCTACCAGCAAGGCCTGAGGCACTACCACATAAAGAAGATCAAGCCCCTCGCGTTCCGCGAGGGCGACATCGTCCTCCGACTCGTCCAAGAGCAGGCAGGCCAGCACAAGCTGTCCCCTCCATGGAAGGGCCCATTCATCGTGAGCAGGGCCTTGCGCGACCGCAACACCTACTACCTCATCGACGCACGCAAGTCAAGGAAGCGCAAGAAGGACACCGCCGGTGAAGAAACGACCCGGGCGTGGAACGCGGAACTCCTCCGCCCGTTTTATAGTTAGCCGCACGAGCGTATGTATCATCGCCTTTTGTGAACGCATGAAACCATGGGGTCCCCGAACGAATCTCGGGGGCTGCCTTTTGTCGACCAATTTATTGTGTCCCTATTTTCTTGCATCACTATACCACTGAACCCGGCCACCGGTCTGACTCGCTCGACCCGGGGGCTCGGGGGCTGGCCGGCTCGGTCGCCACCCCGCCGCCTTACTTGGTGATTCCTGATAAAGTTAGGATGCCGCAGTCCGCCACTTCGCGCTAAAGCCACAGATCCAGCTTTGGCTGTCGGCTGGCAAGCACAACGGGCCAAAACTCCTTTACGCTTCATACACTAAGTCAAAGGCTGTCGGGTCGATCAACCCGGCCCATCATTCATCAAATGAACAGCCGCATGACCGGCTGCTCGCCAACCGGCTTCGCCGGATTGCCGCCAGCCGGCCCAGTGGGTGTTTCGCTCACGCTCAACGTTTCGAGGGACCCAAGTCCTACGCGCTCCTCTCAAAGAACCGAACTCCTTGTCACGGACCGGAGCCTCGGCCGTCTGACTCGCGGGGGGGGGGGAGGTTTGAGAAAGGAAAAGCGCATGAAATCGGTCCAAAAAACGGAAGGCAAAAAGCAAAAGCACCCACAACATCTACACGAGTATTTAAGAAAAGGCCCACGGCCCGAGTTCATTACACCCTAAAACCCCCAGTGGGTGGGTGGACCTGCTATTTAACAGATTTTACACAAAGTGTCTCAGGCATCTCCAGCGCCGCGTCGCGACATCGACGGCTCTCCCCTGGCGGCCTCCGGGTCCAGCGAGGTGCCGGTGTCCTCCTCAGCACCCGCATCGCGGTAGACGCCCGTCTCCTCCGAGCTCCCCTCCGGATCGTGGAGGAGCAAGCCGTAGTCGTCGTCGTCCATGGCCCTGCCGTCTTTCGTCTGCTCCGGATGGAACTCGTCGTGGAAGGCGAACTCGGCGATGTAGCTGGCCCGGGAGGCGATCCGGCCGGCTTGCTCCTGCAAGAGCTGCTCCGAACCGGTCCGCTGGCCCATCAACGTGTCCAGCTGCAGGTCCGGATGCCAGGATAGCGCGAACCGGAGCGCCATCTCAGCACCGGCACGAGCGGCAGAGACGCGCCACTCGCCAAGCCGGTCCGGCCCCATCTCCAACCAACGCGCCAGGCGCGAGAAGCTGCTCGGTTGGACGGAGTCCGGCCATAGGGCCGCCGTCATTGCGGTGCCGGCCTGGGGCAGCCGCCCCAACTGCGTTCTCAGGACCTGCAGGCGGGCCCCAGCGGCGGCAATGATCTCCGGGAAGGTCCAGGCCACCCGCGGATCCGTCCCGGACCCAACGACGCCGGTCGGGGTGCGCTGATAGCAGACGGCTTCCTCCGCCAGCCGCTGCGTCTCTGGGAAGGCCCCTGCCGCAAAGGAAGAAGCGAGTTAGAAGAAGAACAACAAGGAAGAAAAGCCGGATCCCGACCCGGCAAATGACAAGAAAAAGCACTTACTGGAGAAGGACTCTTCTAGGTGCTGCGCCTCAAGCAACGTACCACGCCGCTCCCGCTCGATGGCGCGGTCGCGCCCCTCGAGCGCCTTCTCCAGATCGGCCGCCTTGGCAAGGGCCGCCTTCAGCTCGGCTTCCTTGTCTTCGGCCGCCTTCTCGGCCGCCTCGCAGCGACGGGCCTCGTCCTGACGGGCCCCCTCAGCCGTGGTGACCTGCCCCCGCAGGCGATCCACCTCGCCCTGGAGCCGGCCCTTGTCGTCGGCCAGCTGGCCGCGCTGCTGGTCCGCCTCCACCAGGACCTGCTGCGCCTCTGCCACCTTGGCAGCTTCCGCCTTAAGGAGCTCCACCTCGGCCTCGAGGCGGCTCTTGTGACCCGCCAGCTGCTCATGCAGCCGGTTGGCCTCGTCGAGAGACCGCCGAGCCGCGGCCGCCTCCGCCCTCGCTTGCGCCGCCTCGACGCCAAGACGGCCGGTGTCGGCAACGAGCCGGTCGTAGTGATGACCGGCCCGGAGCAGACGAGTCCGCCAGGACAGCACCTCGGCTGCGAAAAAGAAGGACACAGCAGAAGAGAAAAGCAAGACTTAAGATTTGGCCCAACTGTTACACAGTTGGCCCGAATCTCGGGGGCTACACCCAGTGGGTGTGCTAGGCGCCCCCACTAGAAAAGAGCACAAGAATACCTGCGGCGACGCGGAGCTCCTCCTCCTTGGCGGCAAGCTGCTCCATGAGACGATTGTAGGCGGCGACCCGGAAGGCATCGAGATGTTGAAGAAAGCAGAAAGCAGAACAAGGCCAACACTCTAAAGATTCGACCCAACTACTACGTAGTTGGCCCGAACCTCGGGGGATACACCCAGTGGGTGCGCTGGCGCGCCCCCACAAAGAAGAAATTACTGGAAGAGTTACCAGAACGGCGCGCTCCAGGTCGCGCGTACGCTCCACCTCGGCCTGGGCGAAGGCCTCGAGCCGTTCCGTCCGGCCTCGCAGGCGGCGACTGACGGCGTCCAGCGCCGCCTCCTGCTGGGTCTGAGGCCCGAAGACAACGGCGCCCCTGCTCTGCGCTGGCTGCGGCACGGCAGCTCGGCGCCATCCCTGCCGGGGCACCAAGGCGTACTCCCCGCTGGCCGCTCGCGACGAGGCCAGCACCTCCTCCGACGCCCCTCCCAGCGCTGACGACGACCCGGACGCCGGGACGCCCTGCGTCGCCGTCTCTGACCCGGACGCCGGGACGCCCTGCGTCGCCATCTCCGGCCCAGCTGCCGGGGTGGCCTCTGGCACCGCCGCCTGTGGTGCCTCCTCCAAAACCGGCGGCGCCTCCGACACCGCCGCCCGCAGCGTCTCTTCCAAAACGACGCCGCCTCCACCACCATCAGTCCACGCTCGCTCGACCACGTGGGCCTGCGGCGGGGTGTCATCCTCCACCTCCACGACCTCCCGGTCGGGGATCACCACCTCAGCCCGGCCTCCATGGTCGCGCTCCCTCACCGATGACGGCTCAAAGACCGTCGCCGCCGCCACCGTGCCCTCCAACATCTCGCGTCAGGCCGGCTCCACGCCGGCTTGCGCCCATGCCGCCGCCGCGTCGGTCCAAGCACAGACCGACGCCGCCTCCAGCTCCACCTCGGCCCAGTTCCTGTCTCGCCAGGCCAAGGCTTCGGCGTCGTTCGGATCCAGGCCAAGGTCCGAGTCGGCCCGTCCCTCCACCTCGGCCTGGTCGGCAAGGTCGGACCGGCTCCTGCGGAATGCGGCCCCTTCGGTGGTCGCGGCTTCCGCCGCCGCCCTCGCCAGCGCGATTGGTGACCTGGAGAAGAAGACAGAATGAGCAGAAAAGAAACAAGACTATCTCAAGAAAAAAATCTGAGTGCAAACGAGAGATGAAGCTTACCCCGCCAAGACCGGGACTGGGTAGCCTCCCGTGCCCGCCGCCGCACTTCTTCTTGCCCAGCCTCCCGGCCCCGGCCGGGTCCGCCGTGCGCTTCGGGGTCCGGGGTCGCGGCGCGACACTGTCTTTCCCATGCGGGCGGCTCAGCGCCGCCCCGTGTGAGGACCCGGCTCCGCTCGCGTCGCCGCCTCCCCCGCCCAAAGCCACTACATTGACAACTGGCGTCAGAACCGACCGTTCCGTGCCGCGGTCAGCAATTCAAGACACATGAAGAAAAACACGAGACTTACCCGCGTGACGCCCAGCGCCGGCGTCGGACTCGGCCTCCTCCTCCCCGCCATGAGCCGCGGGCTCCTCTGGCGCCACCGGCTCCACCTGTGATGGGGCCCGGGCGTAAGGATGCCGAATCGTGTTCAGAAGTACCCCCCGCGTCGCGTTAGGACGGATGAGAAGGTGTGCGGCAGCAAAGTAAGAAGACCAGACACTCACCTGCGGCGTCGGGTTCGATTGGTTGTACGGCGCCTTGCCGAACCGCCAGTCCTCCCCAAGGTTGGCCTTGGAGATGTCATTCACGCCGTGCGCGACCTGCTCCGCGGACAGCCGCGTCGACCCCATGCGGTTGGGGTCTTGAAGGCCGACCATTTCGCCGATGAGGCAGGAGCGCCCCTGAAGCGGAAGGACCCGGCGCACGATGAACGCGGCGAGGAGGTCAGTGCCGGTGAGCCCCTCCTGCGTCCTCATCACCGTCACCCGCTCGCAGAGATTAACGATCTCCTGCGACGGGCGCATGGGCGAGTAGCCCCAGTTCGTCTTCGCCCGCGGCTGTGCGATGGCGAAGGCCGGAAGGTTGATGTGATCTGCACCAAGGTTGCGGACGTAGAAGAAGGAGTTCTGCCACTTCTTGGCAGAATCCTCCAGCGGGATCTTGGGGAAATCCGCCCCTGACCGCTTCGAGATGACGGCGGCGCCGAAATCGGCGAACTCCCCGGCCGACGGGCCCTGCTGCTTCAAGGAGAAGAAGCGCGCCCAGAGGTCGATCGTAGGCTCGACCCCCAGGTACCCCTCGTAGAGGGTGACGAAGCTGGAGAGCTGGACGATGGCGCAGACGCCAAGATGATGCGGCTGGAGCCCGAAGAACTCCAGGAACGCGCGGAAGAAGGTGCTCACCGGCAGCCCGAACCCGTGCTCGAAGTGCGTGAGGAAGACCACGCGCTCCTGCCCCTCGGGCCAAGGCCTCTGCTCGCTGCGCGGCAGGTGGACGCCGATGTCCGTCTCCCGCGGCAGGCGCCGCGTCACCCGGAGTTGGGTGACGTCCTCGGAGGTGACATTCGAACCCATCCAGGAGCCCGATGGCAGCGACATGATCAAAGGAAGAAGAAGGAAGATGGACGGCGAAGGAGTTCTGCTCGGAGCAGCGGGTGCTGCATTGCGTCAATTGCAAAGAGCGGAGCGAGAGCAAAGGGACGGGAGGGCGCGAGCGAGAATAATGTCCGCCGCCAGCCTGCCCCCCGATTTATATCCCTCGGTTTGAACGTGCGGAAGTGGGGAAGTGGGATCGTCTGCATGCGCCCGTTCCACTACCCCGCAATAAGTGCACACGTACACACGCAGTAACTGCCCGGGGAAGAGCAACCGGCCCCCGGACGCCGCAATAAATCCGCGCGCTTGGGCCGAGGGCGCGCGGCGGCGGGCCCCAGCCCGTCGCCCGGTCCCGTCACGCGCGTGGCCTGTCAGGCTCCTCCTACTTCCGGGCACCACGTGGCGCCCGCGCAAAGCCCGAGGGATTGCCCCAAGATTCGGCGGACTTCTCGGTCCCCGCCACGGCCGGGATGCCACGATCCGGTTTCCGAGAAAACCGGCACACAGTGGGTGTTTCCGGACCCGGCGCTCGCAGAATCCACCTTGCTTAAGGGGGAAACTGCGAAGGCCCACTCATCCGGAGACGGCGGACCTTCACAGCTTCGGGGACTACTGCCGGGGGGATGGACCCCGGGCAGGCAACGGAACCCGGATCCTCTTCAAAAAAAACAACGGGGCTGGCACCGCCCCTCAATACCGGCACGCGCTTGGCCGGGTCGCTCGACCCGGCCAAGCCCCGCAAGCCGGCCAGACTAGCCGACCCGGCAAGACACGTTGACTCGGCCTCAACAACTAGCGCAAGACAGCCGAACCCGGCACGGCCAAAGCCTCCTCACCAAGCCAGCGCCACCCATGGCGTGCTACGCAATCCAGCCGCGGGTGAACTCCCGTCCCATCCAGGCCGTATGATGGGGACGAGACTTCAATCAACGATGACCGAGGCAACAGTGCCCCGCCCATGCCTCTGGTCAGCAGGAACGTGGAAACAGTGCCCCTCACCTACCCGCTGACCAGGGCCGGCGTGGCTACAGTGCCCCCGCCCTCACCGCTGACGACAGCAAGCGGCAACCTGACGGAGAGCACTGTACGTGACTCAACTCGGCCATGCCCTGACGATCGACAAGACGGCGCACAGTCCCCCTAGGCATGCGGGGCCCGCACCTAGGGGAACCCGGCGAACCACAAGCCCTCAGCGGGACCCAGCCCGGGTCCCCGGACACCGACAATACGGACCCACCGACTTGTAACATTACCATTGTAGCCACAAAACAGCAACACCGGAGAGAAGGAGCAGCCCAAGCCTCGGCCAGCTTCCTTCCTCCTCCATACAGCTCCAGGAGCAACATTGTACTATCGATCATCCAACTACACTCGGCAGGACTAGGGGTATTATCTCTCTGGAGAGCCCCGAACCTGGGTATGTCCGGCGTCCCGCGCCCGCTCATGCCAACCTCGCCTCTGGAGTCCACCAGCGCCCTCGAGCCTCCTCCTCTCTTTAGCCATCCCTTGGCATCTGCCGTGCGCCCACCACGACAGAAGGGTATGAAATATCAGATCAAAAATATGGTGCAACAATGTGAAGTCTGCCAACTCTCTAAGCCAGAACGAGCGCCTTACCCAGGTCTATTGCAACCTTTACCCACCCCTGATACTCCCTGGGAAATGATGACCATGGATTTTGTATGATTTACCTGTGTCAGGCCAATACAATTGCATACTAGTGGTCATTGATAAGCTGTCAAAGTATGGGCATTTTATTGCTCTTAGGCACCCTTACATAGCCAACAAAGTTGCAGAGTATTTCTGGATAAGAGTGTATTGTTTGCATGGATTGCCAGTGTCACTTGTGTGTGACGGAGACCCTATCTTTACCAGTAAATTCTGGCAAGAACTGTGCAAACAAGTGGGAATCAAACTTTGTATGAGTTCTCGCCAACACCCTCAAACTGATGGTCAGACTGAACGTGTTAATCAACATGTGGAGGGATATTTACGTTGTTTTATCGGTGCTCATCCTCATCATTGGACCAAGTGGTTGCCATTCTGTGAATTGTGGTATAACACCACCTGGCATTCAGCTACGGGCAAAACTCTTTTTGAGTTGATATATGGACATCGGCCTTGCTATATTTGGAATATCACCAGGAGATGCTATTGGCAATCAGGATGTGCAGCAGTGGCTTGAGGACAGGCATGTGGTCATGGAATGTATTAAACAACACCTGTTACGGGCCCAACAACGTATGAAACTACAAGCTGACAAACACAGAATAGAGCGTGTGTTTGATGTGGGTGACTCGGTGTTCCTCAAGATGTAGCCTTATATACAAGCTTATATTGCTCCCCGTGCCAATCATAAACTTGCATTCAAGTATTTTGAGCCTTCTCAAGTTATTGTCCGTGTGCGTGCAGCGGCATACAAGCTGGATCTTCCTGCCCATTGCGGAGTACATCCGGTTTTCCATGTCTTCTTAAGCGACATTTGAAGCCTGATCAACAAGTGTTTCTAGAGCTTCCTCTACTTAATGCAAGTGTTCAGATTCCTTTGCACGTGTTGGAGCGTCGTATCATTCAGCGGGGACCGAAGACTGTAACTCAGGTACTGGTGAAGTGGAGTGGGCGACTGAAGCCATAGCTACCTGGGAAGATTTGGCACTCCTCAAGCAAATATTTCCGCGTGCTCCGGCTTGGGGGCAAGTCATTTTTTGTCAGGGGGTTGTAGTAGTACTGACGCGGCAACATGTGATGGTGAACAGGACGCGCTGATAAGAGAAGAAGTGGCACAGGAAGATGGGCCGCGCCCTCGGCCAAAGCGAAGAGTTACTAAGCCGGCACGGGTCCACGACGACGAGTGGACCACGTGAATCTTTAACGGCTATAAAGGAAGCAGATCGAGGATGACATTGATAGCTTGGAAGGATAGGCGGCTTCGGCCGAGAGGCGATAGGATAGAGAGTGAGTGGTTAGTCTGAATTTCCAGCTTGCAATCTTTGAATTCTGGTTGAAACTCCATGAATGATAGCTTGATCTAGTTCAAGTACTCACACAAGTATTCACAGTTTTTACATATCTGATCATGAAAATATTACGAGAATGTTACATGTCGACAGTCAGTTAGAAGGGAATTCACAGTGACCCCCGCCTCCCCATCTCCCTTCGATTTCGTTTGCACAAATCCTGACACAGAATCCTGGCCACGTCGGATTCGCAAACCTGTTCGCTATAAGAGAAATGCCAGCGAACCATATATTCAAAGTACTGGAGCTAGCCAACTACCTAGCGGCACACCCCTTTGCCCAGGGTCACCTGGGCTCTAATCTCAATCCCTCCTTTTACCTTTTTTTCACCAGATGGCATTTTCTCTAGGAAAAATGCTATCTTACATGGCATTTTTTATTTATTTAATATATGACATTTTTTTATATTAAGAGTGGCATTTTTGTCTTAAGAGATGGCATTTCTAATTTTTAAGAGATGACATTTTTTTAATACTAAGAGATGGCATTTTAATTTTTTTAAGAGATGGCAATTTTAATATTAAGAGGCGGCATTTTTTATTATTAAGATATGGAATTTTTTATTTTTTTAAGAGATGACAATTTTAATATTAAGATTGGGGGAGCCCACACCCTCCACACAAACTAAACGAGATCAGACAAGGTGAGGCCTTTAAACTGAGCCTTGTAGACCGAGGAAGCAGAGTACATCCCATCCTTAGTGAACTTTTAAATAATCGAGTCTTTCACCGTCAATAGAAGAGGTGTTTTGGGGTCTGAAAATGCAAAAGTTAGGTTTTTTATATCTACATCTTCTATTGGAGATGCTCTGGGCAGTAAATATGCACTAAATCATATTTGAAACCATTTTCCGCATAGAGAAGCTAGATTCAACATGATGTTCCACGGAACTTGAGCATGTCCGGGATATATACCAGATAAATATTGATCTTCGTTTCGGAAACGCCGAAAATATCGACATGGGGACGGCGATCCCAAATCATGCACATGGCAATCCATTATTTCTTGTTGGCAGTGAAGAGGTCTGCCCACAAAGTCCTGGCTCGGGTCGATCGAGCCTGTTGACCTCGGACGCGTAGATTCGCTGCCTAGTCGAATGGACCACACCCGTCGATCCGCACTAGTCCACTAGCAATCAGGCTTGATTGGGGCTTTACTTGATTTTCCTAAAAGTGATGAGCACACACATTAGTAGCATGGAGGCACTAGGACAGGTATCAATCGCAATCTGCATGCAAACTACCCCCACAATCTGCCCTTGCTCCTGGGCAAAGCCCAAATCATCGCGCTGAAACTGAGAGATCTCCCCCACGTTCTCCTCCGCCTCCCTGCCGTTCCCGCGCGTGGCGGTGGCACCAGGCTCGCTGCCGCACGCCAGGAATATACAGCAACTGCAACAGGGCATTGTCAACCGATGTTTCCGACCCAAATTTTCTCCGCACCGCGCCCGGGTTTCCCGTAGAAGGCCGGGCGTCACTGCTGCCGCGCCGGGCGCCGGCCGACTTCCCATGCGTTCCACGGAGCGCTCACGGTCGCTGTCCACCCCTCTTTTCCTCTCCGGGCCCGTCACGTCGGCGCGCGCCGTTGCCGTCCGAGACGACAAAACTAGGGGCAGATAAGCACACCTCTCATGAATCCTGATCAATAATTCCTTCAATCCGAACAGGAGAGAGGAGAGGTGCTTTCCATCAGCACACTAGACTAGATTCCCGGGCACGGCCACACTTGCTGATTGGCGCGAGTCCTGACCAGTAGTATTAACGTGGAGACATTCCATCGAAACAGGCCGGGATAAGCATGACAGAGGTGCGACGTGGACGAATGGGCGATGCTGGAAGGTTAGCTTAACCAAGAGGTAATAGCACCCCAAGTCCCTGTACTTGCATAGCATGTGATGGTTTAGTCTTTATACTTGCAAAAATGGATTGGACAGTCCTTGAACTTCCAGCACACGAGCAAGTTTAGTCCTAAGCCAATCACGTGCAGCCAAGTGGACGAGCTGGTCAGCGCGGCATATTTTACACTTAGGCCCCTACTGTTTTACTCTATCTACCCGCAGTGCCTCCTCTCTGTCGGAATATTCCAGCCGCTCCCGTGACGCTGAGGAGAATCCAAAGGAGCCGCTCCCGTGAAGCACCTCAAGCTGCTCCGCCCCGACGACACGCTCCTGCTCGGCCGCGTCTACCGCCTCGTCAGCTTCGAAGGTACGTCGCGTCTACCGCCTCCAAGCTCCCGCCGCCCCCTCCGATCGCTTGCGTTGAGACGCCGCACCGAAAATGTTTTCCGGCGTTAACTTGTTGCGGGTGTACGTACGTACTGGAGTACCTTCGATGGCGACGGGCGAGGGATTAATCTGCTATTCCCGCTTCTCGCCGTCCGCTTAAATGCCGTTTTTTGACTACTAGAGCGGCGGATTAAGTGGAGCTTTACCCGTAATAACTTTCTGGGCCGAGCTGGCGTTCTAGGTGTCACCGTACTCCATTATTTGCTAGTATCTTGTTTCCTATTCTATTCCCACCGAGGAGTAATTTACGAGATCTTCTCGATTGATTGGTGTTGCGCCCCGATCAAGCAGGGGTGCTGAAGGAGTTCGCGACGAAGCGGCACGTCAAGCTCAGCCGCGTCATGGTCAAGGTCAAGGACGAGGAGGTGCCGGCGACGAAGCCGGCCAAGCCTAGGCGCCGGCGTGGCAGCGGCGGCGCCGGCGCTGACGCCGGCGTCGTGCGCGAGGAATCAGACCGGTCGCTCGCAAAGGTGCGTTCGCATGCATCTCCCAGTTTCCGAATGTTCACTCGCACATGCATTGCAACCACCGCCTCGGCCCAAATCTTTTTGTGATCCGTTCGGTCGCCATCGACGGAGATGATGGACCGATCCATCGCAGCTCGTACCAATATCTTCGCCGGCAGCCTGGACCAGCACCTGTTCAGCTCGGCGCCGGGGTCGCGGCCGGGGCAGCCGCTCGGGTGGGAGCTCCGGTACAGCATCGTCCAGGGCGTGGCGTCGGCGCTGCACTACCTGCACGACCAGTTCGACCAGCGGGTGGTGCACCGCGACCTCAAGGCCTCCAACATCATGCTGGACGCCGCCTTCACCGCGCGCCTCGGCGACTTCGGCCTGGCCCGCACCATCGAGACGGACAAGACCTCCTACATGGAGGAGGCCGGCGGCGGCGTGCACGGCACCGTCGGCTACATCACCTCCGAGTGCTACCACACCGAGAAGGCCACGCGTGAGTCCGACGTCTACGCCTTCGGCGCCGTCCTCCTCGAGGTGGTCTGCGGCCGCCGCCCGCGCTGCGACATCGACGGCTTCCACTTCCTGGTGGACTGGGTGTGGCGCCTCCACCGCGACGGCCGCGCGCTCGAGGCCGTCGACCCCAGCCTCGACGAGGACGACGCCGAGCGCCTGCTCATGCTGAGCCTGGCCTGCAGCCACCCGACGCCCGCCGAGCGGCCCAAGGCGCAGGCCATCTCGCAGATCCTGCTCCGGTCCATGCCGAGGCCGGCGGTGCCGCCGTTCAAGCCCTCATTCGTGTGGCGACGGACAGAGGGTTCGACACCATGTCCACAACGGCGGGATCGACGTCGAGCACGGTCGTGACGGCCACGTCCACATGCGCTGGAATATTTCGACAGAGACGAGGCACTGCGGGTAGATAGGGGAAAACGGTAGGGGCTTAAGTGCAAAATGTGCCGTGCTGAACAGCTCATCCACTTGGCTGCATGTGATAGGACCAGGACTAAACTTGCTCATGTGCTGCAAGTTCAAGGACTGTTCAATTCACTTTTGCAATATATGGACTAAATCATCATAAGTACAGGGACCTGCGGTGCTATTACCTCCTTACCCAACTCAATGGAATGGATCAGATCAGACCTTGTGAGTGACGCCTGCACTGCACTAAGGCACTAACCCGGGCAAAAGCCACCGATAATGCAGCCGCCAGCAGCAAAGCACCCGTATTCGCGCCCAAACAGAGCCCCAACCCCAGCCGATGGTGTGATGTGATGAGACGCTGGAAAGACGGTTGCTGCTAACAAATTGGCCGGGTTGGTGCGGCGAGCCATCCGTCCGGCTTCATCAACTAGCTTTGCCATGTGAGCGAGCGAGCGAGCTAGCGTCCCGCACCCAACCTCGTACCCGGGCTGGGTTGGGGACGAGCCGGTGAGCGGCTCGCCGAACCGGCCCGGGCGTATGCGTCGACCGACGCGACGCTCTCCCCTGTGCCCCGTCATCGCAGAGGACGAAAGGGAAGGTTCTCTGGCGCACTAGCCCGGGCAATTCCGTCCGTTTCATTGGGTCCGCATCATTGAACCAACGCCGAGCTTTGACGGATCACCCGCGATTAATGAACGCTCGTCCTACTACATCTACCGCTCAATTCCGAGTAAGTACTAGTACAAATTCTTTTATTTTTAGGACAGTTTTGTACGATTATCGCGGACCGAATTGAGGCATGCGGCGGCAAATCACACTCTAAAAATGCGCTGACAGCCTGACATCTCATGACATCGTGCATCACTGAACAAACAAAATATGAATATGAAAGGGTCTGTCTAGGACACATCTAACTATGTCATATCTAAGCTGATGTCCACTCTGTTTGTGATCTTTTTTTTTTCCTAGTTTTTTTGTTTCTTGTTGCTGCATTATGTATTTATAGGAGCTTAGATGTGACATCCTTAAAAAACATCTAGATGTGAATTAGTCAAACTGAACATGAAATGTGCTCCACGCAAGTGAAGAGTGAATTAAATGTGTTCATGCCTGAGAGCTGCATAGTGGAGTGGAGCGGAGCGGAGTACAATAAAATTAATACAAATCGGAACTCCCAATGGAGGGCATCTCGAGATCTCCAAACTCCCACTGCGTGCTTGCTAGCTGGACAACAAGGCTGGTAGTACTACTAGTATAGCAGAATGTAATTCCGGTAGTGATAGATTAATCTCGAGTCAAACCCAAGTAATCTTGTGTAACCTGCCACCACCCAGACCCAGGCACCCACCCTGATTGATTGGTTACCAACACGGAGTAACAAATCGGAATTGCGAACTGAAATGAGGAAACAAAAGTAGAAATGCGCAATCCAGAAGAAGTGATATTGATTTCGCAAAAAAAAAGCGATATTGGTCTCTGGCAAGCTGTAACAACTAGGGATTCGACGATGGTGATTTCGAGCTGATCATGCTGTTATCTCCTTTTTTTTCCGGGTTTTACAGATATGGGCAGAGGCCAGAGGGATCTATCTATGTCTGGATCCTAACTCAGCTGCAGTAGCTCCTTTTCCCGGCGAGGTGGCCGGCGGCGGGCTGAGAAGAGGTCAGATGGGGGGGCCCGCGGCGTGGTCTCAGAAGATGTCGAGGACGTCGAGGATGGCGGCGTTGCAGAGCGGGCAGCGGCCGCGGCCGGCGAAGAGCTCGCGGGCGCAGGCGCGGCAGAAGGTATGGCCGCACGGGATGAAGGCCGCGCCCTTGGCCCGCGCCATGCACACGCAGCAGCAGCCTGCGCCTCGCCCCGTCTCCGGGAGCTCCACGTCGTCCTCCGGCACCAGCGCGTCCTGCGACGACGGCTCCGACGCGGCGACCGCCGGGTCCTGCTCCTGCTGCACTGTGGCGCCGGCGCTCCACTGCCTCTCCGTCTGCTCCAGCAGCGCCATGAGGGACACCCTCTCCCCCTGCTCCTCCTCTTCCTCCTCCCGATCCGTCGGCGGCTGAGGCGGCGACGCCTCCGGAGGCGTCACCGGGGCGGCCACAGGTCTAGTCAACGCGGGGCCCGGGGCAGGGGTGGTCTGCGGGGCCGGCAGGGACACCGCGCGGCGGACGAACGGGTCAGCGGCGGCGACCACGGCGTGCGAGGCGGGAGGGGCCGGCTGGTCGTCGCGGATGATGTCGAGCAGCGTCCGCGCCGCGGCGGCCGCGACGGCGGCGCTGGAGGAGGGCGGCGAGGAGTTGGCCCGGCGGTCGGCCTGCATGGCGGAGGCGAGGGTGACCGCGGCGGCGCGGCGGCCGTCGTCCTCGTCGCGCAGCTTGAGCAGGTCGCGGAGGTTGCAGGAGCCCGGCTGCCCCGGCGGCGCGGCGGCGGGCGGGCCCACGGCGGCCAGCTGGTCCGCCAGCGTGACGCTGCGCCGCAGCACCCTCCCCTCCATCTCGGCCGGTGTCTGGGCAAAGGCAGTCGCCCGAGGTGGAAGAAGAGGACAAGGCGGGGAAAGGAAAAGGGAAGGGAAGGGAAGCGCCTATTATTCTTCGGTCTAGCCAGCAGCGGCAGGGTGTCGGGTTAATGAAGGGCGTGGCGCGCGTGAGAGCGTGTATCGCATCGGCGAAGGGAGCGGCGTGCTGTGGTGTGGATCTTGACGATTTCGGGGCGGAATCGCGGGGGGTTCGGCTCGCGCCCGGTTGCGCACCGGTTTGGAAGGGAGTAAATAAAGGCGGGGGAGGGGAGGAGAGGGGAGGGGGGAGGGGACTCGACGTATGATGACTGCAATACAGTGCAGTGCAGTGCGGCAGGAGCGAGGCGAGGCGAGGCGTGGGATCTGTCGGAGGCACGCTTGCGTGCCGTGCCATGCCGAGAAGGCGAGATCCATGGATGGTGTTGGGGATTTTGACGAGAATTGGTTCGATTTGATGAGTGATCTGGTCCAGCTGGCAGTTTCTCAGGAATCTGGCTCCAATCGCTAGCTATTCTGACGTCGCCATCTGTGCGGCACGCCGGTGCGCCGACCGGCTGGCTCGAATCTGGCTCACTACTCACGACTCGCCAATCTGTTTCGATCGGGTGGAAAAACAAAGGACGGTCAAAAAGGTTAAAGCACATTTTTTACTCGTTGGAAACTCCACCATATATAGCGACACTGTCGCTGGCGCTGCGGGGTGAGGAAAGTTCCAAGTCGCCATCCATCCCAGCCAACGCATGCAACCTTCGCTTGCATTCCAATCTCCCTCCCTCTCCCTCACATCGGTGGCAGACTGGCAGTAGCATCTGCGGCCCAGAAGCAACCAAAGCAGCCCACACTCTCCACTGGAGCCACCAGCACACACAAAGCTGCTCAACACTGAGGCTACTAAAAAAAATCTGCTCAAACACATAAACACCCACAGGAACCAACTGTTGAGCACCTCAGCGAATTTTTTTTAAACGAAATCAGCTTCAGCCTACCAGTTCAGTAAGGCAGCAAGTTCTCAGAGCATGCTCCCCATCCAGGAAAAAAAAACAAGTTCAGAACCCTGCATGCTTATTTTCAGAGGTGTATCTAATTGCAGAATACAAAAAATATCCAGTGTCTTCCTACGTGTATTCAATCTCGTTTCTCACAAAAAATATTCAGTGTCGTACCTATCCCATGTCGTTCTGACAAGAATTACTATACTTTCATGGACAGAAAAAAAATGCTTCTCTCCAGCTGACCACGCTACAAGTTGCAACCAATGCAAAATCATGCAACTGCAATGACCCAGCCCGCCAAAATCAACAAAATTGGACTGGACGACAGACTCTATAGACTATGTAAGTAGGACGGTACACCAGGCCATCAAAACACCTTCTGCTTCTTTTGTCAGTGCCCTTCTGATTGCTTAGTTGGGTGACTATGTAAGTAGGACGGTACACCAGGCCATCAAAACACCTTCTGCTTCTTTTGTCAGTGCCCTTCTGATTGCTTAGTTGGGTGCAATGCCGGACATGCATCAGTCCTCCATCCTCTCGTAGAAAAGCATGTATGCCTCGCAGCCGAGAACTTTTTCTAGGGAGACTTCCTTGATGTCGAGATCGCTTGCACGAACCCATGAGGAAGAACCACTGCTCTGATGGTTGTGACCTGCCCCCCGCACATAAGCAATGTAGTGCCCTCCATTCATTTGATGCCCTTTGTGCTCAATGACACCAACTAGACGGTAGCTGCAGTTATCTTTGTCCTCAGAACTGAAGGCAAGACAAAATCAAAATAGTTAACCCATCTGTAAGGATTTCAGTTAGCAAGAAACTGATGATTAGCTCGAGTACCAACAATGGCCTGTCTTTCTTGAAAACAACAAAATGCATACTCTATCAGATAAACAGACAGCACTTAAGTGACTGATTCGAATACCAAGAAATTAAGGCCACTGCAAGATGTATACCCATCTAACGTTGAAAATACTAATCCAGAACTATAATAACTTCGACAAAAATAAAAGTGGTCAAGGTTAGGCATAACCACCAAAAAGACCAGAAAATGTCACCATAATAACTTTTCATGGTATGATAAGTTTAGAACATGACCCTAACTTCGCCAGTGATACACTGCTACGTTGAATAGAATTTGTGGCAGACAGCCAGTATAGCTGATACATATTCAAAAATAATTATATCATTATACAAAAAACTAGTTTCAATCAATGTACATGGTTCTGGTCCAAATGAGTCTGAGTGAACACTAAAATTCAGTTGATACTCAAATCGCAAAATGCATGGTACATGGTCCAAACTAGTTTCACTCAAATTGTCACCATATTTCCTTTTTCATATGCAACAAAAATAGGATAGCTTTTCGCAAATACTCCCTCTGTAAACTAATGTAAGATCTTTTAGATCACTACTTTAGTGATCTAAAATATCTTATATTAGTTTACAGAGGGAGTAACAAATAAATAAATAGGATAGCTGTTACCTATTGGCATTTACAAGAGTTGGAGCCCACAAGCACTGAAATAGATGTGATTGCAAGACTACATGGTTAAATGGGCAAGTTGTGTTCAAAGGCACAAATTAACACTGTATGCATTGGAAATGCAGTTTAGACTGATGCAGCTTCAGGGTATGTCCGGATTGTGACCAAAGTCTACCCGATTAATTTTCTGGCATGAAAAAAAAGCCTGGACTTGTCTGATGGTTCCCAACCTTTTTGGAATGCCCACGCTTTTTTGCCCACTCTAGTTTATTTTTCTAGCCAATTTTGGCCAACTCATGGGCAAGCAAAACCTCAACCAAAATTTTGGCTGGCCAACCTTTTAGTAGGGCAACCTTGGGCATAAACCAAACATGCCCTTAGATTGTCTTGCTGATTTGATAACAAATCTTTCCCTGGTAACTATAAGACTGGTTTTGTTTGCTCACATTTCTTTAATCTAAATCATGTTACTCTTCCAGTGAGAAACAAGAGTGAAGATATCCTAACCTAACTCTGCTAAGGAAAATTAAGATGATCGTGCCAGGAAATTACCACTATGTGTGCCAATCATTCATTTGCCCAATCTTAAGAGCCTGCTTATTTCAGATATCTACTGATCAAGATTAAAAAAAACTAATGTGCACACAGTACACAATATTCCATACACAACGAGAACATCATGAAAAATGTACTGTCTGAATGATCCTTTGATCTACAATGCCAGCGTCTTTTAAATCTCTTATTTTTTTTCTTTCAAAGAGAAGGCATTCTATGGCAAGTAGGAAGAAACTATGAAACAAAGTAGTTATTTGCTTACTTAAAGATCAGAAACTTATCAGAATTGACATAGAAGAAAGGTATTACATATGGCTGTGTAGAAGTGTGAGAAGTCGGTACCTGGGGTCCATGAATGGTCCAAGATGAAGAATCTCCTTAAAGCTCACATGCCCTCTCAGTTTAGAAAGATCATTGCTGTATCTCTTGAATGGAATGATTAATACAGCTGGTAGCTTGTTAATCAACTGTGTTCGAATTGCACAACTGTTGCCATCTTTCTGCTCATTTTGGTTTTCCTCCATTTCTTGGGCAATATGACCATCCAGCATTGCCTGCTTCGTACAACCCTGATTTTGAGTGCTGGTATCCGGACTATCCTGAGCACCGAGCAGGTCAGTCTGTTTATCAGCTGGAAGCCCAGCTTCTTGTACACCTTGATCAATTTCAGCTTTTTCATTGGCTGTGCTGCAAGAGGCGGAGTCCTTTTCACCACAGCTCGTCCCTGAAGTGATTTCTTCAGTAGTTATGTTTTCAGAGAGTATAACTTGATGAGGTACATCTGAACGATATGGTTGCCTACTTGGAGATTCTACGGACAAGCTATTACAGTCACTAGATCGCTCACTTGGGCATGTTTTCCTGTCTGACAGCTCAGTCTGATCTCCATCAACAGTCGTATTTATATTGGTGCTTGCCATGATCTGTTCAGCAACCTTGGAACAGTTCTCACAACGTTCCTTCACTCGACGCGCAAACAGTTCCAGGCAGTCCTCAATCGACACAAGAGAGTTCATATGTTCGGCCTCATCATGAACAATATCACTGCTCTGAGCTTCCTCCTTTTCTTTGGTAGTAACTTTTACTGAGTAAGTCGTCTCCTTATCTTCTGGATTGCGAGAATCTATTGTTGCTTCCTCCATTCCTTCAGTGTCATCAAATAATTCAGGAATGAAATCCAAAATTTCTATTGGCACCTCATTGATCTCTTGTGGGACATCATTCTTCTGAGTCTGCATATGACCGTGTACAACATCCTTCACTTCACTAAAATCTGCAGATTCAAACATACAGGGCTTAGTATTAGCAAGACCATGCAACCAGAAGCCCTCACTCATCCTTTGCATAGAATCTTTATTGTCCACACTTTAAGCTGTTTATCTTTTTCGACAGTATCCAAACACGCTTAAGTTAACCAACCATTTGGAGTAACACCAACTGTATGATGGTAAGGACTAAAGACCCTGGGCTTCCCATGGCAGTTTGAATTACTACACTACGGTGAACACCTTTGCCATGTTAAGACTGCTGAAAACATCCTGTCGGATTTTATGTAGCCACCCCAAAGGTTATCCTGCTATTTCTTCTATCCATGTGTAAAACGTCCATAACAATTACCATCATAACAATTGTGCACACTTTAAGCTGTTTATTTTTTTCCGACAGTATCCAAACACACTTAAGTTGACCAACCATTTGGAGTAACACCTACTGTATGATGGTAAGGACTCAAGATCCTGGTCTTCCCATGGCAGTTTGAACTACTACACTACGGTGAACACCTTTGCCATGTTAAAACTGCTGAAACATCCTGTCAGATATTATGTAGTCACCCAAAAAGATTTTCCTGCTATTTCTTTTATCCATGTGTAAAGTCCAGACAGTTTTCTCTGGTTAGCTAGTAATGAAGCTCCATTCCAAAAAGTACCATTTGCTTGTTTTCAGAGAAATAGCAAATAATACTAGTAGATCACCCAATTCCGCATGTTCCTGCATTCTTTCCTCAAAAGTTGTATGATCTCAGATGCTCAACATTGCCTTTTAAGTTGAGTACAGGAGCGCATAGACTTACCAACTTGCAAAGGCCTGGGGGTTTTCTCCATTGCCCCATCTCCCAATCCTGAACCGGGAATAGGAGAAGTACTGCCTTCAGCAATTGTTTGAATCTTATTATCTTCATCACTCTTGTCGGTTTGAGATCCGTGGCTTTTGTTCCTTGGTGGTGATGCAACGACTCTGGCTGGAGGATCCTTCTCTGGAAGTGACAAATAGAGTTCACTGAAATCAACGGTTTTAGGATCACTAGGCGGGCACCTTTGGCAGGATGTGGTCTCAAACAGCTGACCCCCAAAAAAGAGAAACGTTAAATGTAGGAAACACTTCACCCCCTTCCAAGACATGCCTACCGTTTTCCTCCTCCACCTCCGCATCCACAATATTGAATAAAGACAGAAGGAACTCATGGCTGTCTTCCATCTTCCAGGCCTCGAACCGATCCGGATAACGCTCACGCACAGCTGTCAGTATCATGGATGGGTCCAGCATGCCTCTGGCATCATTCGAAATGCGTGTCTCTACGAACAACTCCCGCAGGTGCAGACCAATGCTCCCCAAATGAGCATCCGGACTTCGAATCTTTGTCCTCAGCTTACCAAGCGCAAGGAGGCACTGCAGCGTTGCATTCATGTAGCATGTTTCTCCGTGGTTCGGCATCCCTCTGATAACGTGGCCATCGCCATTAGCATACCCAGACGCAACATCGTCCATTGCAATTCTGGGCACCCTTTGCCGCTCATCCTTTGCAATGCCGGACACCGATCCCCAGCCATCCTTTGCAACGCTATCCCCCGGCATCTGCTGATCCTTTTCATTTCTGGCCGCCACTGCATAGTCATCTTCGCTCCAGTCACTGAGCCTCATAGGGCGTGAACACATGAAGCAGTATCCCAAATTCGGTTCATCGCACCACCGAGCAACCCAATGCTGGTGCTCGCCGGCGTGCCAGCGGGCGTGTCCCTGCGGATCCTCCCTGTCCACCGGCCACCCAGAGCAGAAGAAATAGGCGCAGTCTATGCACTTCATCATCCCTTGGTCGTCCTCACTGGCTCCCTCCCAGGTCGTCTTGCAATTACGACGCTGGCACTTCCGAGGCTCCTTGAGGACCTGGTTTGCGACCTTGAGATCATGTACCACCATATCCAGGTCGAAGCGTATGTGCTCGCACCGCCCGCCGTCGTCCATACTGTCGCCGGTACTGTCGCTGCTGGTCCCCGCCTCCCATTCCCCGGACGATGGCCACTCGTCGCTCGACTCCGTCGGAGACGCAGGCGCGTCGCTGCAGCCAGGACCAGCCAGCGGGTCCAGGCGCGGGGATTTCTGCGGGCTGTCGGACGCCTCCTCCGCCCTCTCCCTCTTTTCCTCTACCATCACGCCTGTCGCTGGAAACTAAGAAACAACAAGAGTGAGTCAAGTGAATTCTGAACCCCCAAACAGAACCGTACGGACTAGAGATTGAACCAAGGACGAGAAACAAACAGACGAAATTTGCTGAAGCCAAAACCCTGAAGAATCGCAGCTAGCATCAAGAGTTAGCAGCGCCATGAAATTTGAGAACGAGAAAAAACTCGACCAGCAAGTCGAGAAGAAATCGAACATTCCGCTAGCGAGCATCAAGAGTTAGCAGCGCCATGAACTTTCCTGAAGCAAAAATCCTGAAGAATCGGAAAACGAGAAGAAGAAAAACTTCACCAGCAAGTCGAGAAGAAATCCAACATTCCGGTAGCGAGCATCAACCATCAAGAGCTTCGCAACTTAATTACGGCGGAAAAGCAACCGAGAACGCCAGCGAGGCGGAGGACAAGGAAAACCTCCCCCGTCAACACACGAAGAATCCGAGCATTGCGGCGGAGAAACACACAAGAGCGGCGCCGCGGATCAGATTCGGGGACCGAGAGAGAAACCCACAGGTCCACCAACACCACGGGATCAAGCAAGCAAGCCAAGCACGCGCGTACCCAGCGACGCGGGGTTCGGGGGGGACTGGGGAGGCGAGGCTTACCAGGAGACGGCGAGGGAGAGGGCCTTGGAGGAAGAACCCGAGCAGCCGGAGGAGGCGTCCGCGACGAGGCCGAGAGAGGGTGGAGGAGGAGGAGGGAGGTGGGGAGGAGCGGGAGGCGGTTTCGCTGGTCGGGGACGGTGGCGCCGGGGCGGGTTTGTTGGGCTGGCTGAGGAAATGTTGCTTGGGGTTTGGACTTTGGACCCCTTTGACGGCGCTAATCCTCCTTCTAACAAGATCACGAGTCCGTGAATGCGTGTGGCAGCGGGCCAGGCCCGCTGGGCCTAGTTCAGGAGACCCATGTCCAACATGATCTCAACTTTTCTTAATGAGCCAAATCATTCTTTTTTTAGGGAAATATTGCAATATTAAAATATCATCACAGTCATTACAATCAGATAGCACCAGCAATGCCAAATCCAGTGGTAGTTGGACCATATAGACAGCCCCCCTACCACCGATCTGGGTTAGCTTGACTAATTCATGAGCAAACTTGTTGCCACCTCTCCCTATCTTTCGAAAGACAATGTTCGATATCTTGCAGAAGTTCCCTAATCACTATATAATGCTCTCTCCAAGCTGCTAAAGGGGTTGCAGGGGACGAAATGTTCGAAATAACCGCAACACAATCAGATTCAACGATGATCTTTTCATTTCCTAACTCAAGAGCAGCCTTCGGCCCAGTGACACACGCACAAACTTCAGCCTCTTCGATACTCGCACAGGCATGGAGTTTTACGCCCTCAACTCTAACAAGTCTGCCCATGTAATCTCTTATAATGTACCCAGCACTAGATTCACCCGAATTGGCTACAAACGCAGCATCCGTGTTTACTTTCAACCATCTCACTGGAGGTCTAGTCCAACTAGACTTTCCCGCAAGGCTTGGTCTAGATTTGTTCAACACTGGCATATGGCACTTCCGGGGAGTAGTCGCATCAACCGACTTCTTTCCTTATCATCAGTGGCGGGGCATTCACCCGAAAAAGTCACAATGTAGTTTTGCAGGAATCTAACCGAATCTATAATGGAGCGCTTCCCTTGGTTGTGGACCACATCATTTTGAAGGAACCAAGCACGCCATAACACTAGAAGCACCAAACCCCGCTGCCTTGATTTGATTTTTGCAAGGAGGATTAGAAGCCAATCAGCCCGTAGTAATTAAAAACCCTTTCTTCCGGAAGATCCTGCACCCTTTGATCTCGTAAGGCCCGGGCTTTGGTACACTCCACAACAACATGAAAACTGTTCTCATCTGCCATACCACATATATTGCACGCACCATCTATCTCCAGATTCCTTTTGCATTTGTTCTGCTTTGTAGGAAGATTATCACAGGCCAACCTCCAACCAAAGGATCGGACCTTGTTTGGGATATCAGCATTCCACACCAACTTCCACATATTCCTGTCCCCCTTAGGAGCATTGCTACTTCCGGTCTGGTTGTCATTACAGTGCTTCAAATTATATGCCAGCTTGTAGGCACTATGGACAGAGAAATGCCCGGATGATTCATAGTGCCAAGCCGGAGCATCCTCCATCTCATGTATAGGGATCTTTAACTTTAAGATCACCTCCGCATCATTTGGCCAAAACACCTCTCTCACCAACTCCTCATTCCATTCCTTACTCTCAGGTAAGAAGAGATCACACACTCTGCGAGTCTTGGACCGTTTCCTGTTGCCAATAATTTTTAGGGATGGTTCTGTAGGAATCCAATTGTCCCTCCAAATACAGATGGAATTTCCATTTCCAATCCTCCAGATTACTCCTTTCCTAATAGCTCCAAACCAAATTTGATTCCCCTACACGCTTGTGATGCTTCACCAGAGAACACTGTATCAAGGACATTGCCGTTAGGGTAGCACCTTGCTTTGAAGAGGCGGGCACATAAACTCTTTGGCGACTGGATTAATCTCCAAGCCTGTCATGCTAAGAGAGCCTGGTTGAAGCAACAAGTGTCGTGAAAACCCATTCCCCCCTGGGTTTTAGGTTTGATCAAGCATTATCAAGAGGCCCAATGAACCCTCCTCTATCCTTGCTCCTCCCCCTAGAAGAATTGCCTAATGACTTTCATATAATCTTCATGGAAACTCATTGGCATCTTGAACACACTCATCGTATAAGTGGGAAGCACCCGAGCAACGGATTTGATGAGAACCTCTTTTGCAGCCATGGCCATATATTTTTTATTCCAGTCTGAGAGTCTTTTGCTGAGCCTATCGTTAATAGGCTGAAACTTCTCAGCCTTCATCCGCCCTTCCGGCATGGGGAGCCCTAGGTATTTCTCCTCAAAGTACAATTTTGGACACGAAGAACTTCCTTCACTTCTTCCAACCTAGTTACAGGGCACTCATATCATAATTGAAAAGGATGGAACATTTCTCATGGATAACCAGTTGGCCTGTGCTCCTAACAAACTCCTGAATTGCCATTTTTACCACAGAAGCTTGCTGACTATTTGCTTTGAAAATAGGTAATATCATCAGCAAAAACTAAGTGAGATATCCCAGGGGCAGAACGCGCAATCTTTAGTTCTCTGAGTTCACCCTTATTTACCGCATTCTTCAGTAACCTGGAAAGACCATCGGCGTCAAAGAGCAACAGGTAGGGAGAAAGAGGATTACCCTAACGTAAACCTCTGTAAGGGGAGAACTCCTTAGAAAGCTCACCATTCACTTTTATAGCATAACGGACAGAAGTGACACACGCCATGACCCAACTCACCCATCTGGGGTTGGAACCCAACTTAGTGAGCACACCCAGTCCACACGGTCATAAGATTTTGAAAGGTCCATCTTGAATGCGTAGAAAGAGTCACTTGCACTAGTGGAGAAAAGCCTAGCTATGGCGTGCCAAAAACTGCCTTGCTGGCGTAGACACACGACGCCACTAATATGACGCCATTGCTAAAAAATAGTGGTGGCGTTGGAGGACACGTCAGCAGTATCCTACATCGTTCTCACGTATCACCAGTCCAGCGCCGGCACTAAGTTCATCTTAACTCTGGCGTGCCTACTTGTCCAACGCCAGCAAATGGTTTTTTGGCAATAATAAATTGCTCATCAACACTAGCTACTTACTTAATAGATACTAATGAACACAATATACTCATCAACACTAGGTACTTACTTAATAGATAATCATTACAGAAGAGGCTCATGAACTCAACAAGTTGATATTAAACTTCACAAAAGTTGCTCACTCAAGTACTCTAGTTACTCGATCATCATCAACTAATAAGATAAACTAGCTAGCTACTTAAAAACTAATCTTCATCAAGGAGTATTCCCAGCTGGCGAAGCTTCTTTCTATCCCCATGTCCTTCTCTTCTAAAATGATCTATGTCCATCTTCAGGTCAATCCTCTCAGCCCTGAGGAGCCTCCTCTCCTCCTTCAGTTTATCCCGATCCTCGATGAGCTTATCCCTCTCGTCCCTAAGCTGATTAGTCTCCTTAACGAGCCGAATAGTCTCCTTGTGTAGCTCTTTAATCTCCACCTTTAGCTCGTCATTTGCCCCTTGCACGATCTTGGTGACATACTCATAAGTGTCTAAGAATTCATTGTTGGCCATGTCCACATCGCACACCGACTCGTTGTTGCCTCTAGAATTGGCCATGACCTACAAACACATCGCGTATACGATCAAGATAATATGCAATTTCATATCATGAATATTGACACAAATGTAAAGTAGTTCATATATTGCAATGTATAGAACTAATTAAACTAGATAGCATGTGGTGACCTACAATAGCAAATTGCATAGCAAACTAAATATGTTGGTTATAGAGGATCAATCGATAGAAAAGCTCGACAAGTGCCAGACTTTTAACTTCCAATACTATTTTCTATTTCTTCTAGAACCAGATGATAGTTATAACAAATTATGAGCCTAAAAAAATTGGACATGAGGATTTTCCCTGATTTCTTCAGTGCACATTTCTAAGGAAACTACGTACCAAAATTCCCATTCTACACATAACACATTCTATACATTCTACTAAATATATCATTTTCTACTAAACTAGCTCAGATCCGCCACCGGAGGGAGACGCGCATTTACCATATCCACTGATATATAAACCAATCATCTACTCCATCTATCAAAAGTAATTTTCTAGACCAGATCCGTCAGGGGAAGAAGATTCGCGGGGGGAGGGGCGGGGGGAGGGGAGATCTCACCTCCTTTGCCGGAGTTGGCGGAGGCCGCGCAGTTCCGGCGGCGAAGAGCGGCATGGTCAAGCGGCAGCGATAGCAGCGTTGGTCGAGAAGGGGGGACGAAGAAGAAAAGGGTGTTCGATGTGAGTTCATAGTGAATCTGACTTACTGATTTTTTACTGGACAGAGCACCTTTTGCCGGCGTTGGCCCAATGGGTAGTGCTTGAAGGAAATATGCCCTAGAGGCAATAATAAAGTTGTTATTTATATTTCCTTATATCATGATAAATGTTTATTATTCATGCTAGTATTTTATTAACCGAAAACTTGATACATGTGTGGATACATAGACAAAACATAGTGTCCCTAGTATGCCTCTACTAGACTAGCTCGTTAATCAAAGATGGTTAAGTTTCCTAACCATAGACATGTGTTGTCATTTGATGAACGAGATCACATCATTAGGAGAATGATGTGATGGACAAGACCCATCCGTTATCTTAGCATAATGATGGTTAAGTTTTATTGCTATTGCTTTCTTCATGACTTATACATATTCCTTTGACTATGAGATTATGCAACTCCCGAATACCGGAGGAATACCTTGTGTGCTATCAAAGGTCAAAACGTAACTAGGCGATTATAAAGATGCTCTACAGGTATCTCCGAAGGTGTTTGTTGGGTTGGCCTAGATCGAGATTAGGATTTGTCACTCCGAGTATCGGAGAGGTATCTCTAGGCCCTCTCGGTAATGTACATCATGATAAGCCTTGCAAGCAATGTGACTAATGAGTTAGTTGCGAGATGATGCATTACAGAATGAGTAAAGAGAACTGCCGGTAACGAGATTGAACTAGGTATGAAGATACGGACGACCGAATCTCGGGCAAGTAACATACCGATGGCAAAGGGAATGACGTATGTTGTCATTACGGTTTGACCGATAAAGATCTTCGTAGAATATGTAGGAACCAATATGAGCATCCAGGTTCCTCTATTGGTTATTGACCGGATGGGTGTCTCGGTCATGTCTACGTAGTTCTCGAACCCGTAGGGTCCGCACGCTTAACGTTCGATGATGATTTGTATTATATGAGTTATATGATTTGGTGACCGAATGTTGTTCGGAGTCCCGGATGAGATCACGGACATGACGAGGAGTCTCGAAATGGTCAAGAGGTAAAGATTGATATATTGGATGATAGTATTCGGTTACCGGAAGTTTTTCAGATTGTATCGGGTACATATCGGAGTACCGGGGGGTTACCGGAACCCCCCGGGGGAAGATATGGGCCATATGGGCCATAGGAAGGAGGCACACCAGCCCACATAGGGTTGGAGTGCCTCCCACAAGGGAGGAGTCCGAATTGGACTAGGGGAGGGGGCGACGCCCCTTTCCTTCTCCTCTTCTCTCTCCTTCCCCTTTCCCCTTCCGGTAAAAGGAAAGGGGGGGCCGAATCCTACTAGGATCCCAAGTAGGACTTCTCCTACTTGGGGCGCGCCTAGGGCCGGCCTCCTCCCCTCTCCCCCTTTATATACGGGGGTGGGGGCGCCTCTAACACACATCAATAGTTGTTAGCCGTGTGCGGCGCCCCCTCCACAGTTTACGTCTCCGGTCATATTCACGTAGTGCTTAGGCGAAGCCTTGCATGGATCACTTCACCATCACCATCACCACGCCATCATGCTGACGGAACTCTCCCTCGACACTTTGCTGGATCAAGAGTTCGAGGGGCGTCATC
The DNA here is from genome assembly GCF_002575655.3 of Aegilops tauschii subsp. strangulata. Lineage (NCBI taxonomy): Eukaryota > Viridiplantae > Streptophyta > Magnoliopsida > Poales > Poaceae > Aegilops > Aegilops tauschii. Next base: position 241,990,940 of record NC_053041.3, read on the forward strand.
GAGTTGAACGTGTGCAGAACTCGGAGGTGCCGTACGTTCGATGCTTGATCGGTCGGAACGAGAAGAAGTTTGACTACATCAACCGCGTTGTCAAACGCTTCCGCTTTCGGTCTACGAGGGTACATGGACACACCCCCCCTCTCGTTGCTATGCATCTCCTAGATAGATCTTGCGTGAGCGTAGGAATTTTTTTGAAATTGCATGCTACGTTCCCCAACAGTGGTATCAGAGCAGGTCTATGCATAGATGATATGCACGAGTAGAACACAAAGAGTTGTGGGCGGTGATAGTCATACTGCTTACCACCAACATCTTATTTTCAGTCAGCGGTATTGTTGGATGAAGCGGCCCGGACCAACCTTACATGACCACATTCATGAGAACGGTTCCACCGACAGTCATGCAACTAGTTTTGCATAAAGGTGGCTGGCGGGTGCCTGTTTCTCCAAATTTAGTTGAATCGAATTTGACTACGGCCGGTCCTTGTTCAAGGTTATAACAACAAACTTGACGAAACACTGTTGTGGTTTTGATGCGTAGGTAAGAACGTTTCTTACTAGAAGCCCGTAGCAGCCACATAAAACTTGCAACAACAAAGTAGAGGACGTCTAACTTGTTTTTGCAGGGCATGTTGTGATGTGATATGGTCAAGACATGATGTGATATACGTTGTTGTATGATATGATCATGTTTTGTAAAAGTTATCGGCAACTGGTAGGAACCTTATGGTTGTCGCTTTATTGTATGAAATGCAATCGCCATGTAATTGCTTTACTTTATCACTATGCATTAGCGATAGTTGTAGAAGCAATAGTTGGCGAGACGGCAACGACGCTATGATGGAGATCAAGGTGTCAAGCCGGTGACGATGGAAATCATGACGGTGGTTTGGAGATGGAGATCAAAGGCACAAGATGATGATGGCCGAATCATGTCACATATTTTGATTGCATGTGATGTTTATCTTTTATGCATCTTATTTTGCCTAGTACGACGGTAGCATTATAAGATGATCCCTCACTAAAACTTTTAAGGTATAAGTGTTCTCTACGAGTATGCACCATTGCGACAGTTCGTCGTGCCGAGACACCACGCGATGATCGGGTGTGATAAGCTCTACGTTCACATACAACGGGTGCAAGACAGTTTTGCACGTGCGGAATACTAGGGTTAAACTTGACGAGCCTAGCATGTACACACATGGCCTCGAAACACTGGAGACCGAAAGGTCGAACGTGAATCATATAGTATATATTATCAACATAGAGATGTTCACCATTGAAAACTACTCCATCTCACGTGATGATCGGACATGGTTTAGTTGATATGGGTCACGTGATCATTTAGATGACTTGAGGGATGTCTATCTAAGTGGGAGTTCTTAAGTAATATGATTAATTGAACTTAATTTATGATGAACTTAGTCTTGATAGTTTTTGCATATCTATGTTGTAGATCAATGGCCCGTGCTACCGTTCCCTTGAATTTTAATGCGTTCCTAGAGAAAGCTAAGTTGAAAGATGACATAGCAACTACACAGACTGGGTCCGTAACTTGAGGATTATCCTCATTGCTGCACAGAAGAATTATGTCCTTGATGCACCGCTAGGTGACAAGCCCCCTCCTGCTAATGTAGACGCTTTGAACGTCTGGCAGACGCGGTCTCATGACTACTCTATAGTTTAGTGTGCCATGCTTTACGGCTTAGAATTGGGACATCAAAGACGTTTTGAACGTCATGGACCATATGAGATGTTCCAGGAGTTGAAGTTAATATTTCAAGCAAATGCCCGAGTTGAGAGATATGAAGTCTCCAACAAGTTCTATAGCTGCAAGATGGAGGAGAACAGTTCTGTCAGTGAACACATACTCAGAATGTCTGGGTACCATAACCACTTGACTCAGCTGGGAGTTAATCTTCCAGATGATAGTGTTATTGACAGAGTTCTTCAATCACCACCACCAAGCTACAAAGGCTTTGTGATGAACTATAATATGCAAGGGATGGATAAGACAATTCCCGAGCTCTTCGTTATGCTCAAAGCTGCGGAGGTAGAAATCAAGAAAGGGCATCAAGTGTTGATGGTTAACAAGATCACTAGTTTCAACAAAAAGGGCAAGGGAAAGAAGGGGAACTTCAAGAAGAATGGCAAGCAAGTTGTCACTTCGGGGAAGAAGCGGAACTGCCCCAAGTATTTGGCGGATAAGAAGGATGGCAAAGTGAACAAAGGTATATTTGATATACATGTTATTGATGTGTACCTTACTAATGCTCTTAGTAGCGCCTGGGTATTTGATACTGGTTCTGTTGCTCATATTTGCAACTCGAAACAGGGGCTACGGATTAAACAAAGATTGGCTAAGGACGAGGTGACGATGCGCGTCGGAAATGGTTCCAAGGTCGATGTGATCGCCGTCGGCACGCTACCTCTACATCTACCTTCGGGATTAGTTTTAAACCTAAATAATTGTTATTTGGTGCGAGCGTTGAGCATGAACATTATATCTGGATCTTGTTTGACGCGAGACGGTTATTCATTTAAATTGGAGAATAATGGTTGTTCTATTTATATGAGTAATATCTTTTATGGTCATGCACCCTTGAAGAGTGGTCTATTTTTTTTTTTGAATCTCGATCGTGGTGATACACATATTCATAATATTGATGCCAAAAGATGCAAAGTTGATAATGATAGTGCAACATATTTTTGGCACTGCCGTTTAGGTCATATTGGTGTAAAGCGCATGAAGAAACTCCATGCAGATGGACTTTTGGAATCATTTGATACTTGTGAATTATGCCTCATGGGCAAGATGACTAAGCACTACCGCAGGATGCTGCTAACGCGACACTACGATCAGATACCCTTCGACGAAACTATGTGCGATGCAATAATAGCAAATGGTGGTGTAAAAGAACCGTCAAAAAAAGGTGCAAAACGTTTGCGATGCCGGAGCCATCAAGCACGGTTCAGATTTTAGTTGCGTGTGCGATGCAGGGCATACGGTTCAGTTCAATGAACTGTTTGCGATGAGGAGGAACAAAAGAAATGGGCAGCCAGATGAAGGCGTGTGCGATATACATCATACGGTTCACTCGGATGAACTTTTTTTGACGAGGAGGAACAATAGAAATGGGCAGCTAGATAAAGGTGTGTGCGATTGAGGGCATACACTTCAGAAGGATTAACGGTTTGCGATTAGGCAATAGAACAGAAACAGGTCAGCTAGATCAAAGTGTTTGTGATTATTAGAAAAAAAGTGTCTGCGATTGATGGCATACACTTCACACGGACGAACTGTTTGCGATTAGCCACAACAAACTGAAATAGTTAGATAGATCAACGTGTGTGCGCTAGACGGGCACACACATTCTAATTAAAAGAAGCGTGCGCGATGGTAATAACGAGCGCGCACGGTTGTTGGAACAAGATGTGTGCGGACGTTGCCTATTGCGTTGCACCCTATGGTGCAAACGCCACGTACGCGGCCGAGAAGGCGTACGTGCCCACGTTACGCCTTCCGGGAATAGTGCCACACTTATAACCGTGAGTAAATTTTGAGCCTGCATCCCGTCACATTCCAAACTACAAACATGTTCACAACGATCAAAACCTAAACAGTTTCCCACTTAGGAGCATATTAGTACTCGGTTATAAATACTACTACTCCAAGATGATTGCATATTCCTCCTCAACTCCCCATCCACAAAAACAAACAAGTCATTCATCATCGTTCCCTTACATCTGCCATGGCCAGCGTGAGTTCTGGGTCGAGAGATTGCTACCAGGGAGATGCGAGCATGGAAGCGGAAGCACGTGAGATGTCCCGCCTCACCGCGAACGCAACTGGCATGTCCCGCCGCGCGGCCGTAGCAGCACAGAGGTCCCGTCGTGCCGCCGAAGCAGCACGGAGGTCCCATCGCGCCGTCGATGCAGCAGACTGGTCCAGCCGCGCCGCGGAAGCAGAAGAGATGTCCCGTGTAACACCCACGATGCAGCTATATCTCCCACGTGTTGAGGCACGACTTAGAGGAGTTTTGGGCTGGTTTTGAGGGGGGTTTTGCTGCACACACAAATGGACTTTGCGGTTGCCCGGTTAACCGTTGGAGTACCAAACGACCTCCAAATGGAACGAAACTTGACCGGTGGTATACCAAGGCCACTTGACAAGCCTCGGTCCATTCCGAGAACGTTTGACACCCGCTCACGAAAGAAAACAAGAGGGGTGCGCCGAAGGAGGTGGGAGCGCCGGATTGCAAAACGGACAACGGGGAAAATGCTCGGATGCATGAGACGAACACGTATGCAAATGCAATGCACATGACGACATGATATGAAATGCATGACATGGAGAAAATGCAAAACGAAAGACAAAACCCGACCACGAAGGGAATATCATAACACATAGCTGAAAATGGCAAGAGTTGGAGTTACAAATATGGAAAGTTACATCCGGGGTGTTACAACACTCCACCACTACGAGAGGATCTCGTCCCGAGATCTAGGACTGAAAGAACTCCGGATATTCGAAACGGAGATGGTCCTCGCGTTCCCAGGTGGCTTTTCGGTCGGAATGGTGCGACCACTTCACTTTCAGGAATTTGATTGACTTGTTGCGAGTCTTGCGCTCAGTTTCTTCAAGAATAGCAACGGGGTGCTCATGATAAGACAAATCTTCTTGGAGGTCAATCTCTTCGAAGTTGATAGTGCGCTCAGGCGTCTTGAAGCACTTGCGAAGCTGTGACACGTGGAACACATCGTGCACGTTCGCGAAGTTGGAAGGAAGCTCAAGTTGATAGGCGAGGTCGCCTCTTTTGCCAATGATCTTGAAAGGACCCACGTATCTAGGGGCAAGCTTCCCTTTGATACCGAAGCGACGAGTGCCTTTCATTGGAGAGACGCGGAGGTAGACATGGTCTCCGATCTCGAAAGCCAAATCACGGTGCTTACTATCATAGTAACTCTTCTGGCGCGATTGCGCGGCTTTGAGATTATCACGGATGACTTTACACATTTCTTCAGCTTCTGTGATTAAGTCATTGCCAAGAAGTTGGCGTTCACCAGTCTCTGACCAATTGAGAGGAGTACGGCACTTTCTGCCATAGAGAATCTCGAATGGGGCCTTGCCCGAACTCGCTTGGAAGCTGTTGTTGTAGGAGAATTCGGCATGTGGAAGACAATCTTCCCATTTCATGCCAAAAGAAATGACACAAGCCCTGAGCATATCTTCAAAAATTTGATTGACTCGCTCGACTTGGCCACTAGTGTGAGGATGGAAAGCTGTGCTGAAGCGAATGTTGGTGCCCATGGCCTTCTGGAAGGAGTCCCAGAACTTAGAGGTGAAGATGCTTCCACGATCTGAAGAAATCAATTGTGGAATGCCGTGCAAGGAGACAATTCTGGAGGTGTATAGCTCTGCCAACTGAGCTGCTGTGATAGATTCCTTGATTGGAAGGAAATGAGCCACTTTAGAAAGCTTGTCGACGACAACGAAAATAGCATCATTTCCGCGCTTGGACTTTGGAAATCCAGTCACGAAGTCCATTTCGATATGATCAAACTTCCACTCTAAGTCACTTCCATGCTGTAGGTCGTTCGATCACGATCGTGTGGGCGAAAACCGTGCTCAATTTGGAGCCTCCTAGCTCCCTCTACCTATATATTTGCATCCCCCCCGATTTACGTTCGCAGTCCAACCCTAGCCCCGCTCCCTCTCCGCGGCCGGACGCGTCCGGCCGCCGCCGGACGAAGCCGCAGCCACCCCGCGTCCGCCACGTGGCGCCCGCCGCCGCCCGTACCGCGCCGGCCCGCAGGCCCACGGGGAGCCCGCCCGGGCCAGATCCCGCGCCGGCCCCGCGCCGCCGCCGCCCTCCGCCGCGGTCGCCGCCGCCGCCTCGCCGTTGCCGCGCCGCCGCAGCCCTTTGTGCCCACCGCCCTCGCCGCAGCTCGCCGCCGTCGCCCCTTCGCCGGACGCCGCCGCCTCCCCGGCGAGCTCCTTCCCCTCCTCGCCGACTCCTCCTCGTCCCCGCTGCCATCTCCAGCGCCGTTCACGGCGAGCCCGAGCTCGAGCCGAGCGGGATCTTGATCCAGTCAAACCTAGGTTGACCCCGAGACCCCGAAATCTTTCCAAGTCATAAGATTTTTTATAGTATATTGCCATGTTCTTTGCATCGTAACTCTCTGCATATAGCTCCGTTTCGCGCGCATAATATATCGAAATGTTCGCCTCGTGATGCTCTACATTTTGTTCAATTGCACCATGTTCATTAGAGTCCATCTTGATGCCCAAATCTCTGGTGCAAGAGTGCTAGTTGCTGTTGTCTGCTGGTACTTAGCAGAATTTGAGAATTTGTTATTTTTGTATCATTTAATCTGTGCATCTTATGGGCATGAGCTCTACATGTGTTTTGTTGTATGCCATGCCATATTTCCAGTGGTGTATGCCATGTATTTTTGTGATCTCTGTGGTGACTAGCACAAGCATGCAAACTAGGCCCCGTAATGTTTCTGATTTCAGAGAGTAATTTCTCAGTCTGTCTGCTGTTATTATGTTGCCATGTAAACTTGATGCTACAGAGAGATCCATGCATATTTTGGAGATGTTCAGTAATGATGTTTTGTAGATATTGTTGTAATGGATCCATTCCTGCCCTTGTTTGCAATTATGGAGTGCCATAGCATGACTCAATCTTGCTCTACTTTTGCTATAAATTATTTCTGGCAGATTGTTTACGTGTTATTCAATTTTGCCAAGCTTGTTGTAGTTGATCCATACACGCTATACTTTTGTTCTTGCCATGGACAGCTTCATAAACTTGCCATCTTGCTGTAGGTATGCTTGTTTTGTCATGCATTGTTTTGTGGTGAGTGCATCAAGCTCACAAAGATGCCTGCATATTATTGTTTCTGCCATGCTCTGTTTTCTGCCAAGTCTGAAACCTGTTAACGAAACTTGCTACGTTTGCATGGTTGCCATCATATCTTCTGGTCCTTTTTCTTATGGTCAGTAAGGGACTTTTGTCATATGCGTTTAGTAGAATACTGTCATCCCTTGTTTTGCCATGTTAAGTTCATGTAGCATGTTGGTTTCGTGCTCTGAACATTGCTACCTGATGCTGTTTCAGGCATGTCCAGTAATTTCAGTCTGTGAACACGTTATCTTTTGCACTTTTGACATGCTTGTTTGAACCTGTTATGTTGTGATCTAGCCGTAGCTCACTGTTCATCTTTTGTCAAGCATCTTCTGTAGATTACTGCCATATGCTTTGTTGCTATGTTGGAGTGCTGTAGCATTGTTACTTGTTGCATTCTAAGTGCTATCATGCTGTTAATCGCAGATTCGTGTCATTCTTGTTTTGCTTGCCATTTGCAAACCGCGCATCCGTTTCCGGTGATCTTTATATCGATTTCGACCGAAATCATCTCACCTTTCCATTGGAATGCTTGGTTTGCCAAGTTAGTGCCTTGTTCATAATTTTCCTTTCAGAGCACGCATATGCATCGCATATCATATCTTGCATATCATTCATGTTTTGCATCATGTTGCTTGTGCATTTCTCGTGATTGATTGTGGTTCCATTGCTTGTGTTCTTGTCTTGGGTAGAGCCGGGAGACGAGTTTGTGAACGAGGAACCTGTTGAGTACGCTTACGAGGATCAAGCTTTCGACAACTCTGAGAACCTTGCAGGCAAGATGACCACCCCTCGAAATCACTTCTATCTTTGCTTTGCTAGCTGTTCGTTCTATTGCCATGCTGCGCTACCTACCATTTGCTATATCATGCCTCCCATATTGCCATGTCATCCTCTAACCATCCTTTCCTAGCAAACCGTTGTTTGGCTAAGTTACCGCTTTTGCTCAGCCCCTCTTATAGCGTTGCTAGTTGCAGGTGAAGTTGAAGTTTGTTCCATGTTGGAACATGGATATGTTGGGATATCACAATATCTCTTATTTTAATCAATGCATCTATATATTTGGTAAAGGGTGGAAGGCTCGGCCTTATGCCTAGTGATGTTCCACTCTTGCCGCCCTAGTTTCTGTCATACCGGTATTATGTTCCTTGAGTTTGCGTTCCTTACGCGGTTGGTTGATTTATGGGACCCCCTTGACAGTTCGCCTTGAATAAAACTCCTCCAGCAAGGCCCAACTTTGCTTTTACCATTTGCCACCTAAGCCTTTTCCCCCGGGTTTTCGCGAGCCCGAGGGTCATCTTTATTTTAAACCCCCGGACCAGTGCTCCTTCGAGTGCTGGCCCAAACTGGGCGATGTCCGGCGCCCCCTGGGCAACCAGGGTCTATGCCAACCCGACGTCTTGCCCATCCGGTGTGCCCTGAGAACGAGATATGTGCAGCTCCTATCGGGATTTGTCGGCACATTCGGGTGGCTTTGCTGGTCTTGTTTTACCATTGTCGAAATGTCTTGTAAACCGGGATTCCGAGACTGATCGGGTCTTTCCGGGAGAAGGTTTATCCTTCGTTGACCGTGAGAGCTTATGATGGGCTAAGTTGGGACACGCCTGTAGGGTGTTATCTTTCGAAAGCCGTGCCCGCGGTTATGAGGAAGATGGGAATTTGTTAATGTCCGGTTGTAGAGAACTTGTCACTTGACCCAATTAAAATACATCAACAGTGTGTGTAGCCGTGATGGTTTCTTCTCGGCGGAGTCCGGGAAGTGAACACGATTTGAGTTATGAATGACGTAAGTAGGAGTTCAGGATCACTTCTTGGTCATTACTAGATGACGACCGTTCCGTTGCTTCTCTTCTCGCTCTCTTTTGCGTATGTTAGCCACCATATATGCTTAGTGTCTGGTGCAGCTCCACCTCATTACACCATCCTTTCCTATAAGCTTAAATAGTCTTGATCTCGCGGGTGTGAGATTGCTGAGTCCTCGTGAGTCACAGATTCTACCAAAACAGTTGCAGGTGCCGACGATGCCAGTGCAGATGATGGGATCGACCTCAAGTGGGAGTTTGATGAGGAACGGGGTCGTTACTATGTGTCTTTTCCTGATGATCAGTAGTGGAGCCCAGTTGGGACGATCGGGGATCTAGCATTTGGGGTTATCTTATTTTCATTTGGATCTTGACCATAGTCGGTCTATGTGTGTATTTTGGATGATGTATGAATTATATTTATGTATTGTGTGAAGTGGCGATTGTAAGCCAACTCTCGTTATCCCATTCTTGTTCATTACATGGGATTGTGTGAAGATGACCCTTCTTGCGACAAAATCGCAATGCGGTTATGCCTCTAAGTCGTGCCTCGACACCTGGGAGATATAGCCGCATCGTGGGCCTTACATCCCGCCGTGCTGCGAATGCAGCAGAGATGTCCTCCCGCGCCGCTGCGGCCTGGGAAAATGTCTCGCGGGCAGGCGAGGACTCTTACAGGCACATGCATGTGATCGTCCATAGCCAGATGGATCAGATCTCCGGCTGGGCGAGGTTGCAGGACAACATGAAAGCCTCTTTTGAACAGGCTACCAGCGTCATCCGGCAACTAAATGAGAGCAATGCGAAGCTCCGGGCCGAGCGCGACCTGCTGAGGGAGAAGATCGTCGGAAGTGCGGAGCAGCAGGAGGAGATCACTGCCTTGTTGAAGAGGACCGGCGTCATCGTCGAGAAACTTATGGACGAGAATGCCATGTTGCGCATCGAGCGCAGAAGGCTGGTGGAGGAATCCATGGATGCTCTCAAGCCGCATCTTGAGGACAAGAAAGAGCTCATCGCCACTCGCCGCCGAGACTAGTTCCCGCGGCCTGCAGCAACGCATCAAGAAAGTAGAGATCAGCGAGCCAGATCGTGGTCTTCCTTCTTCTTTTGCCCTTGTGTATTTCGGGCGTTGCCGCATGTGGCTTTTTTTAATTATGTTCCTAAATATGTAAGACAATTATTATCCACTGTCATCGTCCTTATATTCATCATGCTTGCTATAAGTCGCAGTCGATGCTATATAGGTCCGTCGGATCTTACATCAAGATCCGTGCAAAAATTTCTTTTCAGATTTTCATTTTTCTCTCTTAAATCTCAGTCCAGTGAGACATATAGCCACGCCGTAGAACAGGGGCTTGGGCGCCATTAATGGAGACGTTGGGAGGGAGGTGCGCAGTGGGTAGCGGTCAAAGGGCTCTCCTCCTGATGAGCACGCGCAGGGGTCTGATCGCACGCCTCCCGTACTCAAATAGCTACCCTGCACAACGCCTCCTAGCTAATAAAAAAAGGGGATGCGTGGCGGCACGTAATTGGTAAGTAGAACGCCCACAGTTTCAATAATACTTGTGTTTCTGATTTGTAACGTGACAGCACTTGTTCCAAAATGACTTTGTTGATTTTTAATGTGTGCGCCTTCGCAAATCAGACAGAAAAATTACCACAACATGTTGGTGCCATGTCATGACACCATGCCAAGTTTCATGAATTTCAGGCGTGTTTTGGATTTACAGGAATTAAAAACCAAGTTTCTCAATCTTTCCGGCCGAGCCACGACGCCCAGATGTTTGAATTTCATTCCCATCTCTTGCATGGGACCTAGAAATTCACCCAAGGACACACATGTGATTTTTCAACCAACTTTGGTGCACTGGAGCATGTGCTTGTAGCTCAAATTTGAATTATGCACATTAAATGCCCAGAAACTCAATTAATGTATAAAAAAGGCCAAACGAACATTGAAAAATTATAAAATTAAACACAACACTCCTGTTGTTCTATGTTGACACTAGAAATTTTTTGAAAGCGATAAGAGGCAACGGATATCGTTCTGTCCCCAAAGGTGGCACGTTCCCTATCGAAACCATCACGCTTGTTGTGAGAAGCTCTGGTTTGTGAGAAGCTTATACCCAAACCTGCCCCAAATGGGACAAAAAAATTACTACGGCATGTTGATGCCGCTCCATGATAGCATGCCAAGTTTCATGAATTTCAGACGAGTTTTGGATTTACTAGAATTTTAAAACCAGGCATCTCAACGTTTTGCCGGCAATGAACAGTGCCCTGGTGTTTGAATTTCATTCTCATTTCTTGCATGGGGCTTAGAAATTCACCCAAGGACACACATGTGATTTTCAACCAACTTTGGTGCACTGGAGCATGTGCTTGTAGTTCAAATTTGAATTGTGCACATCAAATGCCCAGAAACTCAATTAATGTATAAAAAAGGCCAAATGAACCCCGAAAAATTCCAAAATTAAACACAACACTCCTGTTGTTCTATGTTGACACTAGAAAATTTTTGAAAGCAATAAGAGGCAACGGATATCGTTCCGTCCCCAAAGGTGGCACGTTCCCTACAGAAACCATCACGCTTGTTGTGAGAAGCTCTTGTTTGTGAGAAGCTTATACCCAAACCTGTCCCCAAATGGGACAATTTTTTTACCACGGCATGTTGATGCCGCTCCATGATAGCATGCCAAGTTTCATGAATTTCAGACGAGTTTTGGATTTACTAGAATTTAAAAACCAGGCATCTCAACTTTTTGCCGGCAATCAACAATGTCCTAGTGTTTGAATTTCATTCCCATTTCTTGCATGGGACCTAGAAATTCACCCAAGGACACACATGTGATTTTTCAACCGACTTTGGTGCACTGGAGCATGTGCTTGTAGTTCAAATTTGAATTATGCACATTAAATGCCCAGAAACCCAATTAATGTATAAAAAAGGCCAAACGAACCCCGAAAAATTCCAAAATTAAACACAACACTCCTGTTGTTCTATGTTGACACTAGAAATTTTTTGAAAGCGATAAGAGGCAACGGATATCATTCCATCCCCAAAGGTGGCACGTTCCCTACCGAAACCATCACGCTTGTTGTGAGAAGCTCTGGTTTGTGAGAACTTATACCCAAACCTGCCCCAAATGGGACAAAAATTTTACCACGACATGTTGATGCCTCTCCAAGATAACATTCCAAGTTTCATGAATTTCAGACGAGTTTTGGATTTACTAGAATTTAAAAACCAGGCATCTCAACGTTTTGCCGGCAATCAACAGTGCCCCAGTGTTTGAATTTCATTCCCATTTCTTGCATGGGACCTAGAAATTCACCCAAGGACACACATGTGATTTTTCAACCAAATTTGGTGCACTGGAGCATGTGCATGTATTTCAAATTTGAATTATGCACATAAAATGCTTAGAAAACCCAGTTAATGTATAAAAATGTCCAAACGAACCCCGAAAAATCCCAAAACTTAACACAACACCCCTGTTGTTCTATGTGGGCACTTGAAAATTTTAAAAACAATAAGAGGCAACAGATATCATTTCGTCCCCAAAGGTGGCACATTCCGCACCGAAACCATCACGCTTGTTGTGAGAAGCTTTTGTTTGTGAGAAGCTTATACCCAAACATGTCCCCAAATGGGACAAAATTTACCATGGCATGTTGATGCCGCTCCATGATACCATGCCAAGTTTCATGAATTTCAGACAAGTTTTGGATTTACTAGAATTTAAGAACCAGGCATCTCAATGTTTTGACGGCAATCAACAGCGCCCTGGTGTTTGAAATTCATTCCCATTGCTTGCATGGGACCTAAGCATGCACCCAAGGACACAGGTTTGATTTTTGAACCAATTTATATGCACCGGAGCATGTGCATGCAGTTTAATTTTGAATTGTGCACCTGAGATGGCTAGAAAACCAGTTTAATGTATAAAATGTCCAAACGAACCCTGAATAATTCCAATTCTTTTACGACACACATATAGTTGCATGTTCACTGCAGATAAAAGCTCTAGCAATTCAAACACCGTCCATTGCCGCCGTGACCCCATTATGTAATTCAAATCAAGATGAAAAATAAAGTAGATCCCACACAGCTTATTATCACCAACCATGTGAGATGTAGCACAAAATATCCTGGAGCACCGTCGCAGTATAGTACGCCTATGGCTTACGCGAGAAGGTGCGTCGGCTACAGTCCACAACCGGCGTGTCAAGCACACTAGCTCGCTCCCCAAATACTTCCGCCTCTGCATCCCTCGCAATCTTGAAAATATTACTACCTCGTAATCTCGAAAATATCTACCGCCTGGAAGGTTTTAATGTTTGATAGCACACGATTAGTATGTGCGGACCGTGTGCAATGACTGTTACTCCCGCTCTGCTTCAGTCCCTTGATTCAAATTTTCAGTAGCCCCGGCATTTTACTCCCGCCTCTGCATCCCTCGCAATCTCAAAAATATATGCTCGCCCTTGATCCAAATTTTCAGTAGCACCGCCTTTTTACTCCCGCCTAGTAAAATTTTCAGTTGCCGTAGTATTTCCTCAAACACCACCTTGCCCCCCCGCACCCCCTCCACACACACCACACACTCCCCAAAACCTCTGCTCACACGGACACACACAACCCTCGAAACCATTGGTAGGTCGCCGCCATCGCCGGCGCCTCCATCCTCAACCTCTGCCTGTGTGCTAGGGAGCTCGAGGAGCCACTTGCCAAAAAGAGGTTTATCGCGGCCTTTTCGCCCAACGCCGGCAAGGTAGCCACCGAGGTGTCCCCGTCGTCCTCCGCGGGCTCGATCATTCATCGCCGGTCCCCCGATCCGCCCGCCGCCGCGCCCCTACGCCGGTTAGAGGACTTCCCCGTCCTCCCTCGGACCTGGCAGCCGACGAGGTCCTACCTCGGGGTCCGACAGTGGTAGTGGGGGACGTGGGTCATTGAGATTACAGATCGGGGGACCCACACCCGCCGGTGGCTCGGTAGCTTCCACACGGCAGAGCTCGCGGCCATGGAGTTCGACCGCTGGCAGGTCCGCTACCACGGTGCGGCGGCTAGGCTCAATTTCCCCTTCGGCACATGTCCGGTCGACCTCGTTCCGCCGGAGCCAGGGTGGTGAGCTCGGCTATGGTGCGGGAGGACAGCGAGGCGTGGGAGCGCCTCGAGGCCGAGGCCGCCGACGAGGCCTACATGCAAGAGCTCCGCCGACAGCATTTGGAGCTCGTGGAGGCGGAGCGGGCGATCTTTTCCGGCGCGGAGGGCGACGAGGTTATCGCGCTCTCCTCCGATGACGAGGTCGAAGGCGATGGCGACGGCGGCGCGGAGGGCGTCGAGGTGGGCCCCGAGGACGAGGAGATCGACGTCGACGAGGGGAGGAGTGCCTTCCCTAACGACCCCGACGATGGCACCGGCCCGGACCCGGCTCGCGGCACACCGTACATGACAAGGAAGGATTCGTCGACCTCTACTTCGACCGAAAGTAGTTTAGCTTAGTTTAAATTTATGTTTTATGTTCGGTTATGCAAAACTATCTATGCTTATGTTCGAATGCATGCTACTTTCAGTTGAACCTGCTTTGAACTTGATCAAATTGAAGCTTACAACGTTAAGTTTAGGGGATCGACTAGAAAAGGCCAAAAATTGTATATATATATATATAGGGTTGGACTATTCTGTTACCCGTAACAGAATATTATTCTGTTACCTCTCCGCCCTATATAGGCGCGACGCGCAGACCAGCGTAGAATCCCCCCGACCCAGCTCGAACCTAACTCGCCTTCTTCCGCCGGAGGCAGCCGTCGTGGGCAAGCGAGCGACGGCGGCAGCCGGAGTGAGGGAGCCAGCGGCGCCGTGACTGGCTGGCGACGGATCCGCCGCGACCATCCCCTTCCTCGGTGACAGATCCAACGACGGGGCCGTGATCCCCGCCTCCTGCCTCCCTCTGTCGCCGGGGCTCCTTCGCCGAGCCCGTGGTCCCCGCCTCCTGCCTCCTTCCGTCGCCGGGGCTCCTTCGCCGGGCCCGTGGTCCTCGCCTCCTGCCTCCCTCCGTCGCCGGGGCTCCTTCGCCCGACCCGTGGTCCTCGCAAGACACTGCCTCCCCGGACCTCGTCGTCGGACGTCCACCACAAGCAGCAGCGCCGTCGTCTCCCCAAGCTCCTTGCCTGCATCAATGGCGCCGCCTCCCAAGAACATGCCAGTACGCCGGCCACGAGAGGAAGAAGAAGAAGTCAGATCCAAAAACATGCTAATGGAGGCGATGTCTGCTTCCCACCCTAATTTTCCTCAAAAATTGAATTAGTTCATTAGTCCTGCTATGAAGAAGATTCAGTTTAAAAAATGCACACACTATGCTCTGCCTACATGTTACACTATCAGATTCATCAGTACTACATGTGTGCTGCATCAGTGGCACATGTTCCTATGATGCAGAACCTGATAGTACATTGCAAATGCTTGCATCAGTTCATTACACCCCTGCCACTTGATACACAATTTGGATGTCGAGGTTACTGTCAGTACCTCTAATATGCTAGCTTCAGTTCAAGCCAATAAAACATAAACTTATGCATCAGTCCAAGTAGCTACTAGGCTTTATATATGGTTCAACTACCACTGCAAGTTGAATGATGTTATTTCTAATAGTGCATGTCATGTAGTTGCGTCAGTTTGAACTAGTGAAAGAATGTTGTTGAAAAAAATATGCACTAGTTACACAATAAGTTCAATGATACATAAACTAGGAGTACTTCTAGTGTAGTTGCATAAGTTATAGATGAACAAAAGACAAGACATGCATCGGTTTTATATATATGCATATCCATACATCTCTGAAGTTCAATGTTCAATTTGCAAGCAGTGCACCAAATGTTTATGCATCAGTTATGTGCTAAAAAATCAGTACATAAGTAGTTCAGTCTTGAACATGTATGTTCATCAGTTCGATTGGACACTAAACCAGATACAAAACAGAGAACAAAGTTTAATAACGGCCAGCGATGCAAGTTCAACTTGTACATTGCCTTCAGTGCATGACATGTTAGCCATAGCATGTATACGAGAAAAATGCAGAAAAGATTAATCCCAAAACTATTGAATGTCATTGCAGAAGCATGCAAGGCGGCACACGCAGCGAGAGTTTGATGAGCCAAGCAGATATGGGGCACCGCCTGGTTGGGTAACACCAGAAATAGCACCTGGATACTTCAACAATACAGGCAGATTTCAAGCAACACCAGAATCATCAGACGCACGGGCAGGTTCTCCTATGCAGCAAACACTGATATCTGGGAATACAAGCTTTGCCACTGCTGGGTTGCAACAAGGTCAACAATATCCCCAACAACAAATGTTTTCCTTCCCTAGCGCATGCAGAAAGGCAAGGACACACAGGCTTCCACCAGTCGCTCCGTCTTCATCAATCATCCGTGCTGCAAAAGCGGTTGCGACGGGAAGACCAAGCCAAAGAAATAGAAATTTTGGCCACTCTAGCAGGATGCAAAGTACAAGATATGAGCCATATAGACAGGAGCAACCTCACAACGAATCTGAGGGGAGACGGCCGTACAATGAGAGACGGAGACCTTCGTCAACATTGCTCCCTCCAAGAGATGCATTGCTGCATGTGCCAAGGGTGACACCACCCACGCCCATACACCAGGGTGAACAACAAACACCTGAGGCAGCATAGAGCTATACACATGTAAGTATCCATTCAGAAAAAAACATACAAGCACAGTCCATACCATGGTACTCTGACCACCCCATCTAACATTTTCATAACTGCGTTTTTGTTTGCTCACTGTTGCGTGCAGCCACCTAACATTGAAGCTTACATTCTGCCAAGGCTAGAGATGCGCTTTGAAACTTTCCAAGAAGCAAAGAACTTCTACAACGTCTATGCAAAGCACGCGGGTTTTGCTGTCAGGCAAGGCCCCAAGTTTAAGACCAGAGCCTACCTTTATTGCACGTGCTATGGAGTCTATGAATCGAAGGTGTCAGAAGCAAATAGACAGCGGAACAAGACGACAGCCAGGACTAACTGCGGGGCTAAAATGAGGCTGAAGAGGGAAAAGGATGGAACATTTGTCGTAAAAGAGATAGTCTGGGAACACAACCACATGCTACAGCTCACTCCGCAAATGCTTGTATTCTTGCACTCCCACAAAAAGTTTTGACAAAACAATCTTGGAGTACGTCAAGTACCTGCAGTTCAAAGGCATTGAACACGCGCAAATCATGAGCATACTGGGCGGTGATGACCCTGGTAGCTACTTCTTCGAAATGAATGCCAAAGACCTGATTAACCTGTAAGTACAAACTTGTTCTCCTCCCATAAACCGCCTCCGTCTTTTTTCCTCTGTCAGTACAAACATATTACGCAACACATGACCTGACGCCAGTTCAACATGCATTTTTGAATGAACTTTTAATATGCAGCAAAGCAAAGAATTCAAGGATTGATGATGTGGACGATGTCCTAAAGACTGTCAACTTCTTTAGGGAGATGAAAGCTATAAACAGGGAATTCTTCTGTGACATGCAACTGGATGAGTCCGACAGAGTTAAGAACATATTCTGGGCGAACACAAGCTGCCGAGGGGCCTATCAGGACTTTGGTGACCGCGTAATGTTTGACACCACATATAAGACCAACAAGTATCATATGCCACTTGGGGTGTTTGTCAGTACTAACAACCACTTACAGACTACATTCTTTGGTTTCGCCCTGATAAGAGATGAGGATGCAGATTCATTCAGATGGCTGTTCAAGACATTTTTAAGGTGCATGAGAGGGAAGGTTCCTACATGCATCCTCACAGGTACAACCGCCAAAACCACCCCACCCCCCCCCAAAAGGAAAACAACACAGTAAAAATGTTGTGTCAGTTCTATTGGTATATATGCACCACCATCTGCTGACCACTCCATGTCTCTTTTCTCATTACCAGACCAGTGCCCGGCAATGGGTTTGGTGATCCCAGATGCTTTCGGGAACACGGTACACAAGTTGTGCCGCTGGCACATTATGAAGAAGTACATGGAACACCTCGCATACCTGTACTACCTCCACGAAGACTTTAAGGATGAATTCACATCAATCCTCAACTGGCCCCTCATGCCAACTGAGTTTGAGGCTGCCTGGAAAAGACTCATGGATAAGTACAACCTCCATGATGATGCCACGATGGTGGCCATGTGGAACGAGCGTGAGAGATGGATATCAGCCTACTTCAAAGAAATTTTCTGCGCCAAAATGACATCCACACAACGAAGTGAGAGCATGAACTATGTGCTCAAGAAGAACTTGGTAAGTGAGAGACAAAACCTACACCGGTTTGTCAGCCAGGTAAACTCCTGCGTCAAAACAAGGAGGCAGACAGAGAACCAGGAGACAATGGGTAACCGGGTATAGCTCTATCACCTGTCGTAAGACAAAAATAACATGCTTACTAAAGTAAAACTTTATTAGTTAGACAATTTTTTGCTGTGAGAAAACTAATAATTTGGTCATCATTCTTGGATGTGCAGAAGGAACAAAACACGCTGACCTTCTATGGGTTTGACACCCAGATGGCAAAGCTTTACTCACGAGCTGTGTACAGCGAGATCAGAAATAGGCTAAAACTGAGCACACTCTTCATGGCGACAGATACGGAAGAGCCCACAAAGTACCTCATGCGCTACAACAACCCACAAAAACTGTTTGTGTGGGCTCAGCATGCGTTCCAGGTGGTTGCAGACCCCGTGGGAGAAACATATGAGTGCGAGTGCAGGCTATGGGACCACACAGGTGATGACTACAAAAAAGATGTTACATACTGTACTACTTTTTTGCAAAGTTTTTCTTCGAATGAAATGACAAAAAACATGCACCTCTTCAAAAAAAAATACAGGTCTTTTCTGCGTGCATGTCCTGTGCATGATGCAGACAATTAAGGCTGCCATCGTTCCAGAGAAATACATCCTCGGAGATACACCAAACGCCCGAACATCCAGCCAACATTCAATAGAAATGACTTGAGGACAGTAGCGTCAAACAAGGCATCCCAATACTGCATTGAAAGCTCACTGCTGACGCTGAACATGAGGGTGCACAGAAAAAGCTTGAGAAGCCAAGAGCAAATGGCGAGGTCACAGGTCGTCATGGACAAACTTGAACAAGAACTCGACGCCATGCATTCTACTGAAAACGGAGGTGTCGCGGACAATGAAGCCATTGAGCAGGACATTGCTACAATGTTATCCGAGATGAACCATCTGGGAGCTATTGACCCATTCGACAACGAGGAAGAGGAGCAACAGCAACCAGAGCTTGCCCATGTGCACACTCAAGAGCACCAACATGCTCACATGCAAGATCATGAGCTTGATGGTGCTGTAGGTGAACGACATGAGAACAGGACATCCTACCAGTAGCAGCAGGAAAGGGTGATTAAACCACCCATATTCTCAAATACAAAGGGGAGGAAGAGTAAGACACAAGCAGCGAAAACAGCAGCCAAAAAGCCGCCACGCCCCATCAAGCGCGTGTAATTTGGCTCGGACGGCAAACCTCTCGGGGTGAGGGCATGCGGATTCTGCAACGTCGTGAGCAACCATAATTACCGCACATGCCCACTCTGCACAGATGGCACTGTCAACAAGCAAATGCTGCACAAGCAGATTGGAGCTACCCAGGTTTTTACCAATGGTGACGACACACGTAACAGCTACACTTGCCGCAAGTGTGGGGGAACTGACGGACATAATGCCCGCACGTGCAAAGTGGGCAAGGAGGTCAGTGGCGCTGAACAGAAACAGGGCAAGGTACAGACTTCCAAAAAACAAAAGAAGAGGATGAAGAAGAAGAGTTTGACGAGAATGACGACCAATCGGACGAAGACAATGAAGATGACAGTGTCGGGGACGAGGAAACTGAAACTGACGATGAAGCTGCCAAGGCTCAACCAGGAAAGGGCGCCGGCAAGGGACAACATTCGGGGCCAGTTAGGAGGAGCTGAAGACCTAAGAATCCATAGTGGTTATTGTCGGTGTCAAAACCGGCGGATCTCGGGTAGGGGGTCCCGAACTGTGCGTCTGAGGCGGATGGTAACATGAGGCGGGGGACACGATGTTTACCCAGGTTCGGGCCCTTCGATGGAGGTAATACCCTACTTCCTGCTTGATTGATCTTGATGATATGAGTATTACAAGTTGATCTACCATGAGATCGTAGAGGCTAAACCCTAGAAGCTAGCCTATGGTATGATTGTTGTTGTCCTATGGACTAAACCCTCCTGTTTATATAGACACCGGAGGGGGCTAGGGTTACACAGAGTCGGTTACAAGGGAGAAGATCTACATATCCGTATTGCCAAGCTTGCCTTCCACGCCAAGGAGAGTCCCACCCGGACACGGGACGAAGTCTTCAATCTTGTATCTTCATAGTCCAACAGTTCGGCTAAAGTATATAGTCCGGCTGTCCGAGGACCCCCTAATCCAGGACTCCCTCAGTAGCCCCCGAACCAGGCTTCAATGACAATGAGTCAGGCGCGCAGATTGTCTTCGGCATTGCAAGGCGGGTTCTTCTCCAAATTCCGCGTACCTGTTGAGTAGTGTTCGGCTTCCCATAAATGTCGCACTCCTCGGCTTCCACGCCTAATAATGGCTATCTTCCACATGTCAAGCGAATGCGAGAAGCCGGGCCATTTTTACATTTGCCACCCTAGCTGTGTGAGTAAATCGTCTATTAAAGAGACGGGGACTCTTAGATCCAGATCACACCATCCTCCCACAGCGAGTATCCATCGGAGCGCACCCGAAAAAATCCATTCCAACATGGCCGGCCATCGCAGCTCCTCCTCTCACTCCCGTAGCCCTAAGCCCGGCAATTGGAAGAAGTGTTCCGTCCCCCACAGCCAATTAGGAGAGTTACAAACCCAGGGATTTATCCCTCCAGCATATATGGTCCTCGTTCGAGCCGGGCTCACCACCTACAATGGCGGGGAGCAAGCGGAGAGCTTTCCCAACCCATCCATGGGGGAGCGGATATGCCTTGTCCCTTACTTATTAAGAGGGCTTGGATTTCTAATTCATCCGTTCCTCCGCGGGCTCCTGGAGTTCTACGGCCTCCAGCTGCATAATTTTACTCCCGCCTCCATATTACACATCGCTGGCTATGTCGCCCTTTGCGAGCTGTTTCTGGGCTGCGAAGCTCATTTTGAGCTATGGAAGAGGCTATTCTGCCTCGTACCCCGTACACAGGAGGGGTCAATATACCAAGTGGGCGGAGCCGAAATATGGCGCATCGCCGGAACCGGATACCTGTCCGGTACTCCGAAGAAGACATCCGAAGACTGGCCTTCGGAGTGGTTTTATATGGAGGACGTCCCCCTTCCGGACCCTATTCGGATGGGCCTTCCTGAGTTCGACAACGCTCCCCTGAAGAAACGTCGCAGCTGGCGCCCTCGGAGCCCTCAGGAGGAAGATAACAAGGAAGTCCTTTACCTGATGGGTCGGATACAGATGCTGGCCCAGTCAGGATTGACAGTAATCGAAGTTATGTCAATATGCATAATGTGGGGGGTGCAGCCACTTCAGTATCGGGGGCAACCCATGTGGCACTTCAACGGAGAGGACGATGCCACCCGCTGCGGTCGTAAGGGACCGGATTCGGTCGCTGCTCTAGCAAAAATTCTGTCCGATTTGTACAAAGGAGAGGAAGAGGAGTTCATCCGCATCAAGCCACGGGATGGATTCTCTATGTACAACCCTCCGAGCTGGGTGAGCTGCTACTTTTTACTCCGAGACCTTCCCGCATTCTTTGTCATAAATATTTACCTTGCTATTTCATAGCAGGAACTACGAAAAGCCGTGAGGGAGGTCCACAGCCCGCCTCCACAACCAGAGGACCCTGACCGGGCCCTCGACCCCGGACTCGAAGAGGATCTGGACATATTTGTGGAGCTTATTGACATGACATTCTATCAATTGAGCTGCGATGATGCCATGGTGGCCATCATAGCCGATTATCCTGGACTACTCCCTGCATAGCATGTAAGTAAAACTGGAGTCCCAACTTCCAAGAAGGATCCCTTTTTCTGCACTTCACCTACCGCGCACATATGGTGTCTTACAGGGTAGGCCCTCGGGACGCCATGCCGAACCCGCGGTGACTCACCCACAAGGGGCACCGAAGCCGGGTAGGCTTAAAAGGAAGGCAGTCAGGACTGAGACGCCGTCGCAGAGGTATGAAACAGAACCCCACTCCGTGGTTGTCGTCTTTTAAAATATAATGACATCCATGTTTCCTAGTAGAAAAAACGCTCGCCGGACTATATCCGGAGAGGTTGCCGGTCACGCCTCCACCAGTCGGGCTCCAGAGCTGGACATAAAGGCGGACGCTAACATGGGGCCAACGCCAGAGGTTCCTCCTACAGAGGATGCGGATAGGCTATCTGCTCCAAATTCCAAAGTGGAGAGCGCCATGAATCACAGGCGTCGCCAGGCCGTACTCCGTGACGCTTGTTTCTCCCCAGAGGTGTTCGATGCCTTCAACTCAGGAGACGCGTACATTCGAGCTGCTCAAAATGGTCTTGCCAGAGCCACGGACCAGTATGTAAAGGATATACGGGTAAGGAAATCTAATAATTATGTATATCAGTAGCCCCTGAGACTTGAAACAGTTGACACAACTGATTTAAGGATCATTATTTGTGCAGGTTCTTACGGAGAAGTACCCAATTGTCTCAAGAGCTGGAAGAGTGCAAAGCCCAGCTACCGGCCGCAGTTGCCGCAATGAAGGAGTCCGAGAAGGCCCCCTCTGGTAACACTTGTCTCTATCAAAAAGAATGACATGTACCAGTTAGTATGCGGCATGCATGCAAATCTAACAATAGATTCTGCAGATGATCCCGGGGTTAATCCGGATGTAGTGCAAGGGGATGAGCAACATGCTCAACGACAGTTAAAGGCTAGCGAGCGCGTGCTTAAGCAGGTTAGGCAGGAGAAAAACTATCTCCAAGATGCCAATATCCAACTGAGTGTTGAACTGAAAGATGCTCGGGCCCAACTTGTTGACTCCGTAAAGGAGAATAAGAGGCTTCGACGCGACATTTTTAGTAAGTGCTTGAACGAACTTTTTATTGAGTTCGGCGAAGAAACCGGCTAACAGAGTTATATCTGTAGGTATGCTGACGGGTCGTCCCGCAGAGGAAATGCCTGGGTCTGCAGGTGATCTTCTGCCAGAGCTCTCACAACTGCACGAACAAGTTCGGCAGGTGATGCAGGGCATTGCCCAAGCCTTGTGGCTATCCGCCTCCCCGCTAGGAGGCCTGGGGGAGCTTATAGAGAAGCTCAAGGGAGCGCGGTGGCGCTTACGATTATGGAAAATATCAGCCTACCGACAAGGTGCGAGGGAGGCCTGGGCCGTGGTGAAGTCGCGATATACCAAGGCTGACCCGAACCACATGGCCGAGGTCGGACCTATGGGGCCTGATGGGAAAGAGATCCCCGTCAGTTTGGTGTATGACCAAGTAGAATTAGCCGCATAGTATTCCCAACAGGACTGTAGGCTAGACAGCCTGTTGGATGGTATAGAAGAAGAATTTAGTCAGTCTAAGTGACTGTGTACTTCAAGTGACATATATTGTCCCTAGCCGGATTGTAAATCATTTGTCATGGCAGATCGTTTCGCTTCAACCTCTGGACCCGACAGTCCGGAGTGTATCCGAATACCCGCTCAGTTATGAAAAAACTGGGGTACGCGTGGAAACAAGGCGTAGGGGTCATAAGTGCTTGAACAGACAAGTACCCAACTAGCTATGTTATATTACATGGATAGTAAGAAACATGTTCCAGGGAGAATAGTTCCGTTAAGGGTTCCTTTCCCTGGGTACGCATGCCCTAATGTGCATGTCCGAGTTGCAAAAAGAGACGCGGGATATTAACATCTGGGGGCATGTATTACAACAAATAAGGGTCATCTTTTGTTCACCGAGCGAGTATTCCCTTAAGAACGCTAGCTTTCGGCTTCACCCAGTCTGAGGTACACACCCGGCTGACCCGGCAGTAACAATCGCAGAGGTTCTCCCCTTATGCCCTAGCCGAATTAACGGGAATGTAGGGCATAAACACAAGAGCCAGGCAACCCAGCTTGGCCAAAACTTAAGTCATATCGATGCATATAATGGCGAAAAAGGTACATGTGGAAGAATAACACATGTGTGGGGCATAGAGCCCAGAAAATAGTTATATTAAGCTTCTGTATAAGAGGCCCCCAGGTATAATGAGCGCGGCTAGCGCGTCAAGATTGTGTAGTCAAGACACATTTTAGCTTTTTAAGGCCTTGAAGAAAAAGGGAAGAAAGAAAGAAATAAAAGACAGATAACGAATATATGAAAAATTGACGGAGGTAAGGAGACGAACATAGAGTCCGGCACTAGGCGTAGAACCTTCGGAGTCTGGCTGCATTCCATGGGTTTGGCTCGAGTTGATTGTCCGATGCATCCCGCAGACGATACACTCCACCGGTCAGAACTTGGTCGATAACGAAGGGGCCTTCCCATTTGGGCTTGAGCTTGTTCTTTTTCTTCTCCGGTAGGCGTAGAACGAGTTCGCCAACGTTATAAGTTTTGGCCCGTACTTCTCTGCTTTGATAGCTTCGAGCCTGTTGTTGATAGAATGCGGAACGGGCTTTTGCCACGTCACGCTCCTCCTCCAGGGCGTCCAAACTGTCCTGCCGAGCAAGCTCGGCTTCTTTCTCTTCCTACATGTGCACTCGAGGTGAGTCATGAATTATGTCGCAGGGCAGTACCGCCTCTGCGCCGTACACCATAAAGAACGGTGTGTATCCGGTAGTGCGATTCGGTGTGGTCCGCAGCCTCCATAGTACGGAGTCGAGCTCCTCTACCCAGTGCGTATCGGATTCCTTCAAGGATCGCACTAATCTAGGTTTAATGCCGCTCATGATAAGACCATTTGCTCGCTCGACTTGACCGTTAATTTGCGGGTGATAGACAGAAGCATAATCGAGCTTAATGCCCATGTTGCTGCACCAAAGTTTTACCTCGTCGGCTGTGAAGTTCGAGCCGTTATCAGTGATGATGTTGTGGGGGACGCGATAACGGTGTACAACCCCAGATATGAAGTCTATCACCGGTCCAGATTCGGCCGTTTTAACTGGTTTGGCTTCTATCCATTTGGTGAATTTATCCACCATGACCAATAAGTACTTTTTCTTATGGCTTCCCCCTTTGAGGGGTCCGACCATATCAAGCCCCCAGACCGCAAAGGGCCAAGTAATGGGGATTGTTTGGAGAGCGGTAGGCGGCATATGGCTTTGGTTTGCGAAAAGCTGGCAACCGACGCAACATTGAACGAGGTCTTGTGCGTCTGCTCGGGCCGTCGGCCAGTAGAAACCTGTACGAAAGGCCTCGCTTACAAGGGCCCGAGCTGCGGCGTGGTGGCCGCCAAGTCCAGCATGAATATCTGCCAAAAGTTGCCGTCCTTCCTCTTCGGAGATACACCTTTGAAGGACTCCGGTAGAGCTTTTCTTATAAAGCTCTCCCTCGTGGACCTTGTAGGCTTTAGACCGTCGCACAATGCAACGTGCCTCGTTTGGGTCCTCGGGTAGTTGCTGCCTAGTTAGGTAGGCCAAGAAGGGTTCTGTCCACGGGGCGATGACAACCATAATCACGTGGGCGGAAGGTGTTGTTACGGTGGCAGGGCCTCCGATTACATCAGAGTGTTCGGTATCTAGTGTTGTGGCCAAGTCCGGACTGTTGTTGCCGGTCTCTCCTTCCCATACCACAGATGGCTTAAACAGCCTTTCCAAGAAGATATTGGGTGGCACAGGGTCGCGCTTAGCGCCGATGCGGGCGAGGATGTCCGCCGCTTGATTGTTTTCTCGGACCACATGGTGGAATTCGAGCCCCTCGAACCGAGCTGACATTTTGAGGACGGCGTTGCGGTAAGCCACCATTTTTGGGTCCTTGGCGTCAAAGTCTCCATTTATTTGAGATATTGCGAGGTTCGAATCCCCACGCACCTCTAGTCGTTGAATGCCCATGGAGACTGCTATCCGGAGACCATGCAACAGGGCCTCATATTCTGCTGCATTGTTGGAGTCTGTGTATAATATTTGGAGTACGTATTGGACCGTATCTCCGGTGGGGGATGTCAGGACGACGCCTGCCCCCAAACCAGCCAACATCTTTGAACCGTCAAAGTGCATGATCCAATAGGAGTACGCGTCGTACTCTTTAGGGAGTTCGGCTTCCGTACATTCGGCGACGAAATCGGCCAGTACTTGCGACTTAATGGCTCGCCGTGGTTTGTATGTTATGTCGAACGGGAGGAGCTCGATAGCCCATTTGGCAATTCGGCCCGTTGCATCGCGGTTATTTATTATGTCGTTGAGTGGTACTTCCGAGGCCACCGTAATTGAACACTCTTGAAAGTAGTGTCGTAATTTTCGGAATGCCATGAATACCGCGTATGCTATCTTTTGATAATGTGGGTACCGTGATTTGCATGGAGTGAGGACAGTGGATACATAGTATACCGGCTTTTGAAGTGGGAATTTATGTCCGTCCGTCTCTCGTTCGACGACGAGCACTGCGCTTACAACTTGGTGAGTTGCCGCTATATATAACATCATTGGTTCGTCGACATTTGGCGCGGCCAAGATTGGGTTGGTGGCCAGGATGGCTTTTATTTCTTCCAATCCGGCCGTGGCCGCATCCGTCCACTCGAAGTGTTCGGTGCGCCGAAGAAGGCGATAAAGGGGTAGTGCCTTTTCTCCTAATCGGGAGATAAAGCGGCTTAAGGCCGCACGCACCCAGTTAATTTCTGGATTTGCTTGAGGTCTGTTGGGATAGCCAACTGTGACAGAGCTCGGATTTTAGCCGGATTTGCTTCAATTCCTCTACTGGAGATGATGAAGCCCAGGAGCTTTCCGGCGGGCACGCCGAAAACACATTTTTTCGGATTGAGCTTGATGTCGTATGCTCGGAGATTGTCGAACATGAGCCTCAAGTCGTCTATTAAGGATTCGACGTGTCTGGTTTTAATGACCACATCATCTATGTATGCCTTCACTGTTTTGCCGATCTGTGTTTCCAGGTATGTTTGAATCATGTGTTGATAGGTTGCACCGGCGTTTTTAAGCCTGAAAGGCATGGTGTTAAAACAGAAGGGGCCGTATGGGGTGACAAATGCCGTTGCGGCTTGATCGGACTCCGCCATCTTGATTTGATGGTATCCGGAGTATGCGTCGAGGAAACACAATGAGTCGTGTCCTGTAGTAGCGTCGATAATTTGATCGATGCGGGGGAGGGGGAAGGGATCCTTGGGGCAAGCCTTGTTAAGGTCCTTGAAATCGACACATAGGCACCAGGATTTATCCTTCTTTGGTACCATCACCAGGTTTGCTAGCCAGTCCGGATGTTTTATTTCTCTAATGAATCTGGACTCAAGTAACTTGGCTAGCTCCTCTCCCATGGCTTGTCGCTTAGGTTCAGAGAAATGCCGAAGAGTCTGCTTGACCGGCTTGAACCCCTTTAGAATGTTAAGGCTATGCTTGGCCAGCCTGCGTGGGATTCCTGGCATGTTTGAAGGATGACAAGCGAATATGTCCCAATTCTCGCGCAAGAACTCCTGTAGTGCGGCGTCTACTGTGGGGTTTAACTGTGCCCCGATGGATGCTGTTTTTCTAGGGTCCGTTGGGTGGACTTGGAATTTGACTATTTCATCCGCTGGTTTAAAAGAGGTGGACATCGATCTTTTGTCAAGTATCACGTCGTCCCTGTCTACTGTGGAGCGCATCGCAGTTAATTCCTCGGCCGCGAGGGCTTCGGAGAACGCCTCGAGGGCCAGTGAAGCTGTTTTATTTTCGGTGCGGAGTGCTATGTCCGGATCACTAGTTAGAGTGATGATTCCATTGGGTCCGGGCATTTTGAGCTTCATGTACCCGTAATGGGGTATAGCTTGGAAGATCGTGAATGCCTCCCGCCCTAGAAGGGCGTGGTATCCGCTATTGAACGGGGCCACTTGGAATGTGATTTCTTCGGACCTATAATTCTCCGACGTGCCGAATACCACATCTAGTGTGATTTTCCCAGCACATCGTGACTCCCGACTAGGGATGATTCCTCTGAAGGTCGTGCTGCTTTGCTCAATGCGGCTTCTGTCTATTTCCATTTTTTGAAGAGTCTCCTCATAGATGAGGTTTAATCCGCCGCCGCCGTCCATGAGCGCTTTAGTAAGCCGGAAGCCGTCCACAATTTGACTAGGACCAAGGCGGCTGGTGCTCGGGCTGTTCGGAATTTAGGTTCGTCACTGGCATTGAAGGTGATAGCCGTATCGCTCTATGGATTTATTGCTGCCACGTTGCAGACTTCGGCAAGGCTGCGGAGTGCTCGCTTACGCCTATTATTTGAGGCAAAGGTCTTGAAGACTGTCAATACTGTATTGTTGTTCTCCACGGGATGGTGCTCTGTGGTATTGTTGATGAGGAGATCCTCACCGCTCTTGGCCACCTGCCGGAGTACCCAACATGCTCTAAGGCTGTGTGTTGGCATGGTTTCCGCTGTACTGTGAATTTTGCATGGCCCATTAAGCCATCCCTCCAATACGGTTCCACGCCTTGTAGTGGGCTTTTGCTTCTTTGTAGTTGGGTCGGGTGACTTACGAGAGTACTTTTAGTTCGGACTGGGGGTTTTGTCAGAGCCGGAGGATCCCAAAATTTTGTTTGGGTTTTCCAGGCGCTTTCCATCGCACAGTATTTCCGTACTATGGCCGCCAAGTCACTGAAGTGTGCTATGTCACGACGACTTATGGCATTGAGGATTCCCCTGTCCGTGCAATTTTTGCAAAAGAATGAAATTGCGTCTTCCTCGCGACAGTCCTTAACCTTGCTCATTACAAGGAGGAATCTGGCCCAATAGTGGTGTACTGTCTCTTGGGGCTCTTGTCTAATGTGGGAAAGATCACTTATATCTGGGTGGGTGGGTAGATTTAGGTCCGAACCCTGACCTGATCCGAGACCCAGGAGCGGAGGAGTTTCCGATCTTGGAAGTTCGGGCTCCGGGATGTTGCCCGATAGGTCTGGCCCGCTGCCTGATTCTAGGTTCAAGGTTTGGGCCATGTCCTCCCGTAGACGGGTATCCGGCTCGGAGAGCTCGGGAATCTGGACATAGTTTGTCCTCAAGATAGAGGAAGAATCGCTGCATTGCTCCTCCACCACCGCTATCTGATGGGTGACCGGCGGGGAGTTAATCTCCCTTTGGTCGGGTTTAAGCCCGATCTGATCATAGTCTGTAGCGACTCCCAAGGCGGCGATGCGATCCAAGAGCTCGTTCAAGGAAGAGAGCTCCATTGGATCCAGCTGCTCGGCGAATTCCGAGCCGACATGGAGGCTTTTTTCGATGACCCGAGAAGTCATTGTCTGCGCAACGGCCAAACGGGCGGTCATGACGAAACCGCCTAGCCGGAGAGTTTGGCCTACATCCAGGGCTCCCCCAGAGGTGATGTTGTCCTTGACAACGAGACGAGCCATTCCGCCTTACGATGACGACACAGTGGAACTCTCAATGAAAGCACCAATGTCGGTGTCAAAACCGGCGGATCTCGGGTAGGGGGTCCTGAACTGTGCGTCTGAGGCGGATGGTAACAAGAGGCGGGGGACACGATGTTTACCCAGGTTTGGGCCCTCTCGATGGAGGTAATACCCTACTTCCTGCTTGATTGATCTTGATGATATGAGTATTACAAGAGTTGATCTACCACGAGATCATAGAGGCTAAACCCTAGAAGCTAGCCTATGGTATGATTGTTGTTGTCCTACGGACTAAACCCTCCGGTTTATATAGACACAGGAGGGGGCTAGGGTTACATAGAGTCGGTTACAAAGGGAGAAGATCTACATATCCGTATTGACAAGCTTGCCTTCCACGCCAAGGAGAGTCCCATCCGGACACGGGACGAAGTCTTCAATCTTGTATCTTCATAGTCCAACAGTCCGGCTAAAGTATATAGTCCGGCTGTCCGAGGACCCCCTAATCCAGGACTCCCTCAGTTATGCTGCTGCGTCAACTGAAAAAATAAGCTTGTACTCTCAGTTGCCTCGGTACACAATGAGGAAACATATCAGAAACACTGTCATTACCAAAACTTATTTAGCTTTATCATCGATTTCTCGATCAGTACTACAGTTAAGATATAATTTGTGATTTGTGCCAGCTGGACAAGTGGCATTATTATGTACACCGTTTGATAATCCTTTTGAATGCAGTCACAAATACACCCGTGAACACCAGTAGCTCAGCAAAAATATGTTAAGGAAAAATTAAACTCTTATAGTACATCAGTACTGATAATTCACACTCGTCAGTACAGATGGCATAGTAACCAAACACACCCGTGAACACCTCAAAAAACATCGTTTCAAAAACAAACTATGTCTGCTTCTGCCAGTCCTAGTTCAGAAAGACCATCAATACATAAAAATAATTACCTCAAGCAAAATGCAAATATAAATACACTTGTGCTGATGAAAATCTAATTTATTTGTAAAAAATACTTTCAGAGATTATCTTGATATAAACAATCCTTTCAAAGAAACAAAAATTGTTTTAAAAATCATTAGCATGACACACATAATTTGACTGCTATTTGGTAAGTTCAATTACACGCTGCTAGATACTTGAACTCGAGCTCGTGGGCGAATCCCTAGTAATCTGCACAACGCAGGGCCAGCCGACCAGGGCCCACATGTCATGATAGAGAGCGAGCGCCGTGTATAAGCGCACAGGTAAGTATTCAGAGGAGTTCGACCGGTGAGCCTTGGCCGCGCTTATAAACAGGTATAGAGCCCCCTCGACTAGCGAGGTGGGACTAAACCCAGAGCGCACGCCGCGCTGCACAGTCGTGCGGGCCATTTGGGCCGGAAAACGGCCCGATAGCCTAAATCGTCTACAA
Source organism: Aegilops tauschii subsp. strangulata (assembly GCF_002575655.3). Taxonomy (NCBI): domain Eukaryota; kingdom Viridiplantae; phylum Streptophyta; class Magnoliopsida; order Poales; family Poaceae; genus Aegilops; species Aegilops tauschii. Next base: position 242,021,625 of record NC_053041.3, read on the forward strand.
ACACCCCACCAATAAGCCTAGTTAAACAAACTAGAGGGCGGGGCAAAAGAAATATAAACTACAAGAAAAATGTTCGAAACTGAAAATATATAAATTCAAATACTAGTTCGCAGGCAACAACTTTAAATATGAAAAATAAAAATAAAAATAATTTTAGCTCTGCAGCATGGATGATAAAAAAAGAAAAAATATTATACAAAAACAATGAACCTCTAAAAAGAAGAGAACTTAATAGCCTATCTGTTAAATGTACATAATTTAAAAAACCGAATTAAATATTACTTTCAAGTTCAACTACTAAAATGCAACAAGTCCAAATAGACAATGTTTCTCATTTATTCTAAATTTCTTATTTATATAAAATCTGACAAGTTCAACTACTAAAATGCAACAAGTTCAAATAGACAATGTTTCTCAATTATGCTAAATTTCTTATTTATATAAAATCTGACAAGTTCAACTACTAAAAGGCAACAAGTTCAAAATAGACAATGTTTGTCAATTATGCTTAATTTCTTATTTATGTAAAATCTGACAAGTTCAACTACTAAAATGCAACAAGTTCAAATAGATTTTCTTTGTCAATTATGATAACTTTCTTATTTATATAAAATATGTCCACACATCAACGAACGATTTGGTCGTAAATAATCTCAATTCCCCCCTCACCCCCCCCCCCCCAAAAAATAAACTCAGTTCAAACATACATATGGCATCAGTACTAAAAAAGCAGGATCAGTCAGGCCACTCACACCACTGTGACACCAAATTTCAAATCTGTACGCTGTATGAAATTACAATTCAGTTCACACAGCACTAAACCTTAAGTGCACTAAAATGAGAATACAAAAACTATAAGGCCTAACTTAGATTGGTACAGATGAAAATAAAAAAAGTACCAGTTTTGAGCAACAACTCCCAGGGCACTGAAAAATGTTTTGAGATAAACTAATGTATAAGACTTCTGTGGAAAAACAATACTTAACATCCACACGGAAAAACATCACAAAGCATACGTCACCTAAACAGTGCAAAATGACATCATCACCACCCCTGAGACGTGCAAGTGGGATTTAGCAGATCATAAGTACAACTTGACAAGACTACTCAGTGCAACAGTAAAAACCCTTTGTCTTGGCCGGTTAGTTCTTCCAGGCCACCACCCGTGCCACCCACTGGGCGGTTGCCACAAGGGAGTGCAAACGGGGACCCCCACGACCAATACACCCACGCCCCCGACGAACCGCCTCCCACACATCCCCGTCGACGCACTTCAAAAATACCCCATTGTCTTCCATCTCTGCCTCATTCACAAAACCACCATTGCCGCTTCCATCTCCACTGCACACAAACCACAAACTTCTCTCTCCCAAGCCCACAGTCGCCGAAGGAAGGTGATGGCGGAGGAACCGTCCGCCAAGCGTCATCATGGCGAGACGTCGGACAAGAGCAACAACCTCATCGACGTTCACGTCCCCGGCGACAAGCGCGAGTACACAAGAACCCTCACAGGGGTTGAGCTCCATGGCAAGGAGACACTGGAGATCGTCTGCACCAGCGAACCAGACAAGGCCGATGAGGTGATGAGCAAGCTCAGGATGAAGGGCGGCGGCTTGTATCCGAGCTTCATCGGAGTTGATGTGGAGTTCACCAGCGAAGATGAACCTCCACAGATGGCAGCAGTACTGCAGTTGTGCGTCGAGGAACTCTGCTTGGTGTACCACATCGCAGCGGCCACAAAATGGTAACCCATACTACTGTTCATTCATCTGTTGTACTAGTACTACTCCCTAGAAACTTCATTAAACTTGTTTCCCAACTAGATGAACTACTATAGTTTGTGAAGTGGATGCATGAGTACATGTTTCTCAAGTTACATGCATTTTCTGAAACTGTGAAGTGGGTTGTTTCACCAGATTAGCATCTGAAACTGATGCACTGGATTAGCATTCTGAAAAATGTTTATAGAATTCTGAACTTGATGCACCAAATTAATTTCTGAACTTGATGTACTAGCATAGATTCTGATCTTGATGCACTAGTATAGTTTATAAAATTGATGTATTAAAAGATGTTTGATGAAGTGCTATAGGTCCATATCTTGATGCACATGTTTCTCAAATTAATTTCTGAACTTGATATAGAATTGATGCACAAAGATGTATCAAGCACTGGTATAGGTCTTTTATTCAACAAAAAAGAAAACTAAACTTGAATCAAGCAGCACATATATCATTGACTCTGGTAAAATGATTCTTCAATTTGGTGAAACATTTGGTGAAGCACTGAAGATAGCAAAAAAAGAAAAATAACATGGTGTAGTTGAATTTAATTTCAGGACTTAGTGTACTAGTTTCTGAACTACATTCATCCATGACTTATACTATATAAGCATCTACCTCATGGATTATCACTTGTAAAACCAAAAAGCAGAAGAATTAAATCTTCAAAAAAGAACACTAATCTTCAATATGTGTCTCCCCCCTTGCAGGCCCAAGCTCCTCACACAGTTCCTGCAGGAGGAGAAATTGTACACATTTGTCGGTTTCAGCATTGGAGGTGACAAGCGGATGCTGGACAAGTCTGGTTTGGAGATTAACCCCAACAACTTCATCGACATGCAGCACAAGTGGAAAGATCCAAACACCAACAAATACTATGACTCCTTGGCCGATGTTGCAGGCGGCGTCATTCACCCATTCTACAAAGACATGAAGAAGAAGATGGACAAGGCAGAGCACAAACTGTGGGGGACCAGCCCGCTGCCAGACAACCTCATCACGTACGCAGGGATAGATGCATACGCCACGTACAAGTCATGGAAGACAATCGACAACATCGTGACAGGTTCGGATATTTCAAAAGAGCAGGAGGCTGACCCCTACTACCACTGCAACTTCGCGGGATGAAGATGCATGAAAGTCTGCCTTCGTGTTGCTCGCGCTTCTGCTTGTCCTTAATCTTGTTGTTTCAGATTTGTAGTTTTCTTTCGTTATGTTGAACCAGCTACCTTATGTTATGTGTGTCACGGTTTGAACAAGTTTGCCTATGTCTATCAAGTACATCGTTTGCTTATGTCGTTCAACAAGTTTCCTAGCTTCCCATTTTGTTGATCCATCATTTGAAGTTGAAGTAGGTTGAAGTTGAAACTTGATGGCTGCCACGCAGCACTAGTCATGGAGACAAAATCACACATGGATATTTTCACAAAAAGAATAGTGGCAGACTAACTAAGGACAACAACAAATAGTAGACTTGGACGCTCAGTACAGCTTATACATGTACGATAGTACTATCACACTAAAAATCAGTTTTTAGTTTTAGAAGAACACTAAAAAGACTAAGTTTCAGCCGAGGACAACATTCAGTACTAGCAGCATCGTGCTAATAGTAGTTGGAAATTTACTAAGTACTGCAACAGGAAAAGCAAAGAACCATTAGTACGTATTTCCTAGTCACTAGCATGCTAGGACTGAGAGTTCTGGTACACTTGAACAAACGGTACATTCATTCTACAAAAATATAAAAAGGAACGGGAAGTTTCAGTTCGCATTCCATAAAACAGTGACACACTAAGAATAACAGTAATAGTACAACTGAAATCTCAGTACAACTTAGTCTATACGGCAAGTACTATGATCATACCAAACATTGCCTTGAGAAGAACCACAACCTAGAAAAAAGAAGGCCAAAACTAAATCAAAAAGATATCAGTTCGACCAAGGAGAAAATTCACAAGAAAGAAAACAGAAGCATCAGCCCACATTGACCAGTGAGGCACTAGTTTCAAACAACAAAAATAAAATAAAATGATAAAAGTACTAGCACAATTGAAATCTCAGTACAACTTAGTTTATTCGCTAAGTGCTACGATGATACCAATTAATGTATTGAGAAAGAAGGACAAGACTCAACCAAATAGATTATAGTTCAACCAAGGAAAAAAATTGACTAGTGAACTAATTATGAACTTAATACGGCTATCCGTTAAATGTAGCTAATTTAAACCAGTGCTTTAACTTTTACTATGAAGTTCAACTACTAAAATTCAAGAAGTTCAAACCAAAATTTGGCTCTCAAAATTTTGCTAAATTCTTATACTTAAATAAAATCTGGCTAGAGATCACGTAGCAACTTGGTCGTAAATAATTTCAATACCAAAAAAAACTTCAATTCTAATACATTATATGAAATCCGTTCTACATAACAAAAGAAGCGTCACTCCAGTCACGCTAGATCCACAAGTGCTATCGTGACACCAAATTTTAAAAGCCTTACGCTGAATGGCATTACAATTCAGTACTAACAGAACTATACTATAAGTACAAGAAAAGAGGGTACATAAACTATAAAGGTCCAACCTAGGTTGGGACAGATGAAAATAAAATAAATCTCACTTTTCCAGCAACAACTCGCAATGAACTTGGAAAAAGGTGTTTTCAGTTCAACTAGTTTACAAGACTTCAGTACAAAAAATAGAACTTAACCAAAATGAATTCCCATTGAAACATACACAAGTGAAAACAGCTATTCAACCACACTATCATCATGGAAAAAAAGATTGTTAAACATTGTGCCACACTTAAACACAACACAAAATATACCAGTTATTACATAGTACTTGACAAGACATCCAAACACTACAAACAAAGCCTACAATGCTTTCAAGAGATATATCACGTAACTATCCATTTCACTACGCAAATGATGGCCATTTCTTCTATGCACCAGGAGCCAAAGCCTGAACCTCCTTGGGAAGCTCCGTCACCAGAAGCTGGTTATTCCGGTTGAACACAACTCTATACAGATCCTCAACGTTCCAATCAACAATACGAGGCTGCAAAAACAATAATTTTTTTATCAAAAATCATAACACATTAAAAAGAAGAATACACAATCAACCAAACACAGAAAAGTGAAAAGCACAACTAGAACCCACGTCATTATCTCGAATGTTCTCAACGATCTTTTCACCATCATATGATCCCGCATACTTCAGAGTATAATGGCCACATTCATTCGCCCCTTGAAGTGGAACCTTCACAAACATTGGTTTCTTTGCAAAAAGCTCCCATTTGGGCTACTTGCTCGCATTGTACTGAGCATCACCATACACAGCCTTCCTTACTTGGACCAACCTGGAGATCTGTAAAAAAAGAAAAGAAACCACACATTTTCAGGTCTCAGAAAAGCAGAAACAAAGATGAGGAAAAATTAATCCAGTACAGATAATAAATGTCACTCACAATCTTCTCGCAGTCTTTATGATAGGTGTTCTTTGAAGGATGATGGTTCTTCGGATAAGGTAAAGAGTCAAGGATGTCAACGCTACTTCGGTACCGATTCATGGCATATAAGGAAAAGTGGTTCACTTTCTTATCCTTTGGTAAAACCATAGGCTTGAATAGAGGCATCATGATCTAAAAACAAATGACCAAAAAAGAGATGTTAAATATTCAAAATAAAAACTAGCATGACAACAAAATAATAGAACCAAAAATCAGCTAGTAGATCTCACAAGGTCAGCACTGAGCAAGTCTTCCTTTTCTTTGACATAGCTCTTGAAATCTCTCACTGCACTCTCCACATTAAACACTTTATTTTCATCACCGTAAAACGTACAGTCAAGCACAACCTGCAAAAAAGACAAAAAAGAAATAAACAGGGGAAAAGGATCAACAAGCAAAGTATTATTAAAACTCGTGAAACAATAGGCAGTCTTGTTTAACAGAAACAAAGGATCTGATTGATTACCGTGATGAAATATGGACTCAGCAATACCCTTTTTCCAGACGCAAAATCAGCATTTCTCTCGGGATCTTTCTTCCAATCATCAATGAGGAAGTCCATTACATCACCCTCCATCATTTGCCCAGGTGCAAAAACTTCCCAGATGCGTTTCCCAGTGAAGCTAGTTACACTATCATAAGGCTGAGGTATCATTGAGAATGTATTCCTGCAGCACACACAAGAACAAAAAAGCAGGGGAAGCAAGATAAGGCATTCATAGCAGTTCAAGTTGTACAAAAAGGAACAGTTTAGGTCATATTTATCTAGCAGTTACAAACAACAGAAGAAAAGAAGAGGAAATATAATGAGATATACTCACTCAGCATACTTCTCACATGCTTCATCACTAAGCAACAGATTATACAACTTGCGAGCCTTGTCGATATGAGGGAAATTATGAGGCCGAAGCTGCTGCACAGGGGAGCAAAACTTTATAGGAGCTCTGGGTGCACGCTTCGTGCTTAAAACATTCCCAGAATCCAAAGCAAGATCCTTCCTAGCACCACCAGCTATACGAGCCACTATTCCAGCAAGGGGAGATAAACCTTTGGCAGCATCGCTCCTGGTGACTCTTCCCATGCCAGCAATCTTGTCAAACGCATCATCATCGCTGTCTATCAATTCCACAATGGGATCCTTGGGTGTAGTGGGGCTCTCTGGACAAGCAGCCGTAGAACCTTTCAGAGCTCCCAACCGCCCCTTCATAACACCGGATCTTGTCTTTTCGGGAGAACGCCCCTGGCTAAGATCAATAGCTACGCGCTCGAGCTCCGAGAACTGGCTGCCAAAGATCCTATAGTCGTGCTCACGAAGATCCAGCCACTCACCTGCAAAAACAAAAAAGAAAAGAAAAGACGGCATCAAGGGTAAGTTCAAATACATAATTCATGACAGTACTAATCAAGAAGTACAAGCTGCAAAAAATTACAAAAGGCCATGCATACGTACAGGGTTCGATGCCAAACAAACCACGGAAGTCAACATCAAACACATCACTAGTTGCGCAGGTATACAACAAAGTCTTCCTAATGTCAAGAATGTCTTCACGGCTGTAATCCAACATTTCAATCACACCATCCTCCCGGCAATGATAAGTCTTGCAGTTTTGTAGCATAAAGAAGCCACAATCATGCCTGTTAACAAAAGAAAACACAAAAGGGTACATCACAAATCCGAAAAAACAAGAACACCATCCCCCCAGCAACAAAAACAACTAACAAAAATCATTAAAAACGGATACTCACGTGTTTTCCTGCTGCGGCACCCGCACAAACTCGCAAGAGAAACCATCAATATGCACCGGCGAGAACGGTTTGGCCCTGTCTATGCTGGACTCCCTCCAAAGCTTCTCTATGTTATATGTCATATTCCTTAAGAATCTAACTGCATCACCCCAGGTTTCATCACGTGAATCAAGACACTCGAAACGACGAAACCTCAAATTCAGAACAACCAAGCACCAATGCCCAGATTCTTTGCTAGGCTTCATGGTAGCCGCAAATGACGGCGTATCAAAAGTAGGGAAAAGAAGCTGACAAAAAAATCGTAGAGGAAAAATGAATTTAACAAAACATAATGAAACAAAAAATTCAGCCTCCAAACAATTAAATAAAAGAGGGAAATTGAAATTCAGAAGTACAAACAAAAATCAGATAATCATAAGTTCTAATTGAGTAAGCAACCCACTACAAAAAATAAATGCTACTCAAGTTTATATCCACCGCCCAAACTTGCAACAAACATATCAGTTCAATTTCCTTGCGACAATAAGTGAAGCTTTAAAAAAGAAGCACACATCATTCATAAGTACAGGGGTAAAAGCAGGCTACTCAAGTTCATTCCCCCACCTCCCAAACTTGCACGAAAAACATGACAGTTCTAGTTCATGAGTACAAAAAGTTCAAGTTCACCTACTTGGTCAAAACCATCAGCCCCTGATCTCGTGAACCAATTTAGCACATTGGAATCAATATTTCCATCACGGATCTTGGTATGTTGTACAAAAAGAACAACAACAGTTAGAAAATTGCAAAAATAACTTATCATGCTATCTACAAAGCAAAATACTGACCGTCACCCATCTGGGAACTATCAACTTGTCAGTGTCTCGGTACTTCTGACGTAGAGAATATAAAACAACGTCAACACTGTCTGAGTTGAGCATGCCAGTCGGGACAAACGCTTTAGCAATAGAACCAACACTGGTATCACATTCTTTATTTTGAAACATCGCCTTCTCACTAAGAAAACACAAAAGATTACATGAATTAAAACTACTGCAATAACAACAATAGTCATATGAGACAAAGAAAAAAGAGACGAAAATGATACGGGCAAAATCCCAAACTAACCGTTTTGAACGGTTTGTGCGCAACCTCGTAACAGCAAAATAAAACATATCAACCTTAACAACATTAGCACCTTATGCTTGCAGAAAAAGAAGAAAAATAATAAGTTCAAGCACTACAAGTGAACATGTCCGAAATGCCATAAATGAGAAGTACGCCTCATTTACAAGTCCTTACTTGCACTATCAGCGTTTGACGACGGGAGTTCCTGTGATGACACCAATATGCCTCCAGTTTCAAGGTTTGACGATGGGAGATCTTGTGAGGACACCAATATCGCTGCGCTTTCAGGGTGTGAAGAAAGAAAATCCTGGGACGACACGAGCGCCTCCTGCGTCAAGGGGCCAGAAGAAATCGACAGAAGTAAATCATCATCCTCGGATGGCACCTCCTCCACGCTAGAGGCATCTTCCAATGCATCACCGTAATCAAGACCTCCAGGCGGGAAATTCTCCGGCGGCAAATCTTCACAATCAGAAACATTTTCATTCCCACCAATACCAACACCAGACGATTTGGCATCAAGTATGCTCGCAGCACCAACATCCTCGTCAGCAACTTTGGTACCAACATCGCGCCTAGTACTCAATGGAACACCACAAGCATCATCTCCACCACTAACGACAGCCTCACGCTCAACATCAGTCATCTGAAGAAATAAAAATTCAGAAAAAGTGAATAATATGAGGAAAACAAACAATAAAAAATAAGTTAGCAAGAGGTGCACAGAAAAACAAACCTTAGCAGCATTCACAGCAACATCATCGATCTTGCTGCTGCTAACATTCAAAGGTACATCACCAACGGTCGAACAAGGTTCGTCGCCAACAATAGGATCCTGATTCATATGTAATGAAGCAAAAAAATGCTATTATTAGCAACAATAAACACAAGGAATTAGTCCATAGTAACAAAAAAGGTAGGTATCACTTGCAATCTCTTAACGGTGTGGGATAGAAAAATGAACAAGCAAGGCACATTGGTGCGCATGAAAATTCAAGAAATATGTATAAACACAATAAAAATAAAAACAACCTTGCACTTATCAGTAGATGGATCATTAACTCCACGGTCAACAGCAGCCTCAACATTATAACTGGTCTCCTGCATGAAAAGAAAAATTAATAAACAGATGAAGATGAGGAAGTTCAACTACAATATTGACAGCAGAACAACATAGTAAAAACATACAAACACTGAGGACTGACTCACATCAACAACAGGGTGCTCCAAGCCAACATCGTTCGTATGGTGATCAGAAACATTAGCCTTAGTACCATCATCAGCCCTGCTGTCGGTGGCAGCAGACTCATCCTGCTCAGTCTGCATGAAAGAAAAATTAATAAATAGATGAAGATGAGGAAGTTCAACTACAATACTGACAGCAGAACAACATAGTAAAAATTGCAAACATCGAGGACTGACTCACATCAACAACAGGGCGCTCCAAGCCAACATCATTCGTTTCGTGATCAGAAACATTAGCCTCAGTACCATCACCAGCCCTGCTGTCGGTGGCAGCAGCCTCATCCTGCTCAATCTGCCTGATAACAACATTTGTACTTTCTTCATATGGCTTGTAGCGAGAGTCTTGCATAGTTTTGAAATGCTTCATGTTGTTCAACAGACGAACCGAGCTCTGAACTAGATCAGCAGCACCGTCACGCATATCACCAATTAAAATTCTCTCCATCTCAATATAGTCCACTGCTTCCTCAACGTTAAACTGATGACCTTCAGGAAGGATACCATTGATACAGCTCAGACGCTCAACTGTCGTTGGGACCTTTTCCAGCTCAGAACACACATTTCTAAAAATATGCTCAGCACGCTCCAATGCAGAAACAGCAACATCAATACCAAACTCTGCCTCTGTGAAGTACTAGCATTACTAGGGCCGGGGGGAACATAACCAGCACCCTCAACACCACGGCCATCTCTCAACTCATCGTGCAGAGATGAAAACTTGGGAACCTGAGACGACGGCATCTCCAGGACTGGTCATTTATACACTCGGAAAAAAACAACCTCCTCTTGAGTTTTCCACTACAAACAAGGGGAAAAAGAGTTAATTAATCAATGCAACACACAGGAAAAAAATAAAACATGATATTAATAGATTTAAATCAACATCACTATCAATCTTTAACTGTCAGTGCCAATTTGTTAGTATTTACCGACAGGACAGTTGAACAAAGATATTCAGTTCAACCACACATGAAACAACAGTACTAAAAATCATACCTAAACCTCACAAAGCTTAAGAAATGACAAAATCTAAACAGGTAACTCTGCGGGACACATGTTCACTCCAGCAAAAATAGCTATACCTAAATAAAAAAAGGTCTGCAAGACACGAAAGAAATAAAACTCACTGGAAGCTTCCCAAACACCCAAGTCTTTGGATCTGCGTTGCCTTTTTTTTATCAAATCTGCATCAACCAGATCGGAAAGCTTGACAGGATCCATGAAACATATGCGGGGGACTCGCATGTCAGGCTCCGCGGTCTTGCCACGGATAAGGCAGTCAAGGTACATTAGTACAGGCCCTATAGCACAGCCTGTGATTGCCTTCCCAAGGGTAACACCATCTTGGCAACTGACAACAGCCCTTCTAAGCTCATCAACCATCAGCTGGCAATAATCCATATTAGCCATGTCCTCAATGACGAGATTCTCAAACATTGCTGCCTCTCTGGAAACACGCGGGGCGGCACCAGGCAACACAACCTTCATAAACACAATAATGAAGAACACTTTCAGAGCAAGGTCATCTTTGCTAGGATCCTTGACAAGCACCTCGAGCCTATCCCTCAAATCCTTTGTCTTGATATCTTTGTTCTTGCTAATGTCAAGCTCCGATCTTAACTTCATCAGAGCGTTGTCATATCCGTCCTCTGACGGCCTTGGTGCAGAACGACCACCACGAGGGAACCCAAATAATTGATGTATACCATCGCTAGTGATGCGAAGCTTCTTATTAGCCTCACCCATGTCAAGAGTCATTGTATCAGGATCTATCCTCAGGTACAAAGATCCCATCAGAGGGCGGGAAATGTTAGACTTCACCTTCCACTTGAAGATAGAACCAAAACCACCTGCATGAACCCTAGCCACATGTCGACTCTCAAGCAATTTAGCACAAGCTTCAACCTCTCCCAACGAACATCGCACAGTTAAGTTCAATTGCCGTTGGTCACCTTCATCCAAAGCAACTTTTCCGGCATTGCCTCCCACCGGCTTGACCGGACTCATAACGCTAATAGGCTGTAAATGAAAATAAAGAAGCCACAGCTTAAATAAATGAATATAGAAAACAAAACAAGCATATGAAGGCAAGTAGAAAAAAGAAAAGATTGCACAAGTTCAACTCTTAAAACAATATCAGTACAACCCTCAAATGATGGAAACAATGACCAGCCTCGCCTGGCCAGCATACCAGCCCAGACACAATTAAATCATTGCAAGTACAACTAGTTAGTCACATACAGTACAAAACACGTACCACTGCAAATTCATCTTCAGAATCAACTTTGATATCATCTTCTTCAGATACAGCATCTTCAGCTTCGACACGAGCACGCTTCTTCACACCTTTGTTCACCTTTGCAGGAGGAACTTTACGCTTCTTATTTTCTTTCAACAAAGAGCGCTCTGGAAGAGGAGACGAAGAAGGCTTCTTTTTTGTTAAAACTCGTGGACTCCGACGAACAGGGGAGCCACCAAGTGTGCTTGGACCAATCTTCACAGTAACACTATCCCCATCAGCTTTGCTATTACCAGGTTGGGAACCAGCTTTCACACGTGCGCTACGCCTCTGTGTGCCATCAGCATTTTGATCTGACATCTTCCTCTTCGAAACAGCTTTCTTCTCCTTAACTGCATCACGAGTAAACACTTGTGTCAAACGAGTTTGCATCAGGTTTGTCTTCACAGGCATGTCACTTCCAGGAGATCCACCATCAACAGTTGAAAAGGCCGTGTCGCCACCTTCATCACCTACACCTTCAGGAGCTTGAGCAACATCCCCATCACTTCGTTGCACACAGGCAGACTTTTGACGCCGTTCCAACTCCTTTCTCCTCTGGAAATCACACTTCTTCTTTCTTATCCTTTCATCCTCAAGCTGTAACTGCATAGGAACATCCTCAGCCTGAGTAACAGGCTCAGTGCCATCAACACTCTGTGATTGAGTAACAGACAACTACAAGCTGTCATCACCATCATCAATGTTAAGAGAATACATTCCATCATTAATATCTTTGACAACATCAGAAATGTCCTCAGGAGGACCATGGCTGTCATTAACTGCATAAACCAATAACATAAGCATGCACATATAAAATTAAAACAAAATTAACATTGCAGAGACAAGATAAATAAAGCGCATAGCATCAGACACAAAGAAAAGGATAAACTGATGTAGCTAATCATATTTATGTATTCAAGGCTGATAAAAAAAGAGCAAATATAAGGGAAACACCAACAACATTCGCAAGTTCTTCTAGAGGATTTGGTGTCTCAAAACTAACATTCACAAGATCTTGAAAGCGTTCTGATTTGTCAGAATCAGGAGGCACCGGCACTCCAACATCTGCAACAACATCATAATTAGCAAAAAAAGTACACGAACAAGCAATCAGTTCAACTATATGAACACCACAAGTGCACCCAATAAAACAATATCAACCCACCACTGGCACACAAACTTCATAATGACAACCCTTTCAACATCATAATAGTTCTTCACTGACTACGACACCGTATTTCAAAACCCAGGACATCAGTTCAAACTACAGATGGTGATCAGTACTACAACCTGTCTGCAGGTCACATCAACCGCCAAAACTATACACACCACACATTCCAGGGCAAAATTAACAGCTATCAAAATACATACAACTTATAAAGTCAATACGACAATACCTATACAACCTAAAAACCAGATCTGTTAAAACATCATCCAAATTACAGGGAAAATCACCTGCATTCAACTTGTCTGGACTGCATGATGTACCCATTGAGATCTACAGACCTAAAATCTACACAACCAGATATGCAAGACACATGAAAAAAATTAGGGCTCTGACCTATATCAGAAACGAAGCATGCCATACAAAGCAAAACTCTTACCAACAAACAGAAAATCCGCCACGGAATCCAGTATCACTGTCGCCAACCGCTCGTTCAAGAGCAAAGGAACCCTAGCGAATCCAGCCTGTGACAGCAAGAGAGCAATAGCTTAGAAATAGAGGGAAAATCTGTACATAAGAGGACGCAAGGGAAGTCAACGGCAGAGCAAAAGGAGCAAACAGAGCACCCATACCTCCACCCCTAGGGTTCAACCCGCCTGCCGACGCTCCCGCGGCGAAACAGGAGAAGCAACTTCTCTGCGAGAAGAGAAGAAGAGGGGAACAAAGAAGGAATCGATTTGGGGAGGGGAGCAGAGCGGAATGGGGGAGAGTGGAGGTTAAAAGGTGAGTGGGAGAAAACCGACGGCTAAAGCCCACAATCGTGGCAAAGCCCACTATCTCTGGGCAGTTACCAAAGATAATAGCAAAAATTAAATACAATAAAAAATTAATATAGAGGGAGAAAACAAATGGCTAAAGTACAAATAAAAACTCACAACAGTACAATAAAAATTATCAAAAAAGTACAAATGAAATAATAATTCATAACGGTGCTGGTTTTTCCCCTAAAAAAGATAAGATAATTGGGGCAAGTCAAGTTACTGACTCGCCTCCGCATACCCCTCGGTGCGGTGCGGTGCGGGGGCAAGTCATGTTACGGACTCGCCTCCGCATGCGACGCCGCGGCACGCCGCGTCGTCGCCTGCTACGGCTCGTTCCTGGCTCGGCCTCGCCGGGATGGGGGAGGGGGGTCCCGACCCCCTCCCCCCGGCTCAGCCTCGCGCTAACGCGGCAATGCGCTCGTTTGACAGGCGCAGTGCGGTTATTCTGTTTCCCCCCACATGCACCCACACACCCCTAAACATAGATAATGGGGGCAAGTCCATACAAGGAAGATGTGTCAGTACAACTATGCCCCTCGGTGCGGTGCAGTGCGGGGGCAAGTCATGTTACGCACTCGCCTCCGCATGCGATGCCGCGGCACGCCACGTCGTCGCCTGCTACGGCTCGTTCCTGGCTCGACCTCGTCGGGATGGGGGAGGGGGTCCCTCCCCCCCGGCTCGGCCTCGCGCTAACGCGATAGTGCGCTCGTTTGACAAGCGCAGTGCGGTTATTCTCTTTCCCCCCACACGCACCCACACACCCCTAAAGATAGATAATGGGGCAAGTCCATACAAGGAAGATGTGTCAGTACAACTATGCCCCTCGGTGCGGTGCGGTGCAGTGCGGGGGAAAGTCATGTTACGGACTCGCCTCCGCATGCGACGCAGAGGCACGCTGAGTCGTCGCCTGCTACGGCTTTTTCCTGGCTCGGCCTCGCCGGGATGGGGGATGGGGGGTCCCGACCCCCCTCCCCCCGGCTCGGCCTCGCGCTAACGCGGCAGTGTGCTCATTTGACAGGCGTTGTGCGGTTATTCTGTTTCCCCCCACACGCACCCACACACCCCTAAAGATAGATAATGGGGGCAAGTCCATACAAGGAAGATGTGTCAGTACAACTATGCCCCTCGGTGCGGTGTAGTGCGGTGCGGTGCGGTGAGGGGGCAAGTCATGTTACGGACTCGCCTCCGCATGCGACGCCGCGGCACGCTGCGTCGCCGCCTGCTACGGCTCGTTCCTGGCTCGGTCTCATTGGGATGGGGAAGGGGGGTCCCGACCCCCCTCCCCCTGGCTCGGCCTCGCGCTAACGCGGCAGTGCGCTCGTTTGACAGGCGCAGTGCGGTTATTCTGTTTCCACCCCCACACGCACCCACACACCCCTAAAGATAGATACTGAGGGCAAGTCCATACAAGGAAGATGTGTCAGTACAACTATGTCCCTCGGTGCGGTGCGGGGGCAAGTCATGTTACGGACTCGCCCCCGCATGCGACGCCGCGGCACGCCACGTCGTCGCCGCTACGGCTCGTTCCTGGCTCGGCCTCGCCGGGATGGGGGAGGGGGGTCCCGACCCCCGTCCCCTCGGCTCGGCCTCGCGCTAACACGACAGTGCGCTCGTTTGACAGGCGCAGTGCGGTTATTCTGCCCCCCCACACGCACCCACACACCCCTAAAGATAGATAATGGGGGCAAGTCCATACAAGGAAGATGTGTCAGTACAACTATGCCGCTCGGTGCGGTGCGGTGCAGTGCGGGGGCAAGTCATGTTACGGACTCGCCTCCGCATGCGACGTCGCGGCACGCCGCGTCGTCGCCTGCTACGGCTTGTTCCTGGCTCGGCCTCACCGGGATGGGGGATGGGGTTCCCGACCCCCCTCCCCTGGCTCGGCCTCGCGCGCGGCAATGCGCTTGTTTGACAGGCGCAGTGCGGTTATTCTGTTTCCCCCCACACGCACCCACACACCCCTAAAGATAGATAATGGGGGCAAGTCCATACAAGGAAGATGTGTCAGTACAACTATGCCCCTCGGTGCGGTGCGGTGCGGGGGCAAGTCATGTTACGGACTCGCCTCCGCATGCGACACCGCGGCACGCCACGTCGTCGCCTGCTACGGCTCATTCCTGGCTCGGCCTCACCAGGATGGGGGAGGGGGAACCGACCCCCCTTCCCCCCGGCTCGGCCTCGCGCTAACGCGGTAGTGCGCTCGTTTGACAGGCGCAGTGTGGTTATTCTGTTCCCCCCACACGCACCCACACACCCGTAAAGATAGATAATGGGGACCACACATGTGGTTGCAGACCCCGTGGGAGACCCCCTGGGAGAAACATATGAGTGCGAGTGCAGGCTATGGGACCACACAGGTGAGGACTACAAAAAAGATGTTACATACTGTACTACTTTTTTGCAAAGTTTTTCTTCGAATGAAATGACAAAAAACATGCACCTCTTCAAAAAAATACAGGTCTTTTCTGCGTGCATGTCCTGTGCATGATGCAGACAATTAAGGCTGCCAGCGTTCCAGAGAAATACATCCTCAGGAGATACACCAAACGCCCGAACATCCAGCCAACATTCAACATAAATGACTTGAGGACAGTAGCGTCAAACAAGGCATCCCAATACTGCATTGAAAGCTCACTGCTGACGCTGAACATGAGGGTGCACAGAAAAAGCTTGAGAAGCCAAGAGCAAATGGCGAGGTCACGGGTCGTCATGGACAAACTTGAACAAGAACTCGACGCCATGCATTCTGCTGAAAAAAGAGGTGTCGCGGACAATGAAGCCATTGAGCAGGATATTGCTACAATGTTATCCGAGATGAACCATCTGGGAGCTATTGACCCATTCGACAACGAGGAAGAGGAGCAACAACAACCAGAGCTTGCACATGTGCACACTCAAGAGCACCAACGTTCTCACATGCAAGATCATGAGTGTCGGTGTCAAAACCAGCGGATCTCGGGTAAGGGGTCCCGATCTATGCATCTAAGGCGGATGGTAACAGGAGGCGGGGGACACGATGTTTACCCAGGTTCAGGCCCTCTCGATGGAGGTAATACCCTACTTCCTGCTTGATTGATCTTGATGATATGAGTATTACAAGAGTTGATCTACCACGAGATCGTAGAAGCTAAACCCTAGAAGCTAGCCCATGGTATGATTGTTGTTGTCCTACGGACTAAACCCTCTGGTTTATATAGACACCGGAGGGGGCTAGGGTTACACAGAGTCAGTTACAAGGGAGGAGATCTACATAACCGTATTGCCAAGCTTGCCTTCCACGCCAAGGAGAGTCCCGTTCGGACACGGGTCGAAGTCTTCAATCTTGTATCTTCATAGTCCAACAGTCCGGCCAAAGGATATAGTCCGGCTATCCGAGGACCCCCTAATCCAAGACTCCGTCAGTAGCCCCTGAACCAGGCTTCAATGACGATGAGTTCGGCGCGCAGATTGTGTTTGGCATTGCAAGGCGGGTTCCTCCTCCGAATACTCCACCGAAGTTTTTGAACACAAGGATAGTGTCCGGCTCTGCAAAACAAATTCCACATACCACCGTAGAGAGAATAATTTTTTCCACAAATCTAATCTGCTGACAGCTTTTCATAACGTGACGTACTGCCATGGTCTGGTCATGACGAACCGTTTTTCCGAGCCTGCCACTGCACGTGTCGCGAGGCGGTTTTATTGGCACGTCCTGTCGAAGCAAAGATCGTGTCCCTTTTTTCACGGGATTCTCATCAATACGGCGTGGGTAACCCCGTCGTGCCTGCTGGTATGACTCCTCGATTTTAGGCAAGTTCCAAACGGTCACGCGGAGGACGCTTGATATTCACCCTCTTTATAAAGGGGCCAAGGCCTGTCCTTTTCTTCTTGCACTCAATCCAATCCTTCCCCCCACCTCAAGCTCCAACACCCAAGGCTCAGGCTAGGCGCGTCGGACCTTCAGCCATGTCCGGATCCAACCTTCAAGGTCGGTGGGTGCCCTCCTCTGTCAGAGAGGAGGACATCAAGAAGCTAAGAGAAGCCAGGTATCTGACCGCCGAAATCTCGCACAGGCTGCCTGCTCGAGGGCAGGTCGTTCCTACTCCCGAGCCCAACGAGAGCATCGTATTCGTTTCCCACTTCCTCCGAGGGCTAGGTTTCAGTCTAGATCCCTTCGTTAGAGGGCTCATGTTCTATTACGGGCTCGATTTCCATCATCTGGCCCCGGATTCCATCCTTCACATCTCGTCGTTCATAGTCGTGTGTGAGGCCTTCCTCCACGTCACCCCACACTCCGGCTTGTGGCTCAAGACCTTTAATGTGAAGCCGAGATGATTAATGGGCGACACGCAAAATGCGGAGGTGCCATAATAAGCAAAGGCGCTGATGCTCCATGGCCAAAGGGTTCCTTCCCGGAGGTGTCCAGCTTATGGCAACGGGAGTGGTTTTACATCACAGCTCCCCGTGGTACTAAGTGGGTTGCCGCTCCTGCTTTCCGCTCGGTCCCTCCGCCACAACTGGCGTCATGGGTCAACAAGGGGCTGGACTGGGGGCCAGTAAATGATGTGTCGACGTTACAGAACTGCATCCGAGATCTCCTCGAGAGAGATGTCAGCCTTATCAAGGTAATGCAAGTCATGCTAGTTTGTCGAGTCCTGCCTTGCAAACGTCGACCTCTCCGCATGTGGGAGTTCAAACCGGAAGGACCGTGAACTATTCAGCACTTCTTCGGCATGACGCATGAAGAGATGTACGGATTGTTCTTCGGATCACAAATAAAGTGTCCGGACACCACCGAGGATGCGGGTCTGAGCTGTTATCGTCCAGATACCCAAGTGAGTAACTCTTTGGCCGAACATGCTGTCTTTTTTATTTATCACAACATCATTCTGAGAAGTCGCTCTTTGACCAGGACTGGGTAAGAAAGGCGAAGATGATCAGGTGTTCGGCCCCGCTTCCCGAAGGCCCAACAGATCCAGTACTGGCCAGAATGCTTGAGCTCGTGCCTTATCAAGCGCCATCAGGGGAGGACAAAGGGGGGAATAAAGAAGCCGAAAGCGAGCCTCACTCATTATTCATCCAAACCGGGGGAATTAGTGCCTCCGTGAAGGAGGATAACCAGGGAGAATAATTTAAAATTCCTTCTCCCCAAGGAAGGAAGAGGGCCGCCTCTAAAGACTTGGAAACAACGGTTTCCAAACGAGGGAAGAAACCTTCGTCAGGGGGCCCTACCCTAGAGGGCGTCCTTACCGCACAGTACCCGCAAGGGGACCAACCCTCCACCGAGCTGTAAGTAAACAAAAGTACTTCATAGTAAATAGACCCTGCTTTATTTCTGAGAACAATAACTGAGACGTATGTCTTGTAGTCCAGATCATAGCCCTTCTCGACAGAGTTCGTCTTTGGGGGGTCTTCTTCCGGAGATGATGGAGAGCGAAACGCCTCCCCGTGCCTCCCCGCCTCGTGAGGCGGACGACCCTGAGGTGTCGTCACGGAGGATTTCTCCTGATCCGCCCAGGCCAGTGGGTAACCCTTCGGCCACCCGAAGTCCGGAGTATTCGGCTCCTAAGGAGAGCAACAGAAAAAGTCCGGGACTGCCCAGTGCGCGACCAGACGCACTGATGAATCTTCTGGAGCAAGCGGCTATCTCAGAAGCGCATCGTACGCTAATGGGTACGGTGGTTGAGAGTATTTCATCCGCCAAAAGCGGGCTGCATGAAGCTTTTATGAGCCTGCTGAGAGGCTTTGAGGTATGCAAAGTAATATGTATTTTTGACGGTACCGCAGACGCTAGGTGTGCCCTATGCAGATAGTAGCCCCTGAGATTCTGGTTGCTGTCAAAAAAGACGGTGAATAGAGGATCATAGTCCCAGGTAATGACCGTGCTGCTTTCTTGTGCAGGCGGCTGAGGGTCCGGTGGCTAGCCGGACTGGTGATTTTGCCGAACTAAAGCGGCAACTTGATGCGGCGGATGCCGACATCGTGCTTGTAAACAAGCAGTTTGACGAGGCACAGGGTACGTATTCTCCTATGATCAACACATATTAGGAGGAGCATGATGCAAGTATCTGTAATATGCTATGACTGCAGATGGAGCTGCCGCCGTGGAGAACCTTCGTGCGGAACTTGCCCGAGCCAAGGAACAAGCCAGGAGGAGTGATGCGGCCGCCCTAAAGGCGGTCGAAGAGCTAAGAGCCGAACAAGCCGCCCATTACCAGAGCAATGAGAAAATATCCAAGATGGCTGTTGAGCTGAAAGATGCCGCCGACCGTTATGAGCTTCTTGAAAAGGAAAACCGAATGAAGACGGCGGACCTGGAGAAAGCCACGGTAGCAGCCAAGGACGCCCGCTCTAAAATCAGAGCGACGAAGGAGGAGCTTCGTCAAGCCGGAAATATCACGGCTGGGAAGCCCTTTTTGTTGCGGACAAAGTTCGGAGATCCTAAGTATGCCCTTCTGGACCAATTATGGTGTTCTGCGGACGCGTACCTGGATTTGGCAGCAAGTGCTGCTGATGCGACCAAGTTTTTCGAAGATCAAAAAGATCACGAAGTGGAAAAGTTGTTCTGGTCGCAGTTCAATGCTCTGGCACGTCCGCTGCTGTTAAATGAGCAAATGGCGAGTGGGCCGAGCTCCATAGGTTGCCCGGGCTTGCCATGAGGTCTGTTGTGGATCATCTTTGGCCGGAAGGACCAAAGCCGAATAGTTATTTTGGCTTAGTGCAACAATTCCTTGGTGCCGTGCCGCATATCGACGCTGTGAAGAGGTCGGCGTGCATAGAGGGTGCGCGGATGGCTCTTGCCCGTGTCAAGACATACTGGGCAGAGATGGAGGCCACCGCTATTGCATCCCAGAGTTCGGTGGTAGGCTGGTTACCGGCTGAGCACTATTTTGAAGAAGTGTTAGAAGGCACTCGTTTAATAGAGGCTCAGTGCTCGAAGAGTATCATGTTCCAGTGACATGTATCCCAATTGTAAGAACAATATTATTTGAATTATAAAGGCTCTGTTTATACTTTTGCCTGAAAGCATTATTGTGCCTCCTGTGCGGTTGTTTATGTATGTATATATATATATATATATATATATATATATATCCTGAAAGTTTGCAGTCGTCGGCTTCAGCCCCCACGCATATAATGCGGGGGTGTTCGCCAAAGCGCGTCTTCACACTTGATCCAACGTCTTGGTCCATTAAGGAGGTGGTAGCGCGGCGAACGAGGCAATCGGACTATATTGCTTTAACACTTTCACTTAACCATAGGAGTTTGACAGTGGGGCTACTATATAGCCCCTGGTATTTCCGCGGCTATCCGAGTATGGTGCACGTACGTACATGACTGGGGAAACCGGTCCTTCGTTAATGCGGAGGAATCCTGAAGATTCCGATGAGTCATCGAGTGGTTGACCAGTCTCATGCTTTATCATGACAGTCAGTTTTTGGCTTTCTCTACTGAGGTGCTCGTCCGGATGAACCAGGGCACAATCACAGTAGTTCTCCCGGTGCCACCTTAGCCGATAGAGCGGAACGTAAGGTAGCAAAACACGGGAGCCGGGCAAACCCAACATTTGACCAAAGACATGATTCGGAGCTGATGCATATAAGGCCAAACTCGTGACGCCGAACACTCCCTAAGGTATTCAGTCTTTACAACATATACCGGGCTCAGTAACGCCCTTGATAATGAACCCCGAGTGTCCAGGTATGTGCATTATTCTGACGTGGCGAAATGCCAATAACGTCAGCATCTCTCTCGGTTATACTCAGTATTCGGAGGATGTGAAACAACAAGAGACAGTAAAAAAGGTTTACACAGGGTCTTAATCTAAAAAAGAAACCTTTGAGCGGGGCCCTGCTGCACGTCTACGCCTGTGTCTCCGTTGTGCCGTATCCTGGAAGGGTGCGGCACGATTATCATCTGTAAAAGAGAAGAACTTAGGTAAAAGTTGTCGTGCAAAAAATTGGTGATTCTCGATAAACCATTAAAATTGAAGATAAGTAAGGTCGAGCCGAACTATAGTCCTTTTTACATGCGGGAAGCCCCTGGTGCCGCCTATGGGGGTATATCCATCAAACCAATATTATGTTTAAATAAGCTGTTACAGCCAGTGATGCGCCGGACTCGTCTAGCCGTGTCCGCGGTCTTGACAACCGATCATTTATTCTGGTTGGAGAGGTTGTTTAGTGTTCAGCTGCTAAAGCCGCCACACGTTCTTCCGCACGCAAGGAACGCTCAATATTTCCGCTAATTGTGATGATGCCACGTGGACCAGGCATCTTAAGCTTAAGAGAAGCGTAATGCGGTACTGCATTAAAACGAGCGAAAGCTATTCTTCCGAGTAGTGCTTGATAGCCGCTTCGGAATGGAGCGATGTCGAAGGTTAACTTTTCACTTCGGAAGTTCTCAGGAGAACCGAATACAACCTCTAGTACTAGAGAGCCCGTACAGCGGGTCTCTGGGCCTGGTATTACTCCTTTAAAGGTAGTATTATTGTGGCTGATTCTTGTCGGGTCTATCCCCATTTTGCGGACTGTGTCCTGATATATCAGATTAAGACTACTGCCGCTGTCCATGAGGACTTGGGCGAGATGGTATCCGTCGATAATTGGTCTAGCACTAAGGCAGCCAACCCTCCGTGCCGGATACCTCAGGTGATCCCTGTGATAAAAAATGATCGCGCAGGCCGACCAAGGGTTGAACTTAGGGGTGACGGGCTCTACGGCACGTATGTCTCGGAGTGCATGTTTGCTTCTCCTCTTCGTGACGTGAATCATGTTCACTGTTTTGACTTCTGGAGGGAATTTTTTCTGTCCCCCAGTGCTTTGCTGGCGAGGCTCATCCTTGTCTTCACTTGGTGTATCCCTCCCCTTGTGTTTGGCGTTTAACTTGCCGGCCTGCTTGAAGACCCAGCATTCTCTATGGGTGTGATTTGCAGGTTTATCGGGGGTGCCATGAATCTGACATAATTTGTCTAGAATCTTGTTTAGGCTGGACGGTCCATCTCTGTTGCTTTTGAAAGGCTTTTTCCGCTGACCGGGTCGAGAGCCCCTAAATCCGGCGTTTACCGCCGTGTTGTCTGGGCTGTCTTCGTTATTCCGACGCTTGCTTTTACTACGTCATGGTTTTCCATTACCATCCCTGACTTCAGATGTGCCTGGGTCGCTGGTGCTACTACGGGCCAGCCAGCTATCTTCGCCCGCGCAAAAGCGGGTCATAAGGCTTGTTAGGGATGCCATTGTCCTTGGTTTTTCTTAGCCGCGGTGTCTGGCGAGCCATTCGTCTCGGACGCTGTGTTTGAAAGCTGCTAAGGCTTCGGCGTCCGGGCAGTCGACGATTTGGTTCTTCTTAGTGAGAAATCTGTTCCAAAGCTTTCGGGCTGACTCTCCGGGCTGTTGAATTATATGACTTAAATCGTCTGCATCCGGAGGTCGGACATAGGTCCCTTGAAAGTTAGCCCTAAAAGCATCCTCAAGCTCCTCCCAACTTCCAATTGAATTTTTGGGGAGGCTCTTTAGCCAGTGCCGAGCTGGTCCTTTCAACTTGAGGGGCAAGTATTTGATGGCGTGGAGATCATCTCCGCGAGCCATATGAATATGGAGGATGAAGTCCTCAATCCAGACCCCAGGGTATGTCGTTCCGTCGTATGCCTCTATGTTCACGGGTTTGAATCCCTCTGGAAATTCGTGATCCGGCACCTCATCGGTGAAACATAGGGGGTGCGCGGCACCCCTGTATTTGGATGTGTCATGGCGTTCTGACGGTTGTAGAGTTCGGTTTTGATTATGCGCGGGAGCGCGCTTCCTAGATCCGTAGATGGATCTGGTCATGCCAGCCTTTTGATGTAAGTCCTTGCTTGGATCGTGTGCTGACTTATGTGCGGCCTCGTTAGCCGCCCTATCGCGGCCACAAGGTGGTCGATCCGACCGGTCGGCCATTTTATTTTCCGGCTGTGTGGGCTCTAAGGCCTCATCATCGAATTTAGGCAACAGCTTGCGCTTTGGATAGCTCTTTGTGTGGTGACTGCCGCCATACTTTTCTTCAGTGTCAAGCACTTTGTTCCATCTACTGTTGAGCGTATTCTGCATGGCTTTAAGCCTTTGCTTCTGCTTCTTCAGACTCCTCGCGGTGGCAATAAGCCTTCTACGGAGGTTCTCTTGTTCCAAGTGCTTTTCCGGGATGATGTGTGCATCCTCGTCCGGACCGTTTTCCTCTCCGAAGAGAGGTTGATGAGCTTTATCCTCGGTGTCACCGTGTTCGGACAGCGGATCCGTACTATGTTCGCCGTTCGCTGGTTCATCCTGCTCTATCGCTGGGTCAATGTGGTCGTCGTTTCCTCTGGAGTCGACTGGGGTGTTATTTTCTCTTGCGCTGTTATCGCTGTTTTTGCCGAGGCGGGATTTGGAGCGGCACCTACGCCGTCACTTTGGTTGCTTCTCGAGGGAGCTATCCTTCGCTGCATCCTTCTGTTCCTCGTCATTGTTTTCTTTGGGGGTGTCTACCATGTATATGTCATATGATGAGGTGGCAGTCCAGCGCCTTGTGGGCGGTGGGTCTTGTTCGTCTCCTGCATCGTCGTCCATACCGTTGATGTCTTCGGAGCCGAAGTCGAGCATGTCGGTTAAATCGTCAACAGTGGCTACTAAGTGGGTGGTGGGTGGGGAGCGAATTTCTTCGTCGTCCGCATCCCATTCTAGCCGGACATAGTTCGGCCAAGGGTCTCCCGACAGGGAGAGTGACCTCAACGAGTTTAGCACGTCGCCAAAAGGCGAGTGTTGAAAGATATACGCGGAGGTAAACTCCATGATCGGTGCCCAATCGGATTCGATAGGCACGGACGCAGGAGGCTCGGAGTCCATGGCGAGGGACGAATCCAATGGTTCGGCAACATGGGTCTCGGAGGAGGTGAAGTCAGTATTCGGCTCTATCGCAGCTGAGTGTGCGGCCTCCGTGGCGGGGTCCATCCACCCGTCCTCAGATGGCGCAATTTGTTCCGGATTGAGGGCCGGAGTAGTTGCAGGTGTGATCTCCCGAACACTGTTCGACGGCAGAGCTAAATCATGCTCGTCGTGATTGTGCGGCACACCTGACATGGGCTCGAATCCGTCGAAGATCAAGTCTCCGCGGATGTCGGCAATATAGTTCAAGTTTCCAAACCTGACCTGATGGCCAGGGGCGTAGCTCTCCATCTGCTCCAGATGGCCAAGCGAGTTGGCCCGCAGTACGAAGCCGCCGAATACGAAGATTTGTCTGGGGAGGAAAACCTCACCCTGGATCACATCGTTGCCGCTGATTGAAGGAGCCATCAAGCCTTATGGTGACGGCACAGTGGAACTCTCAATGAAAGCACCAATGTCGGTGTCAAAACCGGCGGATCTCGGGTAGGGGGTCCCGAACTGTGCGTCTAAGGCGGATGGTAACAGGAGGTAGGGGACACGATGTTTACCCAGGTTCGGGCCCTCTTGATGGAGGTAATACCCTACTTCCTGCTTGATTGATCTTGATGATATGAGTATTACAAGAGTTGATCTACCACGAGATCATAGAAGCTAAACCCTAGAAGCTAGCCTATGGT
This sequence comes from Aegilops tauschii subsp. strangulata, assembly GCF_002575655.3. NCBI lineage: Eukaryota > Viridiplantae > Streptophyta > Magnoliopsida > Poales > Poaceae > Aegilops > Aegilops tauschii. Next base: position 242,046,829 of record NC_053041.3, read on the forward strand.
ATGATTGTTGTTGTCCTACGGACTAAACCCTCTGGTTTATATAGACACCGGAGGGGGCTAGGGTTACACAGGGTCGGTTACAAGGGAGGAGATCAACATATCCGTATTGCCAAGCTTGCCTTCCACGCCAAGGAGAGTCCCGTCCGGACACGGGTCGAAGTCTTAAATCTTGTATCTTCATAGTCCAACAGTCCGGCCAAAGGATATAGTCCGGCTATCCGAGGACCCCCTAATCCAGGACTCCCTCAATGATCTTGATGGTGCTATAGGTGAACGACATGACAACAGGACATCCTACCAGCAGCAGTAGGAAAGGGTGATTAAACCACCCATATTCTCAAACATAAAGGGGAGGAAGAGTAAGACACAAGCAGCGAAAGCAGCAGCCAAAAAGCCGCCACGCCCCATCAAGCGCGTGGAATTTGGCCCGGACGGAAAACCTCTCAGGGTGAGGGCATGCGGATTCTGCAACGTCGTGAGCAACCATAATTACCACACATGCCCACTCCGCACAGATGGCACTGTCAACAAGCAAACGCTGCACAAGTAGATTGGAGCTGCCCAGGTTTCTACCAATGGAGACGACACACGTAACAGCTACACTTCCCGCAAGTGTGGGGGAACTGACGGACATAATGCCCGCACGCGCAAAGTGGGCAAGGAGGTCAGTGGCGCTGAACAGAAACAGGGCAAGGTACAGACTTCCAAAAAATCAAAAGAAGAGGATGAAGAAGAAGAGTTTGACGAGAATGACGACCAATTGGACGAAGACAATGAAGATGATAGTGTTGGGGACGAGGAAACTGAAACTGACGATGAAGCTGCCAAGGCTCAACCAGGAAAGGGCGCCGGCAAGGGACAACATTCGGGGCCAGTTAGGAGGAGCTCAAGACTGAAGAATCCGTAGTGGTTACGCTGCTATGTCAACTGAAAAAATAAGCTTGTACTCTCAGTTGCCTCGGTACACAATGAGGAAACATATCAGAAACACTATCGTTACCAAAACTTATTTTGCTTATCATTGATTTCTCGATCAGTACTATAGTTACGATATAATTTGTGATTTGTGCCAGCTGGACAAGTGACATTATTATGTACACCGTTTGATAATCCTTTTGAATGCAGTCACAAATACACCCGTGAACACCAGTAGCTTAGCAAAAATATGTTACGGAAAAATTAAAGTCTTATAGTACATCAGTACTGATAATTCACACTCGTCAACACACCCGGGGCAGGGCTAGTAACCCACCAATGATAAACCGGATGACCGAAGCGCCAGGGGGTGGAGTGCCGGTTCATCTGCGCGCGACAGGTTCTCCACATATGAATAACACCCCACCTCGACATGTGGTGACGCCGTCGGGTCATTATTCCACCCCTTTAGACAATATAATTGCTGCAGGTACGCGGTTAGTGGCTATACCAGTCGAGGGCGAAACCCTGACGGTGGTTGAAACCCGAAGGGCCAGGGAACTTCTTCACACAGCGTTGGTGCAGCAGCAGGCTTATTCTTATAGTCGGGATCGGCTTCATTCGACCCCTCGTCCAAGCCGGAGCTACAGTAGGCACATTGACTCGCCAGTGGTTTCAAGTACTAAGCAGCGCCATAATCAACCTCATGGGCATGACCCGACATGTAATGGTGCCAATGCACAGGATTTGGTGGACCAGGGCAGAGCACGTCGGGAGGCCGAGCTGGCGGCTCATCAGCATGCGCCGGTTTACCTGACGACTTCAGTGGAGGCAGGTGTGACCTCTAGGGCTTGGGGTGTGCCGTGCTTAACGGAGGCTCTGCGAAACGAGCGTCTGCCCAAGAACTTCAAGGACTCTCGTAAGGTGCCTAATTACACAGCAGATCTGCCCCCTAAGGCTTGGGTGGAGAGTTATGAGATGGCTATGGAGATGCTGGATGTTAGTGACGCTGCATGCGCTAAGTATTTCACCATGATGCTGGAAGGGACGGCTCGTACCTGATTGAAGGGGCTGCCGGCCAACTCCATCGGGGCATGGGCAGAGCTGAAGGCCCGGTTTATCCAGAATTTCAAAGATACATGCAAGCAGCCCATGTCGATCATGGATTTGGTTTCTTGCGTTCAAACTGAGGGCGAGTCAACAACATCAGAAATGTCCTCAGGAGCACCATGGCTGTCATTAACTGCATAAACCAATAACATAAGCACGCACATATAAAATTAAAACAAAATTAACATTGTAGAGACAAGATAAATAAAGCGCATAGCATCTCACACAAAGAAAAGGAACAACTGATGTAGCTAATCATATTTATGTATTCAAGGCTGATAAAAAAAGAGCAAATATAAGGGAAACACCAGCAACATTCGCAAGTTCTTCTAGAGGATTTGGTGTCTCAAAAATAACATTCACAAGATCTTGAAAGCGTTCTGATTTGTCAGAATCAGGAGGCACCGGCACTCCAACATCTGCAACAACATCATAATTAGCAAAAAAGTACACGAACAAGCAATCAGTTAAACTATATGAACACCACAAGTGCACCCAATAAAACAATATCAACCCACCACTGGCACAACAAACTTCAGAATGACAACTCTTTCAACATCATAATAGTTCTTCACTGACTACGACACCGTATTTCAAATGCCAGGACAGCAGTTCAAACTACAGATGGTGATCAGTACTACAACCTGTCTGCAGGTCACATCAACCGCCAAAACTATACACACCACACATTCCAGGGCAAAATTAACAGCTATCAAAATACATACAACTTATAAAGTCAATACGACAATACCTATACAACCTAAAAACCAAATCTGTTAAAACATCATCCAAATTACAGGGAAAATCACCTACATTCAACTTGTCTGGACTGCATGATGTACCCACTGAGATCTACAGACCTAAAATCTGCACAACCAGATCTGCAAGACACATGAAAAAAAAATTTGTCTCTGACCTATTTCAGAAACGAAGCACGCCATACAAAGCAAAACTCTTACCAGCAAACGCAAAATCCGCCACGGAATCCAGTATCACTGTCGCCAACCGCTCGTTCAAGAGCAAAGGAACCCTAGCGAATCCAGCCTGAGACAGCAAGAGAGCCATAGCTTAGAAATAGAGGGAAAATCTGTACATAAGAGGACGCAAGGGAAGTCAACGGCAGAGCAAAAGGAGCAAAAAGAGCACCCAGACCTCCACCCCTAGGGTTCAACCCGCCTGCCAACGCTCCCGCAGCAAAACAGGAGAAGCAACTTCTCTGCGAGAAGAGAAGAAGAGGGGAACGAAGAAGGAATCGATTTGGGGAGCGGAGCCGAGCGGAACGGGGGAGAGAGGAGGTTAAAAGGTGAGTGGGAGAAAACCAACGGCTAAAGCCCACAATCGTGGCAAAGCCCACTATCTCTGGGCAGTTACCAAAGATAATAGGAAAAATTAAATACAATAAAAAATTAATATAGAGGGATAAAACAAATGGCTAAAGTACAAATAATAACTCACAACAGTACAATAAAAATTATCAAAAAAGTACAAATGAAATAATAATTCATAACGGTGCTGGTTTTTCCCCAAAAAAAGATAAGATAATGGGGGCAAGTCATGTTACGGACTCGCCTCCGCATACCCCTCGCTGCGGTGCGGTGCGGGGGCAAGTCATGTTACGGACTCGCCTCCGCATGCGACGCCGCGGCACGCCGCGTCGTTGCCTGCTACGGTTCGTTCCTGGCTCGGCCTCGCCGGGATGGGGGAGGGGGTCCCTCCCCCCGGCTCAGCCTCGCGCTAACGCGGCAGTGTGCTCATTTGACAGGCGTAGTGCGGTTATTCTGTTTCCCCCCACACGCACCCACACACCCCTAAAAATAGATAATGGGGGAAAGTTCATACAAGGAAGATGTGTCAGTACAACTATGCCCCTCGGTGCGGTGCGGTTTGGTGCGGGGGAAAGTCATGTTACGGACTCGCCTCCGCATGCGACGCCGCGGCACGCTGCGTTGTCGCCTGCTACGGCTCGTTCCTGGCTCGACCTCGCCGGGATGGGGGAGGGGGGACCTCCCCCCTTCCCCCGGCTCGGCCTCGCGCTAACGCGACAGTGCGCTCGTTTGAGAGGCGCAGTGCGGTTATTCCCTTCCCCCCCACACGCACCCACACACCCCTAAAGATAGATAATGGGGGCAAGTCCATACAAGGAAGATGTGTCAGTACAACTATGCCCCTCGGTGCGGTGCGGGGGCAAGTCATGTTACGGACTCGCCTCCGCAGGCGACGTCGCGGCACGCCGCGTCGTCGCCGGCTACGGCTTGTTCCTGGCTCGGCCTCGCCGGGATGGGGGATGGGGGTCCCGACCCCCCTCCCCCCCGGCTCGGCCTTGCGCTAATGCGGCAGTGCGCTCATTTGACAAGTGCAGTGCGGTTATTCTGTTTCCCCCCACACGCACCCACACACCCCTAAAGATAGATAATGGGGGCAAGTCCATACAAGGAAGATGTGTCAGTACAACTATGCCCCTCGGTGCGGTGCGGTGCGGTGCGGGGGCAAGTCATGTTACGGACTCGCCTCCGCATGCGACGCCGCGGCACGCCGCGTCGTCGCCTGATACGGCTCGTTCCTGGCTCGACCTCCCCCCGGCTCTGCCTCGCGCTAACGCGGCAGTGCACTCGTTTGACAGGCGCAGTGCGGTTATTCTATTTCCCCCCCCACACGCACCCACACACCCCTAAAGATAGATAATGGGAGCAAGTCCATACAAGGAAGATGTGTCAGTACAACTATGCCCCTCGGTGGGGTGCGGGGTCAAGTCATCTTACGGATTCGCCTCCGCATGCGACGCCGCGGCATGCCGCGTTGTCGCCTTCTATGGCTCATTCCTGGCTCGGCCTCGCCGGGATGGGGGAGGGGGGTCCCGACACCCCTCCCCCCGGCTCGGCCTCGCGCTAACGCGGCAATGCGCTTGTTTGACAGGCGCAGTGCGGTTATTCTGTTTCCCCCCACACGCACCCACACACCCCTAAAGATAGATAATGGGGGCAAGTCCATACAAGGAAGACGTGTCAGTACAACTATGCCCCTCGGTGCGGTGTGGTGCGGGGGCAAGTCATTTTACAGACTCACCTCCGCATGCGACACCGCGACACGCTGCGTCGTCGCCTGCTATGGCTCGTTCCTGGCTCGGCTTCGCCGGGATGGGGGAGGGGGTCCCGACCCCCCTCCCCCCGGCTCGGCATCGCGCTAACGCGGCAGTGCACTCGTTTGACAGGCGCAGTGCGGTTATTCTGTTCCTCCCCACATGCACCCACACACCCCTAAAGATAGATATTGCGGACCACACAGGTGGTTGCAGACCCCGTGGGAGAAACATATGAGTGCGAGTGCGGGCTATGGGACCACACAGGTGAGGACTACAAAAAAGATGTTACATACTGTACTACTTTTTTGCTAAGTTTTTCTTCGAATGAAATGACAAAAAAACATGCACCTCTTCAAAAAAATACAGGTCTTTTCTGCGTGCATGTCTGATACGTCTCCAACGTATCTATAATTTTTGATTGTTCCATGCTATATTATCTTCTGTTTTGGACATTATTGGGCTTTATTATACACTTTTATATTATTTTTGGGACTAACCTATTAACCGGAGGCCCAGCCCAGAATTGCTGTTTTTTGCCTATTTCAGAGTTTCGCAGAAAAGGAATATCAAACGGAGTCCAAACGGAATGAAATCTTCGGGAACGTGATTTTTGGAACGAACGTGATCCAGAGGACTTGGACCCTACGTCAAGACATCAAATAGGAGGCCACGAGGTAGGGGGGCATGCCTACCCCCCCAGGCGCGCCCTCCACCCTCGTGGCCCCCTGTTGCTCCACCGACGTACTCCTTCCTCCTATATATACCTACGTACCCCCAAGCTACCAGATACGGAGCCAAAAACCTAATTCCACCGACGCAACCTTCTGTACCCGTGAGATCCCATCTCGGGGCCTGTTCCGGAGCTCCGCCGGAGGGGGCATCAATCACGGAGGGCTTCTACATCAACACCATAGCCTCTCCGATGATGTGTGAGTAGTTTACCTCAGACCTTCGGGTCCATAGTTATTAGCTAGATGGCTTCTTCTCTCTTTTTGGATCTCAATACAATGTTCACCCCCTCTCTTGTGGAGATCTATTCGATGTAATCTTCTTTTGCGGTGTGTTTGTTGAGACCGATCAATTGTGGGTTTATGATCAAGTTCATCTACGAACAATATTTGAATCTTCTCTGAATTCTTTTATGTATGATTGGTTATCTTTGCAAGTCTCTTCAAATTATCAGTTTGGTTTGGCCTATTAGATTGATCTTTCTGGCAATGGGAGAAGTGCTTAGCTTTGGGTTCAATCTTGCGGTGTCCTTTCCCAGTGACAGTAGGGGCAGCAAGGCACGTATTGTATTGTTGCCATCGAGGATAACAAGATGGGGTTTATATCATATTGCATGAGTTTATCCCTCTACATCATGTCATCTTGCTTAAAGCGTTACTCTGTTCTTATGAACTTAATACTCTAGATGCATGCTGGATAGCGGTCGATGTGTGGAGTAATAGTAGTAGATGCAGGCAGGAGTCGGTCTACTTGTCTCGGACGTGATGCCTATATACATGATCATACCTAGATATTCTCATAACTATGCTCAATTCTGTCAATTGCTCAACAGTAATTTTTTCACCCACCGTAAAATACTTATGCTCTTGAGAGAAGCCACTAGTGAAACCTATGGCCCCCGGGTCTATTTTTCCATCATATTAATTTTCCAACACTTAGTTATTTTTATGGCCTTTTATTTTACTCTGCATCTTTATCATAAAAATACCAAAAATATTATCTTATCATATCTATCAGATCTCACTCTCGTAAGTGACCGTGTAGGGATTGACAACCCCTTATCGCGTTGGTTGTGAGGATTTATTTGTTTGTGTAGGTGCGAGGGACTCGTGCGTAGCCTCCTACTGGATTGATACCTTGGTTCTCAAAAACTGAGGGAAATACTTACGCTACTTTGCTGCATCACCCTTTCCTCTTCAAGGGAAAACCAACGCAGGGCTCAAGAGGTAGCAAGAAGGATTTCTGGCGCCGTTGCCGGGGAGGTCTTCGCAAAAGTCAACATACCAAGTACCCATCACAAACCCTTATCTCCCGCATTACATTATTTGCCATTTGCCTCTCGTTTTCCTCTCCCCCACTTCAGCCTTGCCGTTTTATTCGCCCTTTCTTCACCTTCTTCCCGTATGTCTTTTTGTTTGTGTTTCCATGTGCCTTCTATTTGCTTGCATCTTTGCTTGCTAAAAATCTATTGATATGGATCCACTTAAAGTGTTCTACTTGGATCATCTTCGATCCTTATGCGCTCGTGCGGAAACCCCAACTAGCCTAGTTGATGGGAAATCTTTAGATGAGCATGCTCATTTTGTGCGTCATCGTTTGTCTAAGAAAGGGAGACTCTTATGGAATCAAATAAACAGATTGCTGTGTTATGCTTGGAATCTTTGTGAAATTTATGATTTTACTTGTTGCTCTAAGAACCCTAAAAAACACCTTCCTTACCTATGTCAATTTAATGAAAATGAAATCTTATCTTCTTATGCAAAGGGTGTTTATAGTTACTACGATATCGAACAAATTGAAGAATTTGTTGCTTTTAAGGGTGCTTATGAAGTTGATTCTTTGATTGAAAAGTATGATATTACTCTCTACGAATCTGAAAATTTTGACATACTTAAATATTGCTATGAAAACTATGCTCATAATGTCTATGTCAATTTATTGAGAGAATGACCGTTGCTTTGGAAGGAAATAATGATATGCATGAATCTATAGATAATGATGATTCCGATGATTTGATTGAAATATCCTTGATGAACATGATGCTTGCTATTCTTGTGGCCATGATGCCAATATTTATGAAGATGAATTTGCTATAGTTCCTTATGTTAAACATGAGATCGTTACTATTGCACCCATACTTGGTAGTTCCTTCGATGAAAAGCATGATTGCAATGATTTTACTATAAATTCTCTTGATGTCAATTATGCTAATAATATGCAAAACCCTAAGCTTGGGGATGCTAGTTTTGCTATGTCTACTGCTTGTTGCAATGATCATGATTGGGGTGATTCTTCTTTTGATCTTGAAAATTTATTTAAGCCCCATGATGAATATGAGATTGATAATAGTGTTTGCAATAATATTGAAAGTGGGTTTGGAAGAGTGTCAACTTTAGATCCCACATATTTGGAGAATATTCAATCTTATGAAATTTTTGATAAAAGTGGGTTTGGAGAGGTCATGACATTAGTTAATGTTAATCCCACTATTTTGGAAGAGTGTCAACTTTGCATGCATGTGGATCGTGTTGAAAATATTTATTGTGATAGCTATTTTGTTGAATTTGCTTATGATCCCACATGTAATTATTATGAGAGAGGAAAATATGGTTGTAGAAATTTTCATGATAATAAATTACCTCTCGTTATGTTGAGATTGCTATTGTTTCTTTCCACTTCCTTGCATATGCTAGTTTTTGGTTGCTATGATAATTTGTTTGCCTATAAGATGCCTATGAATAGGAAGTATGTTAGACTTAGATGTGTTTGTCACGTGTTTCATGATGCTCTCTTTGTGCTTCAATTCTTGTCTTTCATGTGAGCAACGTTGAAATCTTATGCCTAGCTAGGGGCGTTAAACGATAGCGCTTGTTGGGAGGCAACCCAATTTTATTTTTAGTTTTTTTGCTTTTTGCTTCTGTTTAGGAATAAATCTTTGATCTAGCCTCTGTTTAGATGTGTTTTTATGTTTCAATTAGTGTTTGTGCCAAGTTAAACCTATAGGATCTTCTTGGATGATAGTTATTTGATTTTGCTGAAAATTGCAGAAACTTTCTGTTCACGAAAATAATTATTAAAAATCACCAGAACGTGATAAAATATTGATTCCAATTACTGCTGATCAATAAACAAATTGTCTAGGTCTTCCTATTTTGGCTGAAGTTTTGGAGTTCCAGAAGTTTGCGTTAGTTACAGATTACTACAGACTGTTCTGTTTTTGACAGATTCTGTTTTTCGTGTGTTGTTTGCTTATTTTGATGAATCTATGGCTAGTAAAATAGTTTATAAACCATAGAGAAGTTGGAATACAGTAGGTTTAACACCAATATAAATAAAGAATGAGTTCATTACAGTACCTTGAAGTGGTCTTTTGTTTTCTTTCGCTAACGGAGCTCACGAGATTTTCTGCTGAGTTTTGTGTTGTGAAGTTTTCAAGTTTTGCATGAAAGATTTGATGGATTATGGAACAAGGAGTGGCAAGAGCCTAAGCTTGGGGATTCCCATGGCACCCCCAAGATAATCTAAGGACACCTAAAAGACAAAGCTTGGGGATGCGCCGGAAGGCATCCCCTCTTTCGTCTACTTCCATCGGTAACTTTACTTGGAGCTATATTTTTATTCACCACATGATATGTGTTTTGCTTGGAGCGTCTTGTATGATTTGAGTATTTGCTTTTTAGTTTACCACAATCATGTTTGCTGCACACACCTTTTGAGAGAGACACACATGATTCGGAAATTATTAGAATACTCTATATGCTTCACTTATATCTTTTGAGTTATATAGTTTTTGCTCTAGTACTTCACTTATATCTTTTAGAGCACGGTGGCGGATTTGTTTTAAAGAAACTATTGATCTATCATGCTTCACTTAGATTATTTTGAGAGTCTTAAATAGCATGGTAATTTGATTAAATAATCTTAATATGCTAGGTATTCAAGACTAGTAAAAACCTTCTTATGAGTGTGTTGAATACTAAGAGAAGTTTGATGCTTGATGATTGTTTTGAGACATGGAGGTAGTGATATCAAAGTTGTGCTAGTTGAGTAGTTGTGAATTTGAGAAATACTTGTGTTGAAGTTTGCAAGTCCCTATCATGCACGTATGGTAAACGTTATGTAACAAATTTGAAACATGAGGTGTTCTTTGATTGTCCTCCTTATGAGTGGCGGTCGGGGACGAGCGATGGTCTTTTCCTTGCAATCTATCCCCCTAGGAGCATGCGCGTAGTGCTTGGTTTTTGATGACTTGTAGATTTTTGCAATAAGTATGTGAGTTCTTTATGACTAATGTTGAGTCCATGGATTATACGCACTCTCACCTTTCCATCATTGCTAGCCTCTTCGGTACCGTGCATTGCCCTTTCTCACATTGAGAGTCGGTGCAAACTTCGTCGGTGCATCCAAACCCCGTGATATGATACACTCTTTCACACATAAACCTCCTTATATCTTCCTCAAAACAGCCACCATACCTACCTATTATGGCATTTCCATAGCCATTCCGAGATATATTGCCATGCAACTTTCCACCATTCTGTTTATCATGACACGTTCATCATTGTCATATTGCTTTGCATGATCATGTAGTTGACATAGTATTTGTGGAAAAGCCACCATTCATAATTCTTTCATACATGTCACTCTTGGTGTCGGAGTAAATGGCCATGGGTAGCCTAACCGACTGCCCCTGGTTCTTCTGAAAAAAATTATCAGGCCTTCGGGCCTCCAAGCACTCCGAGCATTGGGCCGCCTTCCCTGGCCGGCTACCTCTGACGCCGACTCCCGGAAGGCGACCCAGCCTCGCCAACTCCTCCCCAGGACGACTACGGGGTGGCCGACTCCAAGAAGCCGGCCAAGAAGGACGCCGACTCCTAGGAGCCGGCTGAGACCATAACCACCAAAGCTGTTCCCACGTAACGGCGACACGACGGGGTGTGGCCACAGTGCGGCCCACTACCCCCAAGACCCAAGGTGGGCATGACTACAGGAGGTCGTACGGGACGGCCGTCTCACGTGCGGCTCGGCACTGTAGCCATGCTGGCCTCGACGTCACCCACGACCGACTCCCGTACGGCCCGCGGGCGGCGGGCCCCTTCAGCCAGAGAGAGGCGTGAAGGTGGCCCGGCCTTTCCCAGTCGGCCAAAAGCGTAGCCGGCCTCCAGAAGCTGGCTATTCCCTTCCTCGAAGCAGGAGCCCCATTAAGGAGACAAGATGAGGTAAGGCTACAGTGAGAGCCCCCGAGGCGGTCCACTGTAGCCACGCTTACCTCGACGAAGGCCCCGTCATCAGAGGCGCGGCTACAGTAAGCAGCCGTCGACAAGACCCTAGGCGGTGGGGCCGGCCTGTCGACCAAGTAGCCGGCAGCCAGCGGGACCCACTAGCCAGCGGGACCCACCAGCCGGCGGAGAAGCCGGCGAGCGTAGACACTGACGGCTGGGACCAGAGCCCAGCCGGATTACCATTGTACCCCCGGGGGGTAGGCCTATATAAACCCCCCGGAGCACCCATGCAAAGGGTTGGCCTCTGAGCATAGAGTTGCCTTCTAAGCATAGCACACACACCATAGATAGAGAGAAGCAAGAGCTAGCCTTGTTCTTCTTCTCCCTTGATCTCAACAGCTCTAGGAGCGATTGTAGCTACCTTTTATCGATCTAGTGATCATGCGGAGACCCCGCAGAGCAGGACTAGGGGTGTTATCTCCTCGGAGAGCTCCGAACCTGGGTAAGATCCGCCGGCGTGCATGTCTTCGCCTCATCCCATTTCCGGGCACCGGCGACGTTTTATTGGCTCCCACAATGATAAGCCATCCCTTGGCATATGTCGCACCAACCACCCGACATTTGGCGCCCACTGTGGGGCCAGGTGCACCGTTGTCCGGAGACCTGTTCTGGACGGGAACCCTCTTCCTCCCCCGCGAGCGCAGCCTGCTGCGCCCGATGGCATTTGGCTCGACGCGCTGCAAGACGTCGACGACGCCTGCGCAGCGAGCCGCCTCGCCGATCTGCTTGGCGAGACTCGCATCTCCTACGAGGCTGCGTCCGACGCAGGCACCGACTACCCCGAGAGCCGCCTCGTCAGCCTCCTCGACCAACTTCACGTCTCCAGCGAGCCTGCTGCGGACATGGAGTCGGTCGGCTCCACCGACCCGATGCTCATCGACTCCGACACCGCGTCGCTTGACGCCTACCCCTCTGACGTGGTGGTCTTCGACGACCCCCTCCCTCGAGTTGACAGCGGCAGCAGCGCTGTCACCGAAGTGCTGGTCATCAGCCACGTCTCCAACTCGGGCGAGAATGCCCGCGACGCTCAGCAAGCGGCAATGCACGACCTCTCCGTCCCCATCCCGACCGACGCCGACGCCGATACCCTGGAGGCACGCCGCCTTGCCCTCATCGCGGAGGGCCAGAAGATAGCCTCGATGAGACGCCTCACCGAGGCCCACCAGCGCGAAGTCGACCGCGCCGCCTTCGGCATGCCGCCGCCTAGCGGCCCGAGCCGAGCCGGCTTCGTCCAGAAGCGCGGCGCAGCCGTCGCCAGCATGCTGGGCGCAGATCGCCCCGTCTACGCCACCCCGCTCGAGAATCTGCGAGCCGCTCAGGCGGCTGCAGAAGAGCTCAATGGGCTGGGAGCCGATGAGCTCCCCTACATGACGAGACGGATCCAACAGCTGCTCGACGCGGCTGCAGAACGGCACGAAGCTGGCGCCCGTGCTGATAGTCGTCCCCTGCGCCGGGAGCACGCCGCGACGTCCCGCTCGCCGACTTCGAGCGGCGCGCGCCAGAAGAAAGACAAGGAGCCGGCTGCCAGCCGCAGCCGGACTCGCATCACCATCGAGCGCGACGCGGATGGCCGCCCTCGAGCTGTAGAGCACCAAGGAAATCTGCCTCCTCCCCTGCCTCGAAGAGAAAGACGCCTCACTCCGCCGCCTATCACACACCCGACTCTTGGCGACCGACTCGGCCGCCGAGAAGGAGTCGGCGAGAACGACGCCCGCCACAGGATCGACCGCCTTGCTCGATCCTTGGCGTTAGAAGAAGAAGACGATGTCGGCCCGCCATGCTTTGGCCCCCGCATCCGCGACGAGCCCTTCCCGAAAGGGTTCTCGCTCCCCAGAGACACGCCCAAGTACAACGGCTCAGTGAAGCCGGAAGATTGGCTCATCGACTACTCCACGGCCGTCAGCATAGCCAACGGCATTCGGCGCGTCGCCGTGAAGTACGTCCCCCTGATGCTGCAAGGCACGGCGCGCACATGGCTCAACAGCCTCAAGCCCTACAGCATCAACAGTTGGCTGGACTTCACCGAAGTCTTCGTCCGCAACTTCACCAGCACCTACAAGCGGCCTCCCAAGCCTCGCCAGCTCTCCCTCTGCGTCCAGGGGCCCAACGAGTCGACCCGCGACTACCTCACGCGATGGGCCGAGCTCCGCAACTCCTGCGAGGGAGTGCACGAGGTCCAGGCCATCGAGTACTTCACCGCCGGGTGCCGAGAGGGCAACTCTCCTCAAGCACCGACTCCTCTGCGACGAGCCGGCCACCCTCGATGAATTGCTGGTCATCGCCGACAAATACGCCACAGCCGACTCCTCAATGAAGACCGAGCTCCGAGTGGATGCCTCGGGGAAAGTACTTGCTCCGGCTCCCAAAATGCCGGCTGGCGACCCTAATCAGCGCCCCTACCAGAACGACCACAAGCGCGAGGGCCCCATGCCGACTTCCTCCAGTCGGCAGGTGGCCACAGTTGAAGACGAGCAGCCTGAAGATCGGCCCGCTCCCAAGAAGAAGGGTGGAAGGCCGGCTTGGCAGCCGTCTTTCTCCTACGAACAAGCACTAGATGCCCCCTGCAAGTTCCACAGCGGCGCGAAGCCGTCCAACCACACAACCCGGAAATGCCACTAGCTCACCCACATCACCAAGGGTGAGGGAATGTTGCCGCCTCCGCCTCCCGGCCAGCCGCCTCCAGCCCCCCAGCAGCCGGCGGCTCGGCCGGCAGTCGGCGCCATCCAAGACGAATTCCCCGAAGAGCACGCCGCCTACATCGTCTTCACTAGTCAAGGCGACGACAAGCGCAGCCGACGCCGACAGCACCAAGAAGTGAATGCAGTCGCCTCTAGCACCGCCGAGTTCATGCACTGGTCAGAAAAGCCAATCAGCTGGAGCCAGGCCGACCACCCAGAGGTGATGCCTTCGCCCGGCTCCTATGCAATGGTCTTGGACGTCACCCTCGCGACGGAGAGGCGAGCTGCCAGATTTGCCCGCGTCCTGATAGACGGCGGAAGCAGTATCAACATACTGTACCGCGATACCATGGAGAAGCTGAATATCAAAGCAAAGCAGCTCATGCCGAGCTACACCGTCTTCCATGGTATCGTACCCGGCCTGTCTTGCTCTCCAATCGGCAAGATCAAAATGGATGTTCTCTTCGGAGACAAAGATCATTTTCGCCGGGAAGCAATATGGTTCGAGGTAGTGGATTTGGAGAGCCCCTATCATGCATTGCTTGGCCGACCTGCTTTGGCCAAGTTCATGGCTGTGCCCCACTATGCCTACCTGAAGATGAAGATGCCGAGCTCGAAGGGGATCATCACGGTGGCCGGCGACTACAAGAAGTCCACCGAGTGTGCCATGGCCAGTAGCCGGCTGGCCGAGTCCCTCGTGGTGGCAGAAGAGAAGAAGATGTTGGAGCGGGTTCGGCCATGGCCGGCAAGCAGCCGGCCTTGTCCCCCAACCCCAAGGATTGTGATGCGCAGGGCTCCTTCCAGCCTGCAAAAGAGACGAAGAAAATACCTCTGGACCCGGAGCACCTGGAGAGGTTCGCTGTCATTGGGGCGAACTTGGACAGTAAATAGGAAGGCGAGCTCGTCGACTTCCTCCATGAGAATCGAGACATCTTTGCATGGTCCCCAAAGGACATGCCGGGTGTCCCGAAGGATTTCGCCGAGCACAAATTACATGTCCGAGATGATGCGAAGCCGGTCAAGCAGCCCCTCCGCCGGCTGTCAGAAGAAAAGCGAAGAATTGTGGGAGAAGAGATAGCCCGGCTCCTTGCAACCGGCTTTATCATGGAAGTGTTCTTTCCAGAGTGGCTTGCCAACCCAGTTCTGGTTCTGAAGAAGAATAACAAGTGGCGTATGTGTATAGACTACACGAGTTTGAACAAGCCTGCCCAAAGGATCCGTTTGCTCTGCCACGGATTGACCAAGTGATAGACTCCACAGCCGGATGCGAGCTGTTAAGTTTTTTGGATGCATACTCAGGGTATCATCAGATCAAGTTGGACCCGGTTGACCGCCTGAAGACTGCCTTCATCACACCCTTTGGAGCTTTCTGCTACCTGACAATGACATTCGGCCTGAGAAATGCCGGTGCCACTTTTCAGCGTTGCATGCAGAAATGTCTCTTGAAACAACTCGGCAGAAATGCCCACGTCTACGTAGACGACATTGTGGTGAAGACAGAGAAGCGCGGTACCTTGCTGGAAGACCTGAAAGAAACATTTGCCAACTTGCGCCGATTCCAAATCAAGCTCAATCCCGAGAAGTGCGTGTTCGGAGTGCCAGCCGGCCAGCTGCTAGGCTTCCTGGTCTCCGAACGCGGCATTGAGTGCAACCCCGTCAAGATCAAGGCCATCGAGAGGATGGAGATTCCCACCAAGCTGCGAGATGTGCAGAAGTTCACTGGCTGCTTAGCCTCCCTGAATCGTTTTATCAGCCGACTAGGAGAAAAGGCTCTCCCCTTGTACCGACTCATGAAGAAGTCCACTCACTTTGAGTGGAATGATCAAGCCGACCAAGCCTTCCATGAGTTGAAGAAAATGTTGACCACTCCGCCTGTTCTGGCAGCGCCGACTGAGAAGGAGCCCATGCTCCTCTACATCGCCGCGACTAGCCGAGTCGTCAGCACTGTTGTTGTGGTCCAGCGCCCGGAGGAAGGCCGAGCCCAGCTGGTCCAGAGGCCGGTCTACTATCTCAGCGAAGTACTATCCAGCTCAAAGGAAAACTACCCACATTACCAGAAGATGTGCTATGGAGCGTACTTCGCTGCCAAGAAACTGAAGCCCTACTTCCAAGAGCACCCCATCACGGTCATGTGCACTGCCCCGCTCGCCGAGATCATAGGCAGCCGGGATGCATCCGGCCGGGTGGCCAAATGGGCCATTTCCTTGGCGCCCTACACGATCTTCTATCAACCCCGCACCGCAATTAAGTCGCAAGCATTGGCCGACTTCCTCATCGACTGGGCCGAGACCCAGTACTTACCGCCGACTCCTGACTCTACCCATTGGCGGATGCACTTTGACGGGTCCAAGATGCGCACCGGCTTGGGAGCCGGCATCGTCCTCACCTCTCCTAAAGGCGACAAGCTCAAGTATACGCTGCAGATCCACTTCGCCGCCTCCAACAATGTCGCCGAGTATGAGGCGCTCGTACACGGGCTCCGGCTAGCCAAAGAACTCGGCATACGCCGGATCCTGTGCTACGGCGACTCAGACTTGGTGGTCCAGCAATCATCTGGCGACTGGGACGCCAACGACGCGAACATGGCGAGCTACCGTTTCCTCGTCCAGCAGATAAGCGGATACTTCGAAGGGTGCGAGTTCCTTCACGTGCCAAGGGCCGACAACGACCAAGCAGATGCCCTAGCACGGATCGGCTCCACCCGACAAGCCATACCGATTGGCGTCTCCCTCCAGCGCCTCCTCAAGCTGTCCATCAAGCCGTCTCCAGAGTCGGATTCCATCTTCGTACCGCCTGCGCCAGAAACAGCCGGATCCGACTGGAGAAATCCCGCAGGCGGCACGGGAACTTCGACAACTGGCCCGGGGACTGCCGTAGTGGCACCCGGCCCGGGGATTGCAGCAGTCGGCCCGGGGACTGCAACGACACAAGAAGCGGTGGCCGACTCACCCAACCCACCCACCCGAGTCATGGTGGCCACGTTAACAGAAGAAGAAGTCACAGCTCCCTCATGGGCCCAGCCCATCCTCAAGTTCCTAATCAGCAGAGAGCTGCCGGCTGATGAGATCTCAGCAAGATTAGTGCAACGACGAGCCGCAGCATATACAATAATCAACAGAGAGCTTGTGAAGTGCAGCGTCACTGGAGTCTTCCAGCGTTGTGTCGAGCCAGAAAAAGGAGTGGCAATCCTCAAAGACATCCACCAAGGCGAATGCGGCCATCACGCAGCCTCAAGATCCCTCGTGGCCAAGGCTTTCCGCCACGGTTTCTTCTGGCCGACTGCCTTGGAGGATGCTAAAGAAATAGTCAAGAGCTGCAGAGGATGTCAAGTTTTTAGTTCCAAGCAACACCTACCGGCTTCTTCCCTCAAAACCATTCCCCTCACTTGGCCTTTTGCCGTCTGGGGACTGGACATGGTGGGCCCTTTCAAGACAGCCCGCGGTGGCCTGACACATCTACTGGTCGCCGTGGACAAGTTCACAAAGTGGATCGAAGCAAAGCCAATCAAGAAGCTCAATGGGACGACTGCCGTAACATTCATCACCGACATCACTACTCGGTACGGCGTGCCGCACAGCATCATCACCGACAACGGCACGAACTTCGCCAAAGGAGCACTGGCACGTTTCTGCCCGACGCAGGGCATCCGACTGGACTTAGCGTCCGTTGCCCACCCGCAGTCAAACGTCCAGGTCGAGCGAGCAAATGGACTCATCCTCTCCGGCATCAAGCCCCGACTGGTTGTACCACTGGAGCGATCGGCCGGCTGCTGGCTCGAAGAGCTGCCGGCTGTCCTCTGGAGTCTGCGCACTACACCCAACAAGTCAACCGGCTTCACTCCATTCTTCCTCGTGTACGGTGCCGAGGCTGTCATCCCAATAGACATCGAGTTCGACTCGCCTCGGATCACCATGTACACGGAGGAGGAAGCCAAAGAAGCAAGAGAAGACGGCGTCGACCTACTGGAAGAAGGCCGGCTGCTAGCACTCAGCCGGTCCGCCATCTACCAGCAAGGGCTGCGCCGCTACTACAACCGTAAGGTCAAGCCATGATCCTTCCAAGAGGGCGACCTTGTGCTCCGGCTGATCCAGCGAACAGCCGGCCAGCACAAGCTCTCGGCCCCTTGGGAATGCCCCTTCGTCGTCAGCAAGGCACTCGGTAACGACTCCTACTACTTGATCGACGCGCAAAAACCAAGAGCACGCAAGAGAGACGACTCCGGCAAGGAGTCGGAGCGACCATGGAACGCAAACCTCCTAAGACGATTTTACAGCTGAAAAGCAGTATGTATCACGCTCCCCTTTTGTATTAAGTACAAACCAACAGGCCCCCCAAACAGTACTCGGGGACTGCCTTTTATTTATCTATGAATGACGAGTGTCATACCCATGAATGTATTATTACATTTTGAATTTTTGTCCGGCACCGGGTTCGACTAGTCGGCCCGGGGACTGGCCGCCTTAAGCTATATCGAAAGTTTTTCCTAAAGTCAGAAAAGTAGTGCGCCGGCTCCCGAGTCCTCTCTTGTTGAAAGTCGCAGCTCAAAGAACTGACTGTCCGACTAACAAGAGGCAAGACAGAAAGGACGCCCACACGAAAAATGGCTAAGGAACAATGAACCTATATAGCAAAGAGACGGCCTCCAAACATGCCTGCCGGCTACCAGAGCAGCCGGCTGGCCGGCTTCCTAAAGAACTTAGCTTTAGTCCAGCAGAGCTAAAGTACTTCCCCCTCCCCAATCGGCCAGGCACCCCCCCGGCTACAGATTGCAGAGCAACTGTTTGACTGGGGAGGCGGCAACCAAGGGAGGGCGGCAAAGGAAAAAGCAGAAGGACAAAAAGCAAAAAGTACAAGGAAAGGCCAATTGCATAAGTTATATACATAAAGCCGCCAACAGGCCGGCAACGGACATAAGTTCGAATACACCCAGTGGGTGGAATTGTGCGAATTTAACCAAACATTGTTCTAAAGAGTAACAAGATAGGAAAAGCAAAAGACGGCAGACTAGGGCGCGACATGGAGGCCGAGCTGGTCGGTGAAGGCAGCCTCGCCGGCTGAAGGAGTGGCCGACTAGCGGGCCCCGGCTTGACCACCACCTGCGGCAGGAGGCGTGGAGGCGCGCGACGTAGTGCTGGAGGCGCGGTCAGACTGAGGCTGGCCGGCTACTCCACCAGCCGGCTCGGCGTCTTCACCCTCCTCCTCCTCTTCTTCGCCCTCGTCGCTGAAGTCGATCTCCTCCGCCGAGTCCTCACCGTACGCCGGGTCCAGCCCGAACCACTCTTCCGGCTGGGCGACTCCAATGTCGTCCACCTCGGGGGCGAAGACGCTGGTGTCGGTGTAGTCGGCGATCGCCGAAGCCCGCCGAATGATGGCCGGCCGCGCCGGCTCTAGCTCCGCGTCGGCTTGCTACCGCCAAGTAGCCAGCTGGTCCAGGTTCAGGCCAGGATACCAGGCCTTGACGAACTCCAGCGCCCGCCTGGCGCCGGAGCGAGCCGCCGAGGCCTTCCAAGCCTCGAAGCGGCCGACTGCCAGCTCCAGCCAGTCGGCGGTCCGACTGGGGGTGCGAGGGACCACTTGGCCGGGCCAGAGGGCGGCCAAGACCTGCGCCCCGGCACGCTGAAGCCGGCGGAGCAGCCGGTGAGCCGGCTGGATACGAGCCTGGATCGCCAGGAGCTGTTCCTCCAGCGAGCGGCCGGCGGTTGGCGAGATTTCAAAGCCGGCTTGCCTCCGCGCCTGGCGACGGGCCTCGATGGTCTGGTTGGCGGCAGTCGAATAGCCAGGGAAATACTCTGCACGAAGAAGAAGAAAGGAAGAAAAGAACACCAAAATCAGAAAGCAAGCCAAAGTGGCAGACGGCAAGAAAGGACGGAGAGGTAGGCGGCTTACCGTCAACCAGATCTTCGATCTGGCCGTAGCCAGAGACCAGAGTCTGCCTGGCCTCAGCCCAGCCAGCCGCCTCCGTCTCGAACTCGGCCTGGAGAGTGGCTTCGCGATCCTGCGCAGCCTTCAGCGCCGCCTTGTGGCCTTCCTCCTGGTCGGCCAGCTTCTTGACCAGGCGGTCGCGCTCCTGCACCAAGGCGGCGAGCTCGGCATCCTTGGCACGAAGAGCAGTCTGGGACTCCCCCAGCTGTGCCCTCAGACTGGCGTTGGCCGCTGCAGAGACAGCAGAAGAAGAAGAACAGTAAGAAATCGTCAAGGAAGATCCGACCCGACTGCTCAGCAGTCGGCCCGAATCTCGGGGACTACACCCAGTGGGTGCGCTGACGCGCCCCCACACGAGATAAAGATCAAGTCACATTCCTCGGCTCTCAGTAAGGTCGGCGGTCTTCTGAGTCAGCTCCCGAGCCTGGGAGTTGAAGGCGGCCGCTCGAAGGTTGTGGTAGTCCTGCAAGATGGACAGAAGACCGAAGTGAGAACAAAAACAGCAAAGACAAAACCTCCAAGAAGTTCCAAGCCGCCTGCTCAGCAGCTGACTCGGAACTCGGGGACTACACCCAGTGGGTGCGCTGACGCGCCCCCACGGAAGAAATCAAGATCAAGAAGAGAAATCAAGATCAAGAAAAAACAAGATGGGAGTACTAACCCGGATGCCCGCCCGCGTTGCGAGGAACTCGTCGGTGAACTGCCTCAGCGCCGCGGCTTGGCTTTGGAGCCGGGTCCGGACGTCTTGTGCAGCCACGTTCACTACGGCTGTCCCTCCGCCTGGCATCCACCCCGAGGTAGCGCTGGCCGCCTCCGCGTCCCGGGCCGACGAGCTGGAGCCCACGGCCAGCTGTGGCTCCGACGCGGCCTTCTGTGGCTCCGACGCGGCCTTCCCCGCACGCCGGCTTGGCGGAACCCGGACCGCCACTTCATCCCCCGCGGCCGGCTCGCCCTCCACCGACTGTGCAGGCGGCGGATCAGGCTGGCCGCCTTGGGCCGCCCCAGTTGGCGGGGTCGGCTCCGGCGCCTTCTCCAAGATGATGACGTCGTCGCTGCTTCCCCCCAGGCCCGGCTGGTCGCCGCTGGCTCCCCCCGACGAGGGCTCCATGCCCCCAGGCGCCATGACGCGCAAGGGGGTGACCATCAAAACCTCCCTGCCGCCGCCGCGGCCTCAGCCTCTGCCTGGGCCTTGGCTGCGGCCTCGGCGAGTGCCTTCGCCGCCTCCTCCTCCTCCCGTGCCGCCTGGGCGGCGGCCGCCTTCCGCGCCTCCGCCTCCCGTGCCTCCTGTTCCTTCCGCGCCTCCCGCGCGTTCCTTTCCGTCGCCTCCTGGAGGTCGGCGCGGGGGTCCACGCGGCGGGTGGTGCTCCCAGAGCCCCTTGGCGACTCGACGACGGAGCCGGCAGCCGCCCGCTCAAGCGACAACGGAGCTCTGATCGTTGAAGAAAAAGACGAGAGTTCAAGAACCACCAAAGAAAGAAAGAAAGAGAGTACGTAGAGAAAGAGAGCTTACGCCGACACGGTCTGCGGTTGCTTCACCACTTTGCGGAAACGAGCCGCCTTCGCGGCCGCCTCTTCCCGCCTGGTGGCTGCCGCCCCGCCCCTGGGCTTCTTCGTTCGGCTACCAAACAGACCCTGGGCGGCGCGACGCTTCTGCCCTCCGCCCCGAGCAGGCTGCGCGGCGGAGGAGCCCGCGCCGCGTCCAGATGCCGGCTGGCGGCGCGGGACGGCTTCGGCTTCATCCTCGTCCGGCCAGTCGTCAAAGGTAGCAGTGAACCCGGAGCCGCCTGCTTCGCCGCCGGCTTGGCCACCGCCCGGCTCGACGGCGTCGTCCATATGGACCGCCCCCATGTCGGGGTCCTCCAGGTCGTGTTCGGTCCGGTCGGGGACGAAGCGGCGCTCCGCGTCTGACCCGCCGGCCGGCCGAAGCAGAGGGCTCTGTCGAAGAACAAGCCGACTAAGTCAGAGTCGGCCAAGAGATGCTCGGCAACAAGGCTGAGAGAGAGAGAGAAAAAGAGACAAGGGGAGCATACCGTAGGCGGAGGATTGGCTCGGCTATATGGCTCCTTGCCGAACTGCCACTCTTCAGTGAGTTGGCAGTTTGCAAGGTAGTTCACCATGTAGGCGACCTCATGGCGCGGCATCTCCTTGGTGCACATTCGGCTCGGATCGAGTTGGCCGCTCATCTGACAGATCAGATGAGGCCGGCTCTGGAGCGGAAGAACCCGGCGCGTGACGAACGCGGCCAGAAGATCGGGCCCCGTTAGGCCCTCCGACTGGACCATCACCCGCAGTCGGGCGATGGCGGCGTTTCCAGCCGGCGACAGCGTCACCGCCCGGAAGGACCACTGGGGCAGCCTGCCCGCCGGTGGGCCGGCTACGTAAGCCGGCAGATTGATGTAGTCGCCCCGTGGAGCGATGTTCCGCATGTAGAAGTACGACTTCTGCCACTTCTTCACCGATTGGATCAGCGTGATGACGGGGAAGGGGTTGTCGGCGCCCGATCTCTGCGACGCGATGAACGCGCCAGTATGAGCCGGCACGCCTTTACTGCGCGTGCCCAGCTTCGACTGGAAGAACTCCCCCCAGAGCTCAAGGGTGGGGAGGACGCCGAGATAGCCCTCGCACAGGGTGACGAAGGCGGACAGCAGCACCACCGCGTTGGGGGTGAGATGGTGCGGCTGAAGCTGATAGAATTCGAGCCAGGAGTGGAAGAAGGCTCACTGGCAGGCCGAAGCCGCGCAAGAAGTGCGAGCGGAAGACCACCCGCTCGCCCTCCTGCGGCGCCGGCCTGATTTCCTTCGCCGGCGCGAGGCGGACCTCCACTTTGTCCGCGCCGGGCAGCCGCCGCGTGTCGCGGAGGAAGTCGACGTGGTCGTCATGGACGTTGGAGCCGTCCCAATCCCCGCCAAGTTGCTCTACGGTGGGAGGCATGGCGAAAGCTAGCACGGCGGCGGAGGAGCGTGCGGTGGAAGAGCGCGGCGGCGAGGCGTTGTCGCAAGAACTGGCAAGAGGAAGAAGATGGTGGAAGTAGGAGGAGCGTGCGAGGGCCTGCCGCCCTCCACCTCCCCCTACTTATAGCCTCACGAGGCCGAAGAGGCCGGACGTGGGGGGGTGACGTGGGATTAACTACACCCACTCCCCCCACGTCTCGCGATTATTGCGCATAAATGCGGGCCGAAACTGCCGCACGGAACGTACGGGCGGTTTCGGGATACAAAGGATCCGCGCCCGGGCCGGGGCGCGGACGTGGCGGGCCCCCTCCCTGCGAAGACGTCCCGTCACGCGCGTGGGCTGGCAGGCTTTCCGGCCACGTGGTTCGCCGACGGCCCGTGGCCGGCCCGCGGCCCGGTGCACGTGCCAGCGGGCTCCCGCCCGCCGACTCCAGAAGATTTTGACTCAGGCGGCGCGCCTGACCAAGGCCGGCTCCCAGCTGCCGGCTTGTCCCGATAGGAAGCTGATCGAGCTTCTCAAACCCCACTCCACCTTGAAGCCCAATCAGCTTCGGGGACTACTGTCGGAGTAAATGGCCACGGGTAGCCTAACCGACTGCCCCTGGTTCTTCTGAAAAAAATTATCAGGCCTTCGGGCCTCCAAGCACTCCGAGCATTGGGCCGCCTTCCCTGGCCGGCTACCTCTGACGCCGACTCCCGAAAGGCGACCCAGCCTCGCCAACTCCTCCCCAGGACGACTACGGGGTGGCCGACTCCAAGAAGCCGGCCAAGAAGGACGCCGACTCCTAGGAGCCGGCCGAGACCATAACCACCAAAGCTGTTCCCACGTAACGGCGACACGACGGGGTGTGGCCACAGTGCGGCCCACTACCCCCAAGACCCGAGGTGGGCATGACTACAGGAGGTCGTACGGGACGGCCGTCACCCGTGCGGCTCGGCACTGTAGCCATGCTGGCGTCGACGTCACCCACGACCGACTCCCGTATGGCCCGCGGGCGGCGGGCCCCTTCAGCCAGAGAGAGGCGTGAAGGCGGCCCGGCCTTTCCCAGTCGGCCAAAAGCGTAGCCGGCCTCGAGAAGCCGGCTATTCCCTTCCTCGAAGCAGGAGCCCCATTAAGGAGACAAGATGAGGTAAGGCTACAATGAGAGCCCCCGAGGCGGTCCACTATAGCCACGCTTACCTCGACGAAGCCCCCGTCATCAGAGGTGCGGCTACAGTAAGCAGCCGTCAACAAGACCCTAGGCGGTGGGGCCGGCCTGTCGACCAAGTAGCCGGCAGCCGGCGGGACCCACCAGCCGGCGGGACCCAGCAGCCGGCGGAGAAGCCGGCGAGCGTAGACACTGACGGCTGGGACCAGAGCCCAGCCGGATTACCATTGTACCCCCGGGGGGTAGGCCTATATAAACCCCCCGGAGCACCCATGCAAAGGTTGGCCTCTGAGCATAGAGTTGCCTTCTAAGCATAGCACACACACCATAGATAGAGAGAAGCAAGAGCTAGCCTTGTTCTTCTTCTCCCTTGATCTCAACAGCTCTAGGAGCGATTGTAGCTACCTTTTATCGATCTAGTGATCATGCGGAGACCCCGCAGAGCAGGACTAGGGGTGTTATCTCCTCGGAGAGCCCTGAACCTGGGTAAGATCCGCCGGCGTGCATGTCTTCGCCTCATCCCGTTTCCGGGCACCGGCGACGTTTTATTGGCTCCCACAATGATAAGCCATCCCTTGGCATATGTCGCACCAACCACCCGACACTTGGTTCATTGCATATCCCGGTAGACCACCGGAGGCATTCATATAGAGTCATGCTTTGTTCTGGTATCGAGTTGTAATCATTGAGTTGTAAATAAATAGAAGTGTGATGATCATCATTTTCTAGAGCATTGTCCCAAGTGAGGAATAAAAAAAAGGAAGAAAGGCCATAAAAAAAGGGAAGGCCCAAAAAAATGAGAGAAAAAGAGAGAAGGGACAATGTTACTATCCTTTTACCACACTTGTGCTTCGAAGTAGCACCATATTCTTCATGATAGAGAGTCTCTTGTTTTGTCACTTTCATATACTAGTGGGAATTTTTCATTATAGAACTTGGCTTGTATATTCCAACAATGGGCCTCCTCAAGTGCCCTAGGTCTTCGTGAGCAAGCAAGTTGGATGCACACCCACTTAGTTTCTTTTGTTGAGCTTTCATATATTTATAGCTCTAGTGCATCCGTTGAATGGCAATCCCTACTCCTTGCATTAACATCAATCGATGGGCATCTCCATAGCTCATTGATTAGCCTCGTTGATGTGAGACTTTCTCCCTTTTTGTCTTCTCCACATAACCCCCAGCACTATATTCTATTCCACCCATAGTGCTATATCCATGGCTCACGCTCATGTATTGCGTGAAGGTTGAAAAAGTTTGAGATTACTAAAGTATGAAACAATTGCTTGGCTTGTCATCGGGGTTGTGCATGATGAGAGCATTCTTGTGTGACGGAAATGGAGCATGACTAAACTATATGATTTTGTAGGGATGAACTTTCTTTGGCCATGTTATTTTGAGAGGACATAATTGCTTAGTTAGTATGCTTGAAGTATTATTATTTTTATGTCAATATGAACTTTTATCTTGAATCTTTCGGATCTGAATATTCATACCACAATTAAGAAGAATTACATTGAAATTATGCCAAGTAGCATTCCACATCAAAAATTCTATTTTATCATTTACCTACTCGAGGACGAGCAGGAATTAAGCTTGGGGATGCTTGATACGTCTCCAATGTATCTATAATTTTTGATTATTCCATGCTATATTATCTTCTGTTTTGGACATTATTGGGCTTTATTATACACTTTTATATTATTTTTGGGACTAACCTATTAACCGGAGGCCCAGCCCAGAATTGCTCTTTTTTTTCCTATTTCAGAGTTTCGCAGAAAAAGAATATCAAACGGAGTCCAAACGGAATGAAACCTTCGGGAACGTGATTTAAGGAATTAACATGATCCAGAGGACTTGGACCCTATGTCAAGACATCAAACAGGAGGCCACGAGGTAGGGGGCGCGCCTACCCCCCAGGCGCGCCCTCCACCCTCGTGGGCCCCCTATTGTTCCACCGACATACTCCTTCCTCCTATATATACCTACGTACCCCCAAACTACCAGATACGGAGCCAAAAACCTAATTCCACTGCCGCAACCTTCTGTACCCGTGAGATCCCATCTTGGGGCCTGTTCCGGAGCTCCGCCGGAGGGGGCGTCGATCACGATGGGCTTCTACATGAACACCATAGCCTCTCCGATGATGTGTGAGTAGTTTACCTCAAACCTTCGGGTCCATAGTTATTAGCTAGATGGCTTCTTCTCTCTTTTTGGATCTCAACACAATGTTCTCCCCCTCTCTTGTGGAGATCTATTCGATGTAATCTTCTTTTGCGGTGTGTTTGTTGAGACCGATGAATTGTGGGTTTATGATCAAGTTCATCTATGAACAATATTTGAATCTTCTCTCAATTCTTTTATGTATGATTGGTTATCTTTGAAAGTCTCTTCGAATTATCAGTTTGGTTTGGCCTACTAGATTGATCTTTCTGGCAATGGGAGAAGTGCTTAGCTTTGGGTTCAATCTTGCGGTGTCCTTTCCCAGTGACACTAGGGGCAGCAAGGCATGTAGTGTATTGTTGCCATCGAGGATAACAAGATGGGGTTTATATCATATTGCATGAGTTTATCCCTCTACATTATGTCATCTTGCTTAAAGCGTTACTCTGTTCTTATGAACTTAATACTCTAGATGCATGCTGGATAGCGGTCGATGTGTGGAGTAATAGTAGTAGATGCAGGCAGGAGTCGGTCTACTTGTCTCGGACGTGATGCCTATATACATGATCATACCTAGATATTCTCATAACTATGCTCAATTCTGTCAATTGCTCAACAGTAATTTGTTCGCCCACCGTAAAATACTTATGCTCTTCAGAGAAGCCACTAGTGAAACCTATGGCCCCGGGTCTATTTTCCATCATATTAATCTTCCAACACTTAGTTATTTTATTGCCTTTTATTTTACTTTGCATCTTTATCATAAAAATACCAAAAATATTATCTTATCATATCTATCAGATCTCACTCTCGTAAGTGACCGTGTAGGGATTGACAACCCCTTATCGCGTTGGTTGCGAGGATTTATTTGTTTGTGTAGGTGCGAGGGACTCGTGCATAGCCTCCTACTGGATTGATACCTTGGTTCTCAAAAACTGAGGGAAATACTTACGCTACTTTACTGCATCACCCTTTCCTCTTCAAGGGAAAACCAACGCAGTGCTCAAGAGGTAGCAATGTCCTGTGCAATGCAGACAATTAAGGCTGCCAGCGTTCCAGAGAAATACATCCTCAGGAGATACACCAAATGCCCGAACATCCAGCCAACATTCAACAGAAATGATTTGAGGACAGTAGCGTCAAACAAGGCATCCCAATACTGCATTGAAAGCTCACTACTGACGCTGAACATGAGGGTGCACAGAAAAAGCTTGAGAAGCCAAGAGCAAATGGCGAGGTCACGGGTCGTCATGGACAAACTTGAACAAGAACTCGACGCCATGCATTCTGCTGAAAACGGAGGTGTCGCGGACAATGAAGCCATTGAGCAGGATATTGCTACAATGTTATCCGAGATGAACCATCTGGGAGCTATTGACCCATTCGACAATGAGGAAGAGGAGCAACAGCAACCAGAGCTTGCCCATGTGCACACTCAAGAGCACCAACATGCTCACATGCAAGATCATGAGCTTGATGGTGCTGTAGGCGAACGACATGACAACAGGATATCCTACCAGCAGCAGCAGGAAAGGGTGATTAAACCACCCATATTCTCAAACACAAAGGGGAGGAAGAGTAAGACACAAGCAGCGAAAGCAGCAGCCAAAAAGCCGCCACGCCCCATCAAGCGCGTGGAATTTGGCCCGGACGGCAAACCTCTCGGGGTGAGGGCATGCGGATTCTGCAACATCGTATTACCGCACATGCCCACTCCGCACATATGGCACTGTCAACAAGCAAACGTTGCACAAGCAGATTGGAGCTGCCCAGGTTTCTACCAATGGATATGACACCCGTAACAGCGACACTTGCCGCAAGTGTGGGGGAACTGACGGACATAATGCCCACACGCGCAAAGTGGGCAAGGAGGTCAGTGGCGCTGAATAGAAACAGGGCAAGGTACAGACTTCCAAAAAATCAAAAGAATAGGATGAAGAAGAAGAGTTTGACGAGAATGATGACCAATTGGACGAAGACAATGAAGATGACAGTGCTGGGGACGAGGAAACTGAAACTGGCGATGAAGCTGCCAAGGCTCAACCAGGAAAGGGCGCCGGCAAGGGACAACATTCGGGGCCAGTTAGGAGGAGCTCAAGACTGAAGAATCCGTAGTGGTTATGCTGCAGCGTCAACCGAAAAAATAAGCTTGTACTCTCAGTTGCCTTGGTACACAATGAGGAAACATATCAGAAACACTATCGTTACCAAAACTTATTTAGCTTTATCATCGATTTCTCGATCAGTACTATAGTTAAGATATAATTTGTGATTTGTGCCAGCTGGACAAGTGACATTATTATGTACACCGTTTGATAATTCTTTTGAATGCAGTCACAAATACACCGGTGAACACCAGTAGCTCAGCAAAGATATGTTAAGGAAAAATTAAACACTTATAGTACATCAGTACTGCTAATTCACACTCGTCAGTACAGATGGCATAGTAACCAAACACACCCGTGAACACCTCAAAAAACATCGTTTGAAAAACAAACTATGTCTGCTTCTGCCAGTCCTAGTTCAGAAAGACCCTCAGTACATAAAAATAATTACCTCAAGCAAAATGCAAATATAAATACACCTGTACTGATGAAAATCCAATTTATCTGTAAAAAATACTTTAAGAGATTATCTTGATATAAACAATCATTTCAAAAAAAACTAATATTGTTTTAAAAACATTAGCATGACACACATAATTTGAGTGCTATTTGGTAAGTTCAATTACACTTCAACTACTACAATTCATAAGGTTCAAGTAAAAAATAGTACTGTGCAGCAAAGATTAAATTCTTTTAATTTTAAAAAATACTAGAACTATCATTATTCAACTGTAAAAAAGAAAAAATGTGCTCTAAAATTCATGTAAAAAAGTAAGAAAAAAGGCTATACAACAAACAAATTTGATTGGTAATTGACAACCTAATATAGTTCAGTACTATCATTAACAACATGTAAGTTCAGCAAACTCAAAACCCAAAAGGGGTTCTACAAACATCATCAGCGTATAGTTCTGTATGCGAGCTATGTGCATGAAACTATCCCAGTCAAAACAAAGGATGCCCATCAGTTCAACTATAAAAACGTTCCTGTACAAATATAAAGAATATATAAATAAAACAGTTATACTTGAGCAAAACAATAGGAAAAGCATTACATAAATTGTTCCAAACCATCTGATAATACCATAGAATTCAACCATATCACATGCAAATGTTTTAAAGAAAAAATACTGCAACATAATCAAACACACACAAATCTCACAACCAGCGTCATTTCCACATTTAAACCTACAGCACATAAATTCTGAACGTCAGAGAGTCATCTTCCCTGGAGAACATAACCATAACCACATCACCATCCTCAAATCCAGACTCTGCCACAAACTCGTTCCACCCAGTAGTTAGGTTGATGCAACCATCAAAGTCGATGTGGTAGGCAACTTCCATCAACTGATACCCGTTTTTGTCTGAAGTCTCCATCTTCAGTATCCCGGAACTAGGAGCAACAATACTGATCCTGGGTGACATTTTCTGCAAATGGGCATGGGAGTACAAAACAAAGTGAACACCTGACATAACTGAATTTTTACACAGATCTAGGAACGGTTTGCATAAAAAACTGAAAAGAAAAATCTGAACCAAAACAGTAACACCAAACTAACTAGTCATATGAACTGACAAAACTGAAGAAATATACATATCAATACACCTACAGTAAAAACATCTGACAAAAAACAGATCAAGGATTATACAAAAATGGATAAATTCTGTTAATTAATGAACAAATACACACAAAAATCCCTACTGTTAAATTCTGACAAAACCAAATAAAAAATATAGACAAACTATTGATAAAACTAAACTACAGATTCAGTCCATGGGATTCAAAAAGAGACCTAAAAAAGTAGAAAACAAAACAAATAGAAACACATACCCATGATTCCTTCAAGTCCCCAACCGTCAGGCGACAAACATAGGGTGCACGAAACCCATGGTTGTTGTACAGCAGACAAGAAAGTTGCCCACGGCGCTGAGTCTGGGTGAGCTCCAAACCAGATTCGTACACACAGTCGTCAGCTATGCGCGCCATCTTTGCCAGGCATCCGCATGAACAATCCTCCATGGAACACACAGGAACAGGGAAGAAAACAACGGAGAGAAGAGGGAGGAACCTAGATCTGATTCTGGAAGAAGGAAGAAAAAGGAGGGGGAGGCTGAGCCACACACCACACATAGATGGATAGAATTTATAGCCAGGGAGACTCGTAGATTATAAAAATATTAAATAGGCAGGTGGGCAGCTAGCTGGTAGGAAATAGTTATTATACAAGCCATGCAACATTTGACCGCAAATCAGTTCAACTTCAGATAAACAAGTAGTTCAAAAGTGCACATGACAAACATATGCAGATAAAACAACACATTCAGAGGTAAACTGTTGAATTCATTTAGTCATTCAAAACATCTGCTCCCTCACAACACAAATCTTAAAAAAATAATATTCACTACTTCAGTCATAACGATCAAAGAAACGACGCCATTTGGCCCTGGTGGATGGATGTGGAGCCGTAGCTGCTCTCGCCCTAGCCCAACTGATGATCTGAATATGGTTCCCTCCCCTACCCTCTGGGAAAAGAAGCTCCAATTCATTGGAGTTGCAAGTATCCATCACCTCGCGCGCAAGGTGTCTATTGAACTCTGCCTCCAGTTCCTCCTCGGCAGCACGTCGTGCCATCCGCCTGCGCCTGCGCCTCCTCCTCCTCCTCCTCTGCTCGGCTACTGCAGCCCTCACATCGACGACATCCCCTCCTCCTCTGTGACCTCTCCCAGCTCAGGATCCATCTCACTTTTCTTTGGTTGCAGCTGGTAGAATGAAAGTGACAAAGGGCTCGGGCTTTATACTCAAAGTGCAGAGGTATCGGTAGGCAGCCAGTAGAAAATACTTACTTCGGTGTCAACGCACAGTAAGACAACTTTGACACGGAGCAGTCCAACTACACATACGGCAACAATTCAAACAACACTAAAAAAACACACAACTTAATTACACAGTTTGACCAGATTACAAGAAATCGCAGGCTACAGTCAGCCGCCATACACCACCTCCGCCAACGACAAAATAACATGGGAATCCGGGGTAGAAACAACTCAAAGAAGCAAAATTGACAACGCAGATCTTTTCATACAATCCTCATATCTCTCCCTGCAACGCCAATTCGAAAGTAAAACAATAGAAAAAGAAGAACACATTTGAATGGCCGGCGTGGAAAACGACCAAGAACACCAAAACTTGTAATCAGAAATTACAGATGAAATTAATCTCCAAAAACTCTAACATACCGATAATTCTCACATCCAGAACAACAAACAGGACGTAAAATGAGGCCTATGAACACCACGGTAAACACCAACGCCCAAAACACGTTCGCCGCCAAATGCCCACATCGTCACCTCCGATGACTCCTGATCGCAAAACACGACCAGATGAGCGCGCGCACGTGCGGAACCCCTTACATGTCTCCTCTGGCAACGAATGGCTTGCAGCACCGCGCCGGAGAACGCCCGGAAGCTCCATGTTGCATCCCCTATTTCCGCCCTCGTACACGCAGGAAGATCAGTTCAAGTAGAAAACCACGTCAGTCCAACCTGTAAACTACGTCAGTTCAAGTAGGGTAACAGAATATCCCAGATGTATATATATATATATATATATATATCCACTAAGGGTTTTAGTGCTTTAACTTTTAAAGGATCGGCTAGAGATGGCCTTATGACTTGTTTATTTCAGTTCTTCACAATGTGATACTCTATATGTGCAACTATTTGCCATGCAGTTCAATTTCATCAATAACAGTTTCAACAATACCACTATGAATTACGATATTTGGTTGCTGTTAGGGATATTGCAGTTAACATGCCTTTTCGTTTTTTAACAATAACTAGTGTACTTTAGACCTGCACAATACCAGTTTGAATGACTATTTGCTTGTTTTTAAATGTTATGCCTGATGCAGTTAACACACATTTCCACTTCTTGTTTTGCTTAACTAGCATGCTTATGCCTGCACACTGAAGCTATCATTTGTAGATTACGTTGTCTACCATGGATATATTGGTTGATGTTTAGCCTGTTGTGCTTAACATGCCTTTATATGTACTTATGCAGGACAATATTGAGAACGGTGTTGTTTTCCATTGAGGTTATTTTCATCGCATTGCTTATATGTACTCATTGTTCGGGATATCGGTAGCTGGTACCATATAGCCTCGGGTTGATAAGGGATTAATCGTCGAATCGAACATTTCACTGAATATATCTGTAACCCATTTATCAGTAGTTTAACTAGGGCCATATTTAATATATCTGAGGCTACATAGCAACATACATTGTACTAAGTGACTAAATATGCAATCCCAGGCTACATAGCAACAAGGAAGAGTGTTACCTTAATGTTTTGATGATGTCTAGATATACATGTAATAAAATCTTATATAATGGGATGGAGGGAGTGTTGTACTACGTCATTTTTCAATTGTTGTTTAGCTTCTAATATTAACATGGTGCTTTTAGGTACATATATCATTGCCAAAGTTCCACACTTCGACCCTTTCTAGGGCAATGAGATATTCATGAACCAGCATCAAGTGAGGAAACTGATAAAGATTGTTATTAAAATGGGTCCAAAGACGTTAATTGAAATATTTGTTTACACTTTATGCAAGACAACAGTGAACTGCAGGATGGTAAGTAAGAACCCTGTAGCCTTATTTTTACTGCCCGTAATGAGTTGTGTTAGATGACAATGTCTGAATCTTTTTCCTTTGTAGTTGAACCTGAAGCAGTTTACTCAAGATTACCTCTCAAAATACATGATTGGCGGCCGGCCATCACAAGGGGTTGTACTAGAGTCCTGCATGCCTTCTGCATCTAGGAGAGCACAATAGGGCCATTCCGCTTCACCTTGTTCAGCAACCGGAATGTCTGTCGCCTCTTTCTTTACCATTGTAGTACTACAAGTATAGAACCCTGGTTCATCATTCTTTATTTGGTGCTTATGTAATTCTTAAACATATGTACCTGTGAATCGAATAATGCATTGGTTTTTGAACCTGATGGATATGAATAAAGCTAAAGCCTACTTTCAAGTTTAAATTAGGTACAATTTTAAATAGCAGCAATTAAATTAGGGCGAAATTAGGGTGTGTAGGTCATTACGGCGCACAAGGTTAATAAAGCACAGTGTGTGCGATATACATCATAATCCGACACGGTTCACGGAGAGGAAACGTGTGTAACAATGCACACAGTTGCCATTTGCAAAGCGTGTGTGATGTCAGACGTTATTGCATACGGTGCGGGAAAACTAAATGTGTGTGATTGTCTACCTATCGTACATGGTTTATAATCATGAACTATTTGTGATGTGCCAGGCATCGTAAAACTCCCGTGCCTGGAATCTGCTTGGAAAACTCCCGTGCCTGTAATATTCCTGGATTTAGGTAAAACCACAAAACTCCGACTGCGATGGCAATACGAGCACAAACGAGTAGCAAGGATGAAGCGTTTGGGATATTTGAGATATCGGAAACGGTTATATAGGGACATCTGTATGCATCAAGGCTCCCTATCCCCG
The DNA here is from genome assembly GCF_002575655.3 of Aegilops tauschii subsp. strangulata. NCBI lineage: Eukaryota > Viridiplantae > Streptophyta > Magnoliopsida > Poales > Poaceae > Aegilops > Aegilops tauschii. Next base: position 242,080,442 of record NC_053041.3, read on the forward strand.
ACGGTTTCTGGGTCGTGTGGGAAGGACCCCCCCATCACCGTCACTCACTAGGCGACGGTTCCAAATGCCGTCGCGGAAAGGGGTTAAAAACCATTTGTATAGCACCGATGCGTACTAGTGGAGACTCAGTTCTCCGAAACAATGGAGCAAGCCACTGACTTATTGGAAATAATACATACCGATGTATGCGGTCCGATGAGTGTTGAGGCTCATGGCGGGTCTCGTTATTTTCTGACCTTCACAAATGATTTGAGCAGATATGGGTATATCTACTTGATGAAACACAAGTGTGAAACATTTGAAAAGTTCAAAGAATTTCAGAGTGAAGTGGAGAATCATCGTAACAAGAAAATAAAGTTTCTACGATCTGATCGCGGAGGAGAATATTTGAGTTACGAGTTTGGCCTTCATTTAAAACAATGTGGAATAGTTTCACAACTCACGCCACCTAGAACACCACAGCATAATGGTGTGTCCGAACATCGTAACCGTACTTTATTAGATATGGCGCGATCTATGATGTCTCTTACCGACTTACCACTATCGTTTTGGGGTTATGCATTAGAGACAGATGCATTCATGTTAAATAGGGCACCATCTAAATCCGTTGAGATGACACCGTATGAACTATGGTTTGGCAAGAAACCTAAGCTGTCGTTTCTTCAAGTTTGCGATGCTTATGTGAAAAAGCTTCAGCTTGATAATCTCGAACCCAAATCGGAGAAGTGTGTCTTCATAGGATACCCAGAAGAAACTGTTGGGTACACCTTCTATCACAGATCTGAAGGTAAGATCTTTGTTGCTAAGAATGGATCCTTTCTAGAGAAGGAGTTTCTCTCGAAATAAGTGAGTGGGGGGAAAGTAGAACTTGATGAGATAATTGTACCTTCTCTCAAATTGGAAAGTAGCTCATCACAGAAAACCGTTCTCGTGATGCCTACACCAACTAGTGAGGAAGCTAATGATGATGATCATGAAACTTCAGATCAAGTTACTACTGAACCTCGTAGGTCAACCAGAGTACGTTCCGCACCAGAGTGGTATGTTAATCCTGTTCTGGAAGTCATGTTAATTGACCATGACGAACCTACGAACTATGAGGAAGCGATGATGAGCCCAGATTCCGCAAAATGGCTTGAAGCCATGAAATATGAGATGGGATCCATGTATGAGAACAAAGTGTGGACTTTGGTTGACTTGCGCGATGATCGACAAGCCATAGAGAATAAATGGATCTTCAAGAAAAAGACTGACGCTGATGGTAATGTACTGTCTACAAAGCTCGACTTGTTGCGAAAGGTTTTCGACAAGTTCAAGGAGTTGACTACGATGAGATTTTCTCACCCGTAGCGATGCTTAAGTCTTTCCGAATCATGTTAGCAATTGCCGCATTTTATGATTATGAAATCTGGCAAATGG